>NC_071570.1:13279739-13598933 GCF_026979565.1 Vidua chalybeata | reverse complement strand
ACATGGCTGAAGATATTAGTCTTGAAATATATAATAAAGAATCTCTCATAGCAATGGCCAATAGAATAAAAATGCTGACCATCATAATGCATTTAGCTCATCAAAGGCATTTCCTTTTCTAGCTTATACTGCATCTTTGCTACATCACACATATACACACCCTGTATTTTTTATGCATGTGTGTCTATATGTATACATACATGTACACACTTCATACATAAATATAAAAAGATGCCAAGAGAAAGGACTAAGGGATTCTAACATTAGAGAAGGCCATTAAATGATTTGGCTATCTGCATAATTTGGAACAAATACAGTTTTATCCAATTAACGTCTCATACTTGCCAGCCTTATCTTTTGTAAAATGAAATAATTGGGTTTTTTTTCTACAGCATGTTTTCAGACAAGGCAGTCAATCTTGATTTAAAGCTTTTTAGAAGAGAGATTGAAAATATGAAGATTCTGATGCTGGTTAATTCTACTTCATTACGAGCTTTACAAAACAAACCTGGAAAAAACATGCTTCAATTGTACTGACAACATAGCACCACAGAGCACCATAATTTCCCACAAACATTGTTACTAAAATAAAAATACTAAAAAAGAGAGCTACCTATCTAGAACAATCTCTTTTCATCAAATGGATTTAATGAAGGACTATGATCTATTTGACAGCATTCAAAAACTGTTATTTTAAAATGTATATATGCTGTCATATTTAATAATACTCACTTTATCACCAGCCAGAACACATTACAAAGTTTTAAGCACAGCTTTCCTCAAAAAGTTTTAAGGTGCAGTTTCAGCCCTGTTTCATTGAGTCCATAAAACACCTATGACCAGTCAACTTGAAGGATCATATTGGGTGAAATTTTTTACAGATCATTCAAATGAAGTCTTAAAATATACCTGCACCACAGTCTGTGTCAAATATCTACCTTGTTCTTCAACAGCACCCTTTAAATTTAAGCAAAACTTCACAATCCCCAAAGCTCCTCACATACTCAGCAGCTGTAGAGATTATAGGCATCCTTTTCCCAAAAAAGTATCAAAGGAACAAAAAAGCATTTGAAAATTGGGAAAATCTCCTCTGCCTTCCAACAACTGACGCTGAGCTGGCACCAGGGAAAGAGTAAAGGGAATGGATATCCTTTTTATCCTTTTATATCAGCACTGGAAACACCCAGTCATTTCATGACAGACTAATGAAATAGAAGGCAGGTGGGCAGCTTGCCCTAGAATGGAATTGTGCATTCCCTTCCATGAAAACACAGGAAACTACATGTCAGCCCTGGCTCTGTGACTGTCATGATTCCTGTCTCACTGTCTCACTCAAATTTTCAATGTTAACCTACATCAGGAGGAAAAACAGGCACAGCTCCTCCCTTCTGGCAGAATCAAGGGAAATCCTCAGAGCCATGCACTGAATGATTAAACTGAATTTTATATTTGTCGAGGTTCTCAAAAAAATCTCAGCTATGGAAACACAGAAAACAGATCCTGCTTACAGCAGGTGGCAATTCCACCTGCTTTAGACTCCTTATGGCCATTTCAAACTCTCCTCTGTTTTTATTAGAACATTCCCCAGCTACGTCACCCTCCCTCATCTACCACTTGGAACTATGGGTTCTGCCAGAGACCTTTGAAATTACCAGAAAGCTAAAACATGAAGATTCTTCTACTGCAAAATTATTATTGATTAACCACATTGTACACATGAAAAAAAATTACAAAAAAAAATCTCTGACAGATTAAGATAGAAATTCACGGTTTTTTTCCGCTTCTTTCTCAAATCACCAAAAGAAAAATTATAATATTCCAAAACTAGTTGTACAACAGGGGCAGGTCTCAACCTCTCAACTGTACAATCAGGTCACAACTGTCATACCCTTCTCTTGTTTCACACCACTCTCTGTTATGGGTAATACCAGGGGATGACAATGATGGCTCCCATTATTGCACTAAAATCATGATATTGTATCTACTCCTGAAGGAATCATTTGCCATAAAACTGGGCAAGAATCTCTGCTTGAACTTAAAAACAAAATTTTACACGGAAAACATGGGCCCCAAGCTAAGAGAAGTGCACACCAGAAAATGAGAAAAGAAGGAGACACATTGTGTAAATATAGTTTTCTTTTCTTAAAAGACAATCTTCCCGTTTGGGGAGTGATTTGTATATGCTAGGAAAAGAATAGCAAATGTGTTGTGTGATATGCAGCAAATGAAATACTGTAGTTATCAATAAACTATTAGACTTCAACAGCATCCTGCCAGGACTACATAAATGAGAATTCAACTCAGCTTTTCTCCTGAACATAGAGATATTAATCTATGTCAAGGACAAAGTTTCAGCTTTCCTAGTGCAATACTCCTCTGCCAACAACATGGAAAAGCAAACATCTAAAGGTCATCTAAATCACAGGTTTTAAATTTTAAATTGCAAAATTAATCCCTTTATTACGGAATTATATCTGATCTACAAATAAGTACAACACATTCTACTGAAATGGCTTAATGAATCCAGACAATAAAACATAAACTGAAAAAACTGTTTGTTTTACTGTGAAGATCAACATTGTGTGTAACTGCAGCTGCAAGACAACACAGAAGAATATCTGCTGTCTGAATTCTACACCAAATGTATAAGTAGTCTTTATTCTGATAACCTATGACAAGCATCTCACAATCTTTTCCATTTGATATATTTTTGTGCTTGGTAATCCAAGGCTTAATGACAAATTGCCTCAATTTAATGAATTATATTTTGACAGTTTTCTGGCTTACCACTTGTTTTCCTATCATGTACCTTTATTACACTCCTCACATTTTGATGACTATTTTGCTACAGTGAGGAATTAGGTACTGTCAAACCCTATTTTATTGTATTCTTCTAGCATTGAACACCCAAAATACAGCAAGAAAACCATCTGCATTATTTAGCTTGCAAATCTAATCATACATCCATTCCATCCACTTAAAAACAGTATTTCAGTCAGGAAGACAGTCTTGCTCCAGACCAGCCTGAACAATTAGCCCCTCTGCAGAGGGCAATTTCTTATTAACTTTTCATCTTAATAAGATGAGTGTTTCCTGGCAATGTACAAAAACATAAATATAACATAACTCCTCCGGAAAGGAGCTGCATTAAGGATGGAGGAGGAAATTTGTCTGGTAATAGCAGCATCTCAGTTGCTAGCACCTTAACAGAAAACATCTGAGTATTAAAGGTACATATTTGTTTTCTTTTTAAGACTGGATTTTTTTTACTCAGAATGAAAAGGTAAAGAGCAGTATCAGTGAATGCCAGAGCATGTCTGCCCTCAGAAACATGACTAGGGAAATACACTAGCTCTTTTCTAGATACATCCTAAGTTAATAAAACCCTAATCTTGCACCTGCCAAAAGCATTACAGGGCAAATAAAAAGGCAAACTGGAAACTTTCTTGCCCATACTGGCTCCTCAGAGAAGCTCACAGGTAGGTCAAGGTCTTATTCAGACTATTAATCATAATCCAATATATCCTAAAAATTACATAAACAAAATATGGGCAACATTTTTATCCCCCTGACAGTAATTATTGTTACAACCATGGACAGGCAGATGATTCCAGTGGTGAGACACTATTGTACAGGGTAAAGGAAAGCAGAATCATCATAGAAAATAGAGGAGGAAAAGATTACTATGGGATGCATCCAGCAGCTGGCTCAGCTTTGTCTTGGTAGAGTCTATTGTGGCAGGCTCTACATCAGCTTTACTGGTGACATGGTGGAATGCAAAAATAACATTCAAACATTCAATACTAATTCATTTCAGGGTGTGCCGTGACTAAAGCATGTAACAGTGAGAGTGACAGCACAATCAGCATAAAACAACATACTACTATCACCTCAGTAACACCAGCTTCTGGGCTAGCAATACAGACATTCAAGTTACCATGACAAATTTTTCATGGTTTCCAGAAATGCATGTGTGAGAAGAATGTTGATGAAGAAGTTCATTCAGCCCTTCTAAATCAGTAAGTAGTATAGCTAAATACACGTTCAGATTTAACTTTTAAAATATTAGCTGAAAAGATTATTTATGGGGATCCCTCCTGCAAAAGGTCATATTTTAAAGTTATTTATTAGAAATCTTGGATCCCACTCTGAAAGTCTCACTGGCTTTTTAAATAAAAAAGTCATAGCTTAATTCTGCAAGGGTCCATTGCTGAAGTAACTTTACATTTGATGGAGTCTGAATGAGTTAACAGCTAGGAGGAGGAAAAAAGAAAAAGACGCACACACCACACAGCACTTTGCAGTCTCAGGCTAGCATCTCAGCCTACAATGCAAGCTGCTATTCACACATCACAAAAAGGCTCTTCCTGCTAATCTGTGGAGCTTCTATTCATACACAAATCCGAAGGTCAAATATAGAAATCAGTGCACAAATTATCTTGTTTTAGTCTCAATAAAATTCAATATATATGTAGCATGAGTAAGCCAGGGTCACCCTTTCTTGCATCCTTTGCACATGCTTTCATATTTTTGTTAATCTCTTTTTTTTTGTTTGTTTGTTTTGTTTTGGTTGGGGTTTTTTGTGTGGTTTTGTTGGTTTTTGGTTTTGTTGGTTTTTTGGTTTTTTGTTGTTGTTGTTGTTGTTTTGTTTTGTTTTGTTTTTTTGTTTCAGTGTGTTAAACATTGCAAAATGGCAGCACTGCCCATCACACAGAGCTTCAAAGGTCTGAAACACATGCCTGTATCTTGGTAATGCCACATACATGCATACATACGTTCTCAGGAGAAGGTATATGAGAGAGACAGATTTGCAAAAGGAAGAAGTGTGCCTAGATTACACTGCTCACTAGCATGTCCTCTGTGCAGAGCAGTAAAAACCAGAAAAACTGTCAGCAGTCACAAGACTCAGTAGTAGCGCAGTGAAAGTACACTTGAAAGAGGCAGAGCAAAGGCAAAAAGCTTTTTACCAGCACCTAACCAGCAGCTAGGACAGGTGTAAAGGTTCAGCACTCAAGATATACATGGATGTGTAGCACCCCAAGATACACATGAATCTACCAAGGACAAACAGCTACTGAGTCCAGATTGCTGTATCCCTTTAACATACTTGCAGCAGGAGCCTTTGAAAAGTTTACCATATTCCCAAAGGCAAGCCAGAAAAAGTAGGTTTGTTCTCAGTATCAACTGTGCAGTCATGGGAAATTACATCAGAGAACCGTTCAGCAAAGGTATTAACTGGAACCAGTAGAACAAGAGGAACGACATCTTCAAGGCAAAAAGATTGAGTAAATTATGCAATGAAACAGAATGATTAAGCCTCATTTCTTTACTCTGCTTTCATGTCTACTAAAGACATCTGTGTATTAATTTCATTATTATTAAGTTTAATTTTAAATTTTTCTAGAGATGAAAAAGCTAATTAATTACTGCTCCTTTTATGTTCATTAGTTCAAAAGTAAGCTGACCAATAAGTTTCATAAATCTTAAATATTTTAAAAGCAGCAAGGCTTGAAATTTTATTTGAAATTCCTTAGGAAACTGAGTAACACAATGAATCTCTATTTTGCACAATCCTTACACTCTTTGATCTTTCTTTCCAGGAAATTCCAGTCCCTCTTTTGTTTTAGCACACCTAATGCTACCAAAGACACTTCAAATGAGAGAGTGCACATTCTAAAAAATCAGCCTACAGGAACTTGATATTGATTTTCTTTATTAAAAAAAAAAAAAATAGAAGGTAAGAAAGCTCTTTGTATTTAGCACTTTGATGAATTTAGATAATCCATCACTGAATATTTATTGAACAATCATTGCTTAAAGTCAAAAAATAAAGCCATTTAAATAAAATAAAAGGAACAGAAAATCCACCATTTTGAATAATCTAAATGAAAATCTAGCATTTAGAATAAATTTTTCCTCTGGTAGACAAACATTAAGTAAATGGGTTTTGCATGTATGCTCTATACAGTAAAAATAGCAAATGAAATGCTTGCCCAGCTCAAAGTAACATTCTGACCACTACTGCAGCCATGCCTCCAGTGCACTGCCACTAACAGGAATTGCCTCACAGCTTCACACAGCTCAGTGATGATCTTACAACTTCTCCCTCAATTCTCCTTTGCATGTCATTGCAGAAAGAGCTAACAGGTAATAATAGTACACGCTCTACAGCTCATGGCAATGAAATACCTTGCTCTGATCTCAAGAGCAGGTCTCCATATATTTCAATGGAGATTTGATGGTTGTAAATACCTTTAAGAAAAACAATAATAAAACACACACACAGAACAACAAACCAACAACCAAAAACAATCAAAGGGACCCCTACGAAAAGAAAAGCCAGAAATCTGAAAACTAGAACAAGTCAAAATAGAGAAAATAGCAAATGCAAAGTCACACAAGTATGGAGCAGATATTAGAATTCTACTTGGATCATGTTTTTTCTCTGCTCATTACTTGGATCATTGCAGGGAGGTTGGGTTACAGGGTCTTTAAAGGTCTCTTCCAACCCAAATTATTCTATGATTCTCTCATGCTGTAATGAAGATCTTTGTTAAGGATCTCTGCTTATTGCAGAAGTGATCATCATGGACAGGTAAAAGAATTGAGCTGTCTATTAAAATCAAGCACATTCTTCCTTATTTCACTAACCTGCAACAGAAAGATTTTCTTCTCTGCTCTTTTAGGCAAAATTTGTTGTGGACAGCATTGCTGCCAGCATGGCCTCCTTCCACATTTTCATGCTCTATTATTACTGAACACTGGCACTGATCAGTGATGACTTGACAATGCTTATACTTACAAAAACACAGGGAAACCTAATTACAATATGTATTTACAAGTGCAGATCAGGAACAATACTTGTTCCTTTCATAGGTACTGACAGTTCCAAGCATTTTTATAGATCACATCAGCACTGGGGGAAAGCTAAAAATGAAAATTGTGTAAATAAGGGTTAAAGGTGATTTTAAAATATATAAGTAAAATCAATCAGAGTTATTTCTCAATTTTTAAGACCTTGTATTGAATACATACTGCAAGTGAACATAAAAAAGCAAAATGCCTTACTGGGGGTTCTAGAAAGCCTAAAGCAACAGAAAGCAAAAGTGGAGAGGAATTCTTAGTTTATGCTCCCTCAGTGTGGTAAGATGAACAAGAGAGAAAAAAAATTAATTAAACACCTTTATGATTCATCATAAAAACTCAAATATTTTCTGGGCAGAAGTATTTCTCCCTTTTCATGTTCTCTTCTCCTATCTACTGGTGTAATCTTCCTACTTACAGGTTGTGCACTAGATTCCCATAGATCTGTCCTACAGTTCATAGATTTACAAAGTAAGGAGGTGAAGTCATTGCTGTTGATAGAAACTGGTTTTAATAAAAACATAAATTTAAAAAAAAAGGTCAAAAAAAGGCTGACCTCATTTAAAAAATATTTCTTAATTCACGGAGGTATAAAATGAATGGACAACTACTAAAAAGTTGAAGGTGCAAAGCGTAAAGAGTGGAAACAGTCTTTACATTCACCATTGAAAATTCACCCCTTAAACTTCTATAGAAGTGTTTTCCTCAGAAATGAAGTGTTCAGAATCTGCCTCCAGCTTCAGCAGACTGTGAAACATGAGCATCCAATGTAAGAGCAACCTGTATGACAGCATCCAGTTGAGGGATCTGTATGCACCTTTCTGCAGAAGCCAGGTAAAACAACATCTCCACACTACCTTACCAAATTGGCCATATATCACAACATTGCAAAAACGTATGAAAAAATTATACAGTCCTTCATTTTAGAGCCTGATACATGCCCCCATCTTTGTCACATAACACTTCTGATAAATATTAATAAACACAATCCTCTTGGAACAGCTTTGTGGAGGTAACTAGTACAATGCTTCTTATTTCAGTGGGAAATTAAGATATTTTCAGACAGTTGGAAAAACTGAGTTTGGGAGCCTGAGACTGAGAATTTTAATGGCTCCTGATGAAGGCAAGTTCAATACTTAACCCACATAAATATTTATCCTGAGTACTTTTAAATTTGGGGATTTTTTCCTCTCTGAGGGGCTTTCCTAAACTTAATGTAAGTGACTATTCAGAGGTACTCTCTCTACACATAAATTCTTCCTTCACCTCTTCTGTCTCCACTACAAACCAGTTCCCAAGGAACTAAAAGATTTTCAAGAGGATGCCAACAGAGACAAGTACCTTGCTTGGCGGCATAGGCCTATATTTGCTGTTCACTTCCTCTGTCTCATCCTTCTGCATACCAGTTTTGGATCTGACCAGCTCAGTGCCACAAGCTTGTTAATACTATTTAAAACAAGCTCCAACAGACTAATATTTTGCCAAAATGCCATTTTGTGCCCCCATGTGACAATCCTGCATGTTTTAACATCAATCTTGTAGCAGAAATACTATGTGGCATCAGCCAACGACTATTGCTGTAAGTAATTTTTCAGAAATATGCATGGATTAGGAATCTAATCCCTGTAAAAAATACCAAAGAGTTTGCATTAAACAGGAATAAAACAGACGCCCACTGTTCTTTAAGGATGATAGAGGCATGTGTCCCACTGGTCTCATACATTGCTCTCATACAAGCTCTGCCAAACTGTTTCAGGGACAAGCAAGAAAAGCTTCCCACCACTCATTCAGCTTCCCACTTGCATACCAATTTTCAAGTGTAAGCATGAGAAATTAACGAGTGTGACCCTGTACTACAGTGATGCCGTTCAATTAATGGAGAAAACAGCTCTGTTTTAGATAAATGCAAACTTTACAATTGCTTAAAATTTCACAGGTTCCTTTAAAATAAAAGGTTAATTACTATAAGAGAATATTTTACATATTGTTACACAGGACCCTAGCACAAAGAAAACCTCTATAAAAGTTGATATTTAGAAGCAAACTGCGTTCCTAAAATTTACTTAAATAAACTTTCAGTAACAGATATTGGTGCCTAACAAGGTTAAGTTCACTGATATAACTGTGACATCAGAACTCAGAGAGCTATTTACATGTTTTAAAATACTTAGCTTATTTCACTCCACACAATTCATCCTTTTAAAAAGAATACTAGTATGGAATTTAAAGACAACTTTAGGATTACTGTACATTTTGCAAAAGTACACACTTATAAATTATCCCAGAGGGAATCAATGTGAAGCATGGAGTAGAATAAGGGTGTGCAGTTCCACATCAGTAAGCACAAATTTCTAAAGGGACTTGAACAGCACTTTCAAATCAGTAAATTGTTGCTACAGAGAACCAACCAGATTAAATCTTGTGAGAGATGGGTAAAAACATATGTAAAATGGAAGCAAAGACAAGGTGGCACAACCATGACTTTGTCTTTTGCTGCTTGAGTGCTTTCCTTTAGATCAACAACTCAAGAAAATGCACACAATTTATGCTTTCATGCAGAATTGGAGGAGCAAAGATATTCACCTACACATAACTAAATTCTAAGAAGGGCATTGGTATGCTTAAATATTTATTAGAAGTGCCTCTCAGGTAATTTCTTTAGCTAGAATATTTTAGTTAGAATATTTTTAGATTTAATTTAATTTAATTTTTAATTTTACTTATTAGAAGTGCCTCTCAGGCAACTTCTTTAGCTAGAATATTTTTTGTTTCTTCATACTTATTTTTCTGCCTCTAACACCAAATTCTGAATACAGTTAAAAGTACATCACACCCAAGTGAAAATGACAGAAATGCACATGTGAGTAAAATACACAGTGTTAACACTAATCTCTCTCAGTCAGCAGTTCTGCAATGGATCACATCAATAACTACCTATTAAAAGGTGCACTACGTCTTGATCCTCCTGAACATATTCTACAGAAGGTCAGTGATTAGAGTCTTCTACAGGAAGGAAACTGCAAGTTCAAAAATGGACAGTAGATAGAATCAAACAATCATAGAATGGTTTGGGCTGAAAGGGGCTTTAAAGATCATCCCATGGGCCGGGATGCCATTCATAGATCAGGTCGCCCAGGGTCCCATCCAACCTGGCCTTGAATACTTTCAGGGATGGGGCATCCGCGGCATCTCTGGGCTAAGTCAAGCACTTACTCAGTCTCTCATGCTTTGCCAGTGAGCTGGTAAACAAAAAAAGCTGGGGAGGGAACAGAGCCAGGACAGGTTACACACACTGGCCAAAGAAATATTCCACAACATAGAACATCTTGCATAGTATGCAATCCATAGTATCCCAAGGTTAGGGAGTTACCTGGAAATGGGTCTGATAAGTGACTGGGAATGGTCTGGCATCTGTCAGTGAGTGGTGAGCAATTGTATTGTACATCACTTGTTTTTCCTTGAATTTTATCCTTTTTCTGACCAAAATCCCCTATTAATTTAGTATATTTTACTTTGTTTCAGCTGCTTAACTGTTCTAATCTCAAACCACAAGTTTCCCTTTTCATTCTCCTTCCCAGTCCACCAGGGTGTGGGTGCAGTGGGGGGTGGGAACAAGTGTGTGCCTGATGCTTAGTTGCCATCTGGGCTTATGATGACAGTCAGTTAAGCCAGTGATATAAAGATACAGAAATTTGATCAAGACTAAACTGACTTACAAATTAAAAACATAAAGTGATAAAAAGTGATTAAGTGATAAGTGGTAAAAGACAAAGTGCATTTAGCTTTTCTGCTTGCAAACTCCACCTCACACTTCAAATGTTTATACTGAGAAAACAGCACCTTTTGTTTAGTTCAGTATTTGCTGGTACTTGAATTTTCTTAGATAGATGAGCAGTATATCCAATTTTAAGCCAGTAGCAGAAACTTGAATTTCATCCAAGCAATCATTTGATTTCTGCCAGAAGAGTCCCATTCCAAGTTGCTGATGTTTCTTTACTTGGCACTGCATTGTGCTACTTTAATATATGCCAAATGTAGAACCCTTGCTGCTACTGCTAGTGTAGCTTTTGCTCCTAAGAGAAGGAGAAGGTGCAGCTGCTAACAGAAAATGTTAGCAAAAACCAGGTTCATTATCATCCTTCTTAGCTCCAGTATTTTCCCATTACACCTTCCTCTTAACTGGAAAATCAGGAAACATTGCTGCTAAATTATCATGGTCTCAAGTGGTTATTGCATATTTTCTGAGAAATGGCATTGCACTGTGACGTCCACTGTTCCTGAGAAGATGTGGGAGAAGAGTTCAATAATCAAAACATCAGAAAATCACTTATAAACCCACTGGAAACTCCTCTTTTCTCAAAATTGGTCAGTAGTACTACTGACTACTGAAGTAGTACTGAAGTACTACTATTTCATGTCTCATCTTTGTAATTTCAATATAGTTCTAGCTGATATTAGGATCTGAAGCGAGAACGAGTGGAGATTAACACAGCATGTCATTTGAAAGCTGTGATTATAAATTTCCAGTTGGAATGCACATTTGCTTTAGTTCCATTAATTCTGCAAGAACAGACATAGGAAATAATGTGAGGGTATGAGGAAAAGAAAGTAGAACTGAAAATAAGAAATCTTATGTTGCAAAGTCTATTGCCTAGTGGATATTGCTAAGAATAATTGTCAACCTAAAATTCCAGGATTATATAAAAATCTATAGGGATTGTAGGTGTTCCAAACTGATTTCTAGACTTAAAATCTCAAAGTCCAAACATGCTGGAGATAAAAATGCTGACACCAAACAGTCCAGCACCTTTTAGAACAATCCTAGGTATAAAGCCTTACAGTTTTAATGTTTTTCATCTTTACAACTCCAAGTATTACAGTAAAATGTACATTACACTGTTAGTCTCATATTTCAACCTGTTTTCCATTTTCTTTGTTGTATTTAATACATGCCGAAGATGAAGGGGAGGTTCAGAAAGAGCAAGTGTGTGTGTGTGTGTGTATGTGTGTGCATGTGGGCATATGTGTAGAGAGGAGGAGCAGGCACAATTTTAAATCTGGAAATTTCTTCCAGAGAGAGGAACCTCTGCTGACATCAAAGAAAGCTATTTAACAAAGCAATGCCAAGAACTGAACCTTGTGAGAAGGCTTATTCTCTACTAAACTAAAATCTACACCACAGCATCTAGATTGAGCTACTGGTCTGCCTGATGGTTCAGCCCAATGAGGAGAAGCTGTCCTAAGGAAAGAGGATGTCAGGCCATGGCATTTGAAGCTCATCTAGGAATCCTGTTCAGCAGTATTCAATATGTGTGCTGACAGTACTGGTGTCACAGTGAAAGCATTCCTGCTGAGGGGCTGCTCCTGCAAGCAGGCACAGTCCCCATTTCCTGGGGCAATTATGTTGCTTGCATAGCCAGATGACAAGCTGGCAAGCAGACCACACAAAAGCAGCAAATTCTCCATGGACATGCAGTGAACAGTGAACAGTGAACAGATGCAGTGGTCATCTCCATTAACAGCTGCAGTAGGACATCATAGTTTGAGGAATCCGATTAAGACCTTCTGCTGGGAGGGCTAACTGGGAACAAGACTTCTGCCTATTCTTAGCCCATTATAAAAATGTTCTGTAGTAAGAATTAGCATCTGAAAAGAATTAACATTTTAAAAACTTGCAAAAAGGTTTTTCTGTAGTGCTTGATGCTAGGATGAGGCAAAAAGAGAAGGGAGAAGTAAGGTCAATCCAGACTAAATGATAATATTTTATGATATCAGCATGTTCCTAATTATAGATATTTAAAATTATTCTAAAGTTGGAATTCTAATCTATCCAGTATATTAAATTTCAAATAATAAGTATTAGATGTTAGGATCAGATCTCTAAAATTCAGAAGTTCACAATATAATATGGAAATGTGTCTGCATTTGTTACCCTTGTCTTGTTGGAACATCATTGGACTGTTGACCTTTGAAGTACTTAATATTTTAAGATATGAGGTTACTGTGATATCTGTTAATACCAATACAATGGTGATTATGAGTGGAATTTGTGAGATATTTTTTTTTTAGCTCTGTTGTGTATCCCTTAATTGCTGTTCCTAGGAAAGCTAACTTCTAATTGCTTCCATTAGAAAGGAAAAGGGGGAGGGTAAGAGGAAAAAACAATGTAACTGAGGTTGATTGTGAGAACTATTGTAGTGGTATCGCCATATATTGCTAGCCCTTGGAAGTGTAATACAAGAAGAATGTTTGGTGTACTGAAAATTCTGTTTTTCTATAATCCTGTTGTGGTGATATTTAATAAAAGTTGCTGAAGGTGCTACATACAAAACTCTTTTAATGTGGTAGATATTATTTTTCCTGTAATCAAAATTACTACATGTTTTGGATGTATCTTGTATTAACTAACTACACTACCTCAAAATTTAAGAGGTGTTCTGCTTCATGTAAATATTGTTCTCAAAATCACCATTGACAGAAACAAAGCTCTTCTATCTTAAAACAGATTTTCTCCTTTTCTTGGCTAGACTCCATCCAGTATTTTGAAAACTATTTTTAGTGTTTGTGGGAGGAATGTTCTACAATCATTCATCCTCTTGCCTCTGTCAGTTCTTAAATGTGTGAGTCAGGGGAACTCTGATGTGACCATGCTTCTCAGATGATTTGTTTATGCCTTAGGGTCTGTATACATGTGGGCTTCACAACGTGTTTGCGAGGGAGAAATATTTCCTGCATCCATACGTACAAAGAGCTTTTTTTGCATACAAGTCATTTATGATAGCTCCTGAGACTATAATTGGGAGTATGGGGGAGGAGCCTCATTATATCTTTAGCCTAATTATATTTTGAGTTTCTGTTTTGATGTATTTTTAATCCTGTTATTGGTTGATGCAGATTAGTGGTTTTGATGCAGTATATGTCTTCAAAGACATTTTACCAGTTGGCTCAGAAGTTGAACCATTGCTTGCAGTGAGCTGCTGCTGGTGCACAGCAGTAGGTTCAGGAATGTTAAACTTGTGAATTAAAATGAGTTATATTAATCAAGGACTCATCAAAATATAGAGCTGATACTTCATTGTTTCTTTGTCCCTTAAGCCTTTATATGTAGTTCATCTGAAAAAAATTATGTTTTGTTTTCATAGAGATGAAGGGAAACATTACCCCCATTTTTAAAACGAAGATCTAGGGAAGTACAGCCCAGGAGCCTCATCTCTGTTCCTGGGAAGACCATGAAGCAGATCCTTCCTGAAGATTTGCTAAGGCACATAAAAGGCAAGGAGGTGATCCAAAGCTGCCATATGGTTTTACTAAGGGCAAATTGTGCCTGACCAGTAAGGTGGCATTCTATGACATGGCAGCAACAATCAACACAGGAAGACTGAGAAATATGATCTGCCTAGAGTTCTGTAAGGCCTTCAGCATGGTCCCACATGACATCCTCATCTCCAAAATGGAGAGACATGGATTTGATGGATGAAGTATTCAGTGAATAAATAATTGACTGGGTGGACACTGGCAGAGAGTTGTGGTCAATGGCTCTACACCCAGCTGTAGGTCAGGGACAAGTGTTGTCCATCAGGGATCTGACTGCTGCTCTTTAATGTCTTTGTCAATGACACAGACAGTGAGATTGAGTGCAGCCTCAGCAAGTCTGCAGATGACACCAAGCTGACTGATGCAGCTTACACACCCACAGGATAAGATGCCATCCAGGAGGAACTGAACAAGCTCAAGAATTGGGTTCATGGAAATCCCATGAGGTTTAACAAGACCAAGTGCAAGGTGCTGCACCTGGGTCGAGGCAACCCCCAGTACCAGCTCAGGCTGGGGGATGAGCAGATGGAGAGCAGCCCTGCTCAGAAGGACTTGGGGGTGCTGGTGGGTGAGAGGCTGGAATGACCCAGCCATGGGCACTCCCAGCCCAGAAAGCCAAACGTGTCCTGAGCTGCATCCAAAGCAGGGTGGGCAGCAGGGGAGGGAGGGGATTCTGCCCCTCTGCTCTGCTGTGGTGAGAGCCCACCTGGAACCCTGCATCCAGCTCTGGGATCCCAGCACAGGAAGGACATCGACCAGTGGAGCAAGTCCAAAGGGTAATGAAGATGATCAGAGGGCTGGAGCACCTCTCCTGCAAAGATAAACTGAGAGAATTGGGGTTGTTTATCCTGGAGAGTAGAAGGCTTCAGGAAGACCTCATTGAGGCCTGTCAGTACCTTAGGGGGCTTATAAAAAAGAAGGGAGAGGGCATGTAGTGACAGGACAATGGGCAATGTTTTTAAGCTGATAGTTTTATCTTAGATGTTAGAAAGAAAATCTTTACTCAGAGGGTAGTTAAGCACAGGAGCACAGTGTCTGCCCCTCTTTTTCCCCTCATGAGGAAGAGGTAGACTGCAATGAACTCTCCCCTCAGTCTCCTCTTCTTCAGGTTGAACAGACTAAGTGATCTCAGCTACTTCTCATACATCTTCCCCTCAAGGTCATTCACCATCTTCATATGTCTCCCTTGGATGCTCTCTAACAGTTTAATGTCTCATATGCTGTAGCCAAACCAGCCCCCAGCACTGGAGATGAGGCTGCCCCAACTCAGAGCAGAGCAGAACAATCCCCTCCCTTGCCCGACTGGTGATGCTGTGCCTGATGCACCCCAGGACAGGGTTGGCCCTCCTGGCTGCCAGGGCACTGCTGACCCATGTTCAGCTTGCCATCAGGTGCCTTTCCATGGCACTGCTTACAGCATCTCATTTCCCAGTCTGTCCATACATCCAGGGTTGGCCCATCCCAGGTGCTGAATCTGGCACATCTTTGTTAAATTTCATACACTTGGTGACTGCCAGTCTCTGGTTTGCTGAGGTCTCACTGCAGGGACTTTCTGCCTTTGAGGGTGTCAACAGCTCCTCCCAGTGTAGTAGCATTAATTGTCAACATTATTCACTTACTGAGTCCCAAACAGCACTGTACCAGCTACTGAGAAGTAATTAACTCTACCTCAGCCAAAACCACAACACTAACATTCCACATTCAAATTATTTTCTTCTTCTTATCACATTTCAAAATAAACCACTTGATTCAAATTACTTTGCAGCTGGCTACAGTACTTAATTGTGCAGTACTGAATTTCGGTACTGTAGTTTCACTACAATATTGAAATGCCCTGAATACTGGTTTTATGCACCACTGTGTTACAACGCCAGAGTTGCCATGTACCATCTTCACCACAGATTTGGTCACCATACCAAGGCCTTTCACTTAATCTTAGTAATACATATCTTGCCTAGCAAACAGTATTAACCGTGCATATTGAGCTAGGCAAAAGGAGAAAATTAGCTCATGTGAAATACTGATCCAACGAGATTAGTACTGTTTTTTGACAAAAATTACACAGCAGATGCTGTCTTTTGCTAGCAATGCAATTTGGCTATAGTTCAGCTGGTCATGTCTGTGGTTTCCCATATGCTGCATTTTATTTTTTGTTTCTATTGAGACTAATACAGAGACTTGACCTGCATGCCAGTAGATTCGTCCGGGGTAGAAATTGCTCTTTCTATCACCCCCCCTGCAAAAAAATGGGAGGTGCCATTCACACAAGAAGGAGGAGTTAAGTTGACTCTGGGAAAGTGGACTTCTGAAAAATGGCCTAAAGATATGAGCTGAATTTTAGCCAGACATTTTCACAGCTTGCAGGTGCAACTTTTATTCATGTACTACTAATCAACATTAAAAGGCTATTTCATATTGGATATTAGAAAAAATTATTCACTATGAAACAGGCTCCCCAGGTACATGGTTGAGAACACCAGTTTTTGAGGTATTTTAAAAGACATATAGACATGCTGCTTAGGGACATCATTTAGTGGTGAACTTGGCAGTGTTAGTTTTATGGCTGGACTTGATGATCTTAGAGGCCTTTTTCAACTTAAATGATTTTATATTTAAATGCAGAAATATATTGTCTCATACTTTAAGAATGATAAAATTCTTAATTGTATGAAGCACTTATTATCCAACAAGGGAACAAAAAACTTTGACTCATCAGTCCAGCTATTAAAAGATAATTATGACCTTTGAAAAGATTCTGAATTAATTGGCAGAAGTTAAACAAGAAAACAATAAAAAGTTGCAACTTACCATCTATTATGCTTATTTAAAGCTTTAGAAATAGGTGCTTTTCTTTTCAAATCCAGTTTCTGACCACAGCATCACTTTCTATATTCTCCTTCATTTCTTACTTTTCTTGCTCTAATTCAGTCATTTTCCTCTTTCCTACTTTCCATTTTCTCCAAGTAAGATTTATAAGTAAAAATAATTACAAATTAGTAAAAGGAGACTTTATAAAGGAAGCACAAAATATATAGGAGTAAGAAAGCAAAAGTGAAGGTGACTGCCAGTAAGAGTAGGCTGAAGTTTTATATTTTGACTATAGTACTGTAATGTGTTGTAAAATGACAGCAGTATCTGCCCAGCAGTGCAAACACAAAAGAAAACCTACTACATGCAAAAAATCCTACATTTATTTTGTGATTTTTTCCAAATTAATTCTTCAGTGTTTTGAAAGCAGTGGCTGATGCTGAACCATTTTATTTGCTTACTGGTTGCTACTGCTTATGGGTTTCCAACATGTTAAACCAGGCATTAAATTATTTTAAATGGCAGATTCTGGTCCACAGCCAGCTTGTACTTTGTCAAGGCTCCACCAATGGCCCAGATATGCAATGCCTTTTACATTCTGGCAGGAAATTCTTCCCCCTCTCTCTCAGAGCTTTGGGAAGTAGCTGCAACTTGCTCTTTCAGTTCCCAGTTGCTTAGAAAACATGTAGTGCCTTTTGGCATTGCAGAGATGGAATCAGCACAGAACAACTACTCCCTGATGCCTGTCCTTCTGGACAGTGAATTAATCGACATCTACTTTCAGTAGACTCAAATTAATGACATAGTTCTTTGTTAACTGTAATATTCACAGAGTAAATATCTCAATGACCAAGTCAGTGTGATTCATAAAATAATTACAGATCATCATCAGGATACGAGATTTTGGTCCAAAACCTGTGAATGGAGCTTTGGGAAGTTCATTCTTGTGAGCCATTCCAAGATGTTGCATCCAGTCCTCTAGAAAAAAACTTTTATAATCTCTCTAAAAATCACCACTTATGAGAGCTTGCATCAAAATTAACTATTTTTCTTTAGTGTGTTAGGAAAGTACATCTCAGCTTCAAAATTAGTTTGTATGCAGGGAGAAGGAGAGATGGGAAGGAAGAGCAAGAGAGCTCAACTAGTGACAGATTGTACAATACTGGCTTCAAGTTGGTAAGTCACAGTACTGTGCTGAATGACACAGCAGCTACTGAAAAGACATACTTGTAGTTGCAAATTCAGAACCGGTCCAGGCTGTAAAACTGGGCATACAAGTCATTAATTTCCTCCGCTGAAGCAGGTACTACATCACATGTGGAACTTCATGTGGCTGGTGATTGCCCAGACCCCTGATCTGTGGAGGTCTCTCTGCAGGGCCTCTCCCCGCCCTCGAGGGAGTCAACAGCTCCTCCCAGTTTTGTATCATCTGTGAACTTGCTCAGTATCCCTTCCAGTTCTGTGTCCAGGTCATTTATGAAGATGTTGAAGAGCAGAGGGCCGAGGATGGGGCCCTGTGGAGCCCTTCCAGTGACAGATTCCCAGCCTGATGTCACCCCATGCACTGTAACCCTTTGTGCCTGACCCATGACCCAGCTGCTCACCCATCCCATGATGTGTTTATCCAGATGCGGGCTGCACATTTTGTCCAGAAGGATCCTGTGAGAGACAGTATCAAAAACTTTACTGTCTTCCCTTGGTCAGCTGGGTGGGTTACCTGGTCATGAAAGGAAACCAGGTTCAACAGACAATTAGGTTTTGCTTTCAAAGCCATGTTGGCTACGACTGGTGACTGCATAACCCTGTAGTGTTTTTCAATAATTCCCAGAATAATCTTCTCCATAATTTTACCAGTCACTGGAGTGAGACTGATAGGCCCACAGCTTCCAGGCTCCTCCTTTTCATCCTTCTTGAAAATTGAGACATTTGACACATTTCAGTCAACTAGGAACTCTTCAGATTCCCGAGATCACTCAAAAATCATTGAGAGAGACCTCACAATGACGGCAGACAGTACTGAGTATTTTAGTATTCTCAGATTAATCCCATCAAACCCCATAGATTTGTAGGGATCCAACTGGAGCAGCAGATTCCACACAACTTCAGGGTCAGCTGAGGTTTTATAAATGTCGCACCCACAGCCCGCCATCTCAGGACACTGGGACTCCCAGAGCCCATCATCAGTGCTGAAGACAGAGGCAAATAAAGCATTTAACAACTCTGGCTTGTCTGTGTCCCTGTTCATGAGGTTATCATCCTCATTCTGCAACTGGCCAATGTAATTTCTACACTGCCTTTGGCTATTAATGTATTTTTTTAAAACTCTTTTTTTTTTTTTTTTTTTTTTTTTTTTTTTTTTTTTTTTTTTTTTTGTTCCTCGCAGTTCTGGCCAGCTTCAACTCCAGTTGAGCTTTGCCACACAAATTTTCTCCCTACAGTGATGAGCAGCATCTCTGTATACTTTCCATGTCACCTGACCTTGCTTCCACTGGGCTTACACCTTCCTTTTTTACTTTATCACCAAAAGAAGATCCTTGTTCAGCCAAGCCAGCCTTTCACTTTGCCTGCTTAACAGGTGACATTTGGGATCTGCTGCTCCTGTGCCCTTCAGAGGAGATGCTTAAAAAGTGACCAGCACTGATGTATCCCAGCACCTTCAAAAGCATTTCCTACAGGAACTCACTAACTAGTTCCCTGAGAAGCCTGCAGTCTGCTCTTCCCATGCCCAGGGTTAAAGTTTTGCTCCTGACAACAGAAATTTTAAACTCAATTGCTTCATGGTCACTCTGGCCAAGCACAAATGACAACTTCATAAGTGACACCTTCTCAGTTAGTGAGCAACAAAACAAAAAATCAAAACCTGAACAGGCACAAACCAAAGAATTCCAGAAAGGATTCTGGTAGATTTGATTCTTCATCTAAAGATTGACTAGAGCAGAAAATACAGACCTTGCCATATTACATAAGAATATGAATACTTTGCCTTTTGTGAAGATATATTCAACATATAATTTTTTAAAAAAAGGGACAACAATTGAGAATATTTTAAAAAATTGAAGCAAATGCCTCTGGATTGCTACAAGTTAGGAATAAATCAGAGAACTTAGATTAATATAAGAAGATTGCTTACAACTTAGCCAAGAATTATTCATAAAGCAAAGAGGTAAAGGCCCAATTCAGATTTGCTGAATTTCTTCAGTACCATTTTGAGTATTCAGTATGGCTTAAACCAATGACTCTGTCCCATTCCTGAAGACTCTTTGTACCCTAAGTATATCCCCAACCACAGTATAGATACTACCATGAAAAAACTTTGAAGATATACAGTTTAACTGCAATAAGATGAATAATATGAATCGCACACTGAAAAAGAAATGTTCAATGGCAAGTTTTTGGCAGAACTTGCCCACTACTCTACAATAAAATTGTAAGCACATCTTAATATTCAAGCTCCAACTACACCTTGAGGCATCCTATAGTGACTAGAATAGAAATACACCAAATTTGTATGTTGTAACTGGACTGCTGCCAGCTTCAGATGTTGGTTATGGCATAAATAGGACTAAAATTGTTTTGCAAGCATTCTATAGACCCAAAGAAAGAGCACCTGCCCAGTGAAGCTGATAAGGAAACACATAAAGAGGATGAAGTCAGAGAAAGCTCTAATGTTTCTACACAAATAAAATCTTGTCCTTGTTGCATTAGCAACAAAGCAAATCCTTGGGGTCCCAGCTGACCACCTCATGGACCTATACACAGAAAGATTCAGGAGCCCCCCAGCTACACACAGATTTTGCCCCGTAGACAACTCCACTGCCTAATACAGGTGGCATGGCAAATTATCCCTATCCTGTGCAGCCCCTCACCATTGCCAATGAACTCCATCCTTCTCCAAGATATTGATGAAGTGCTGTCCTCTGTCTCAAGGCAAGGAAGCAGCCATACCTTCTACCAGCCAAGGCAGCAGAGGCCACCAGGGTGTGGTCAGTAGCCCTGGTGGCACAGCAACAGGCTACCACTGTCACCCCTCCATCAGATCTTGAGGCACAAAGGGAATTGTGAAGTACATGTAGCAATGCTATGGTTCCTGTTCTTAACACTACATTGCTAAAAATTTGCAAGAGCAAAGCCTAGGTCCTGCCTCCATCCCAAGAGACAAGACAGCCTTATAAAGAGTGGGTGTGCAGGTGTGTATGAATAAATGAAAACACTCTCTGCTCAATGACATCACAGATAGATAGAATCAATTCAAGACCTGAGATGTTAAATGACAGAGACTTTAGTTACACATCAAAAGATAATGGACCAGAAAGGTTTCTGTTTGAAACTATCAAGTGGTTCAGGAGCTGAATAATTGAGCTGAAAATTTCAGATAATGATAGCAGCTTCCAGCCTTCAAGTATTTTCAGAATAATTTTAACCCACTGCCCCTAAATAAAAAAAAACCCTTCCCCTAAAAAAAAGCAGCATCTTAAAAATAGAAAACAGATAAATACATTAGAACATGTCCTTTCTGCACAGAAAACCACAAATAAATAAGTAAATGTTTTTACAACCAAGTAATAAAATGTATTGATTCCCATTTACCAAAAAACCTTTGCTGATACAAGGACATCTTTGTGATCAGTAATTCAGCCTTTAGTAATACTATATAGAATTCAGTGAAGTACTGAGCAGGAATCAGAAATATGCTCATAATAATCCTTTCTATAAATTATGTTTCATGAGAAACTGCATGCCCCAAAATGTCTTTCTCTTTAACTGAAATAGGTGTGTTTAGAGACTTACACTTCAATTCACTTTACAGCTCTTTCATATAGGCTAAATTAGGTTTATGAAAATGGAAGAAGCTAAAAACTTGCTCTTAAATTACTTACAAAAATTATATTATTAATAGGCTTGATTACTTTTAGTTCAAAAGCTGAGTAAAACTTATATTTTCAAAAACACTGACGTTCTATTCTCAGAAAATTATTTATTATTAAATGAATTTCCAATCTAACACTGTCTCTCCCCTTTAAAGTGCTTTCAAACATCATTTTGTTGTGATAAAAAGAAAATAATACAAAAATAGGACTGACATACTTTTGTGACCTTTCTTTAAAGAATATTACCTACATTGAAAGATCTGTTTCAGGAAATGTGAATACCTGGGACCTTTATATTTGTCTCCTCCTAAGCACAACAATTAATTAAAGAAAACACAGAAAACACAGCCTTGCAAATTCTCTTTAAATTGACAATTCACTGCTTTACAGGCCAGTGGCAGAAGTGCCCAGGAACATAAAGCAGCACAGCAGCACAGCAGCACAGTCAATATGCATGCCAGCATTCTCAGCCCTGACCTACCCTGCACCGTGCAAACACTGCCTGCAGTCATAGACATTTGCATTTGAAGGCAGAATTTAACCCACAAGATGAACTGCAAAGGTGGAAATGTTTACAAAAATCCCTCATCAGGCATAATTTATAGTAGTAAGGAATGATTTTCAGTTGCAAACTAGTCACGATTTTTGCTTGCTAATTTTTGTCAGTAAAACCTGAAGCCAAACTGGCACTTCAGCCATTATACACAATGAAAACCATTGGGCAAGTGCACTTGATTTAAAATAGCAACCAGGAAACTACTGACACAAAATTAAAAAAAATCCATTTTAATATTTGTACTTCTTCCTTTAGATTAGTTGTCTGTATTTGCTAATCTTCAAAAACATTATCCAATTCAACCATGTCATTATATTAAATATACATACCTAATTATTTAAGAAATTAAATATCACCAAGCCTGGGTTCAATGCTTCCATTTGCATTTGGAAGACTTCCTAAAGCTAGACATAATTTCCATTTGTGTTCCGTTTTAATGGGAGGATGGGCACTAGAATTCAACTGAAAAGTAAACAAAATAAATGTCTACTAATTAAAATTAAACTATGGCTTGGAAGTGAGTTGGAAGTGTGGATTGTCTATAGTACTACTTTCATGTGTGTTCCTGGGCTTATATCTTTTTCTTATCATTTCTTCAGTTCTTATCAGTTTCTGAAATTTGTATAAGACATTGAGGTGAACAATCTGTGTAACTGTTCAAGGAAAGCTATTGCTGCAAATATTGTATGTAAAAATATTATTAAAAAGTTGACCTTTTTAAGGTTTGTCATGTTGGAAAGGGTTGTACTTTTTTTAATTTGGTGCTATTAAACAATTCAAATTTCAGATTCTACTAGGTATTTAATTATTTAATCCTTAATATTGTGCAGAGAAAATGAAGCAAAGCATCTATAACAACTATTGATAACACTCTATTATGACAATAGGATGGTTTGTAACTTTCTCTTTTTCCTTGACTACAATTCAGGATCACAGACTGGACTAACATCATCGCAAGAAAATCCAGCTTATTATCTGTTTGCATCAGGCATAAAATCAGCTTTATTATAGTACATAAAACAGCCTCAGCATTCTGAGTGCTTGAATAAGACAGTCTTTGGGAGAACTATGTAGCCTTACACAAATTATTAATTTCACCTGACAGCAGTTCAGAATTGTTGCATAAAATTAACTTTCAAAGCTCATGTGATGCTCATGTGATTTAGATAGTGAATTCTCAGTTTCATTACTGAAGTGCTAGGTGTAACATTTAAATTAGCTACTATTCTTGCTGGAAGTCCAAGACTGACAGTAGGTCTGTACCAGCAGAGCTGGATACAATACTCCAAACCTCTGTTAACTTCAACACAGCAAGCTAAGAAACCACTTACAGTATGTTTAAAAAAATGAAGACCAGTACCAAAATGAAGTCATGCCTCTGAGAAAATGACCCTCCTCAGTGTAAGCTAATATAACTGTAATAATTTTTAAAAATATTTCAGAGCAACTGCTCTTATGTGCTGTTCATGTGCAGAGTCCAGATTCCAAGCATAATTCAGGAAATAAAGGTGACTCATGTATAGTCCATGTACAATATATAATACATACAATTCATACAATTCAACATATCCTCCACCACGTTGCTTTTACTAACTTCATTGAAACCACTCAGTTTGTTTCACTCACCTTAATGCACATTGGAGTCATTTTTCAAAAAGAGCTTACCATTTCTCCATACTAGAACTGCTAGATATAAATTTCTGTTTCTCACCCTGAGCTTTTGAAGTGGTTTCCACCTAAAAACTGATCTATTTCCTGCATCCTTTCCAGTGATGTTTTGCATAGATCTGCTTCAAGGGGATGTTGCAAACTGGTTAAACAGAAGTTGTACATGCCTTAATCTGAAATTTTAAAAATTATGCAAGCTCTGTGTATTATTCATGGTATGGTTTTGCCTAAAGTTGATGCAAATCATAACCCCATTCCCACAGTAACTTAGATTAGCTGTAAAGCATTACAAATAACTTCTAACTTCCCTCCAAATCCACTCTGCTAAGAGTTGGACAAGCATGGATCTATCCAATTAGTTACATGCTTATTTAACTGGCATCAATGCATTTTAAGGTACCTAAACTTATATGCCTTCATATTTAAAGGCATTGGCCCAATTCATTTTCTGTAGTTAATGAACATGTAATCTGTCATACAGCTTACTTATAACTGAAAAAATATAATGGAAATATAATGGAAAAAAACATTTTAAGTACACTAAAATTTAGATGCAATGAAAGGTGCATGTATTTGAATATCCCTCTCCTGCATCTCTAGTAACAGCAGTAAGGAGAGCACTATGTAGTTAAAGAGAAATCTGCTGCAAAATAAGAAAACCACTTTCATAAATCAGGTCTACCACATTGAACTTTACACATAATATCGCTGAGTAGCTAATGAATAATGAAGAAAGCATAAAAATGGTTTTCCTTCACATATTTTTTTCAGGAATAGAAACTGACACAGTGAGTTGGCATTCTTCAACCCACAATCTTAAATCACTCTAAACAGCCATTTAAAGATAACTGTGAAATGTTCATTTAAAAATATTAAAGTTACTTAAGTTTGTAATTTTCTAGCAGACATTCCTTATATTGCTGTCTTTGAGCACTAACATATAAACTGATTGTCTTATGCTGAAAGCCTGTTACCTAGTCTAATTTTAACTATTCTAGTTTAGTAAATTAATCTAGTCTAATTCAACCTAAGCTAGTCAAATACCTTATACAAATCAAAAGAAACACTTGCTTTTTTTCCTAAATGGAGTTTCATTTTCCCTAATCCCTCAATTTTTTTTTCTCCAAAACAGCAAGCTACATTGAAAATCAATAAGCAGCTCACCTGCACTTGCACCTTATACAATGTTCCCTAATACTTTGCTAAACCTCTGAGTTTTTCACATTAAAATTTTCACATTAGAGATGCCAGCCATTTTTTATTATCAAAAAGTGTAATGTTTTTTAAGAACTGAAAATCATACATCTTTCAAGGTCAGAGATTTGCTATATAAAACTATAGCAATTTTTAGTAATTGAAGTGCACAATAGATTTGAATCTCACCTTTCAAAGCTGTAGATAATATTAGAGACAACCCTGAAACACAGCAAATATAAATCTAGATTATATCATCCAGAAAACTGTGACTCTGCCAGCACACAACAGGGCAGTAGCAATCAGTCAGAATTTTCCATGCCAAATTCAAAGCAAAGTATTAAAATATCATTTATTAATTGTAAATGATATTCCACTGCTAAGCATCCAGAGATTTATTACCTTCTTTTAAGCACACCTAATACACAGCCAGCTTCACAGCCCATGCATCCTTGGTCTGTCAAGGAACAATTTTAAAAACCTCTTTCTTGTTCAGTTAATTGTGAAGTATGACAAAGCTCATGCTCTCATAACACACATCTACTTTGTTTCCTAAAATCATATTCTTACTACAAATAATCATTATTCATCCTAACCCCTAAGCACACTAAAGTATAATAAATGAAGATATTATTTCATTATTGTTATTATGTGAGTACATTATCCCAATATCATATCCTCTAGCCTGCTAAATGCCATTCTGCTCCACTGGTATCTTTCCAAAAAATCACACAAAGATTTTTTCCATGGTCTCCTGCTTCAGCATATTCCTTTATGTAGTCAAAGTCTCTGGTTCTCATGGGGGACTTCAGCCACTCTAATGTCTGTTGTAGGAGCAACACAGCAAAGCACAAACAATCCAAGTGGTAGTTGGAAAGCATGGATCACAACTTTCTGCTACTGGTGATGGAAGGGCCAACCAGAAAAACTGGGCTGCTGGACCTTAAACTAAATAATTGGGAAGATCTGGTTGCAGATGTGAAGGCTGTGGCAAGCTTCATTACAGTAACCATAAGACCATGGAATTCTGTATTGCTTGAGGAGGAAACAGCCCTGGGCTTCAGGAGAGTTAACTTCAGTCTCTTCAGGGACCTTCTTTGAAGAATTTCATGTGAACATGCTCTGCAGGGAGAAGGATCCTAGAGTATTCAACAATCACTTTATCCAGGCTCAAGACCAGTGCATGATGAGCAAGGAATTCCTGTCAAAACTCAAACATAGGCAGGAGATATAAAGGAGGTGAAAACAGGGACAGGTCACCTGGGCCAATTACTGTGATGTTGTCAGAGTATGAAAAAATGCAACAAGGAAGCCCAAGGCCCATTTGGAATTAATCCAGCCAAAAACATCCAGGATAACAAGAAGGGCTTTTTCCAATACATCAAAAGCAAAAAGGAAAGTGTGAGCCTATTTCTGTGCGAAAACAGGAACCATTGCAACAGAGGCTGCAGAGAAAGCAGAGATACTGTATGCCGCTTTGGCTTCAGTCTTCACTGACAAGACCAGCCCTCAGGAATCCCTGACCCAGGAACAAGGTCTGGAGGAAGAAAGACTTTCCCTTGGTTGAGGAAGATTGGCTTAGAGATTGCTTAGGTAAACCTGCTATCCACAAATCCATGGGCCCCAATGGGAGTGATGGGAGTCCCACAAATGCTTGAGGGAGGTGACAGACTCTGTAGCTGGGCTATTCATAATCATCTTTGAAAAATCGTGGTGATGAGGAGAGGTGCCTGAGGGCTGGAAGAAAACAAATGTCATTTTGGTCTTCAAAAAGGGCAAAAAGGGGAATCCAGGGAACTACTGGCCAGTCAGCTTCACCTCAGTCCCTGGAAAGGTGATGGAATGGCTCATCCTGGATACCGTCTCTGGGCATGTGAAAGACAAGAAGGTGATAAGGAGTACTGAGCATAGATTCACCAAAAGGAAGTCATGCTTTACTGAAGTGATTACCTTCTGTAAGAGCACGTCTGAAGCCCCTCATTCTCCATTCTGCCTTCCGATTGCCACGGGAAAGAATCCCTTCCCCCACTGCAGCTCCGGCTTAGAACAGGACACAGCGCAGGTGGAACCACTAAACCGTCATGCTGGCTGTCCCGAACAAGGCCTGGCAAGAACTTGGCAAGGAGATGGCAAGGACTTGGCAAAGACCTGACGTGGACCCAGCACGGGACAGCCTGATGCGCGGCCTGCTTCTAATCTCCGTCCTTAAGCCAAATGAACTTTTGGGGTGACTCCCGTGGTCCTTCATTGAAGACATCTCATTTGCCTCGTTACCACTGTGACAAAGAATGAGAACCCTTCTCCCAAGGACTGAGACTGAGACCCCTACTATAGGGAGGAGGGGAAATTGGTGGTCTGACCACTAATGACATGACCTGTTTCCCTTCAGTAATTTCAATGGACTTATTCTTCATTGTATTCATCTTGCTTTGGTGGTTTCTGTGGACTCACCTATTCCCTCATGACGATTACAATGGACTTTCATTGTTACACTTGTTCCCCCCTCTTTTCTCTGTGGACTATAACTGGACCCCCGAGTCGACCAGAACTTCAAAGACTCCCCTGACACAACAGACGGATCCCCATCATCCGGACCACTGAGGATCTCGCCTGTGTTGGTAGCTATTCCCATCCCCCTGCTCTCTCTCTCTATCCTTTTATCTCCTTTCTGATCCCCACTATCGCATCTACTGTTTTGGCCCCTAATAAAGGTGCATTTGTTGTGATTAACTGATAATCCCTTGTTGTTTGCCTTTTTTGCACTTTTGGGATCGGTGAAAAGAACCATCACAACACCCTGCAATAAGCAGATCGTGACACCTTCTGTAATGGGATGTTGGCTGGATGGATGAGGAGAGAGTGGTGGATGTTGTCTATCTGAACTTCAGCAAGGCTCTAGGTAACATGATACCATAAAAGGCAAAGTCAGGGATACCATCTTGATGAGTGGATGTGGAGGTGGATTGAGAACCAGCTGAATGGCAGATCCCAGAAGGTGACTCAGTGACCAGTTAGTGACGCAGAGTCTGTTTGGAGGCCTGTCACAAGTAGTGCCCCCAAGGTTCAATACTGAGCCCAATGATTTAGACAAAGAGACAGATGTCTCCTCAGCTGGTCACTGACAGCACAAAGCTGGGAGCAGTGGCCAGTACCCCAGAGTGCAGCCTTGACAGGATGGAGAGATAGGCAGAGAAGAACTGTCTGAAATTTGACAAGAGCAAATACAGGGTCCTGTACTGGGGAAGAATAACCCCAGACACCAGCTGGAAAGCAGCTCTGTGGAGAAGGACCTGGGGTTTCTGGTGGACAGCAAGCTGTCCATGAGCCAGCAGTGTGTTCTGGTGAAGAAGGCCAATGGTGTCCTCGGGGGCATTAAGAAGAGCAGTGCCAGCAGGGTGAGGGAGGTGATCCTGGCCCTCTGCTCAGACCTGCTGAGGCACATCTGGAGTGCTATGCCCAGTTCTGGGCTCCTCAGTGCCAGAGAGACATGGAGGTCCTGAAGCAAGTTCAGTGGAGGGCCACAAACATGATTATCTACAGATAACTTTCACCCACCTGTTCCCTGTTGTAGCTCAGCCTATCAGGTGCCCATCAGGACCGTCTTACTTTAAGCCTCCTTGTCTCCTTCCTCATGAGTGAGAGAGGATAACAATCACTTATTCTTCTTAGCTCCCACAGTACCTTTTTTAAACTTCCAAAACAAGGAGCTGCATTTCATTCCAGGTCAGACCTTTTGCAGAAAAAAACTGAATGCAAAACACATTTCATTATAATGTTCCAATCCCCTCTTTTCTTGGCAAAGATTGCAATATGCAGAGACCACCACACCACACTGCCCTGCGTCATTTCTTCATCTACTGGCACCCATGTAGGTAACAGTCTCAATTTAAGGACTTGGGCTCAGAACCCTGGCTTAGAAAATAACTCAGTTGCATTTGATGATTCAATAATTATTGCCTTCCTTTGTGAATATTGTCCAATCAAATTTATTAACTATATTGGCAAAATATATGTTAATACATGCATACAGACTGCTATGTTTTCCTTCCCATTTGTCATGAACCAAGAGCACACACAGATTCAAATACAACTTCTCATCTGCAGGAAGCTATTTTATTTATATATATAATATACTATTCTACTCTATCTGTATCCTTAGACATGACAAGGAATTGCATCTTACTTTGTGTTACTTTGTGCAAAATGGGGTCTTTATCCAGGCTCTGTGGCACTATTGTGATAATGCAGTAAACACTACTGTCACTGCCCATGGAAATGCACTCCACATGTTTCATTCTGTTTCAAGCTGTCATTTGCATGTTGGCTCTCAGTTGCTTGCATTTATTAGATATATAGAGATAACTGAAGCATCTGAGTATTAGTTGTCTGGTATGACTTTTTTAAATTACAGAAATAAAATAACACATATTCTTAATGAAAGTTGCTCAAACTTTCACAACATATATTTTTAGTTTAAAAATGGCAAGTCCTGCAAAAATAAAATTTTAGCATCTTAGAGAAAACAATTTACTAGTATGGAGGAAAATTATTATCAGCTCCTTTTGCAAAAAAAGAAGAAAAAGGTAGACTGATAATCTGTGAAAATTCTGGCACTGAGGAACAATGGGCTCTGAAAGAACATGATTCTGCTTTCACCACACCAAATTATAAGCCCCTGAGAGGTATATGGTGTGATTTCTGGAAATTCTGAATGCTACCTATGCTGTAGTCTCCATTTATATTCCCAAATGGTTGTCTTGTAAACAATATCGAAAAATAGAGTGCTTCAGATGATCTGGTGCACCTGAGGTCTGGCAGTAACTCTGCTGTACACAAGGTCATAGCTTGTGAGAATGGCAAAGGTACAGGAAAGCTTAATGCTTAACATTCCTCAGAGACACAATATCTACCCTGCACAGCACAAAAGCAAATTTTTCAATTAAGCCCACCAGCTCTGGAACAGTGACAGTGTAGAAACAGCCTGCATGTTGACTTCTCTCCTGAGCACTTCAGGGGGACACAGTGACCTTGCACCTTGGGTGAGTATTACAGATACACTGTGATCAATGCAAGCTTCATCCTCTCTCTCTGAAAAATGGGAGAAGCTCAGAAGGCAGACCATGAATAAGAATGGTAACTCATTTTTCTACACTACTCATAGCAAAGCACATTCTCATTCATGAGCTTTGCAGAAGACAAGTTCCAGTGCAGTGCAGAACACTCTATCCCACACAGTCACCTGAGGAACTAAATGTTTCTTTTGAAATACAAATCTCAGAGAGCATATTCCCACATGAATGTATCCACATGTATAGAAGGGAGATCATTCTATCTCAGATTTTTGAATTTTATCATCATTCTTGCAGAACTGAGAAAGTGCTTCAAATTAAACAGCCATTACAGCCTCTCTCCCAACATCAGATTTTATCTTTAAAATCTCCTTTAATCCTTAAAACCTACACCTCTCAGCATGCCCAATGGAACATTATAAATAGATATTAGGGGATGAATAGTCCCACTAAAACCACAAAATTAATGGAAAGAATCCTTTATTTGGATATGAGGGACTGGACCACCTCAGTCAGCCCATTTCCGAGGCACAGCCCTGGCAATGACCCTGGGTAAATGCAGCCCCACTTCAGGCATTCTGCAATCTCATATTGTAAGCCCATAAAACTGAACTCCAATACTGCCCACTCTGGCTAAACATTCCTATTGCTCATGTCTAATTTTTCACCAACTATACTGCTGTGTCCTAAATGCCAAATGCTTAATCAAATCTCCAGACCAAGACCAAGGAAGATGGAAAGCAACAGGCTTTTTGTACTCCACACACTCATACTCTTTCAGGGATAAAGGCAGTCACTCAACATACAACTTTACCATTATATCTTGCAACATTTTACTAATTGCCTCACTGTCAGAGAACTCTTCCAGAATTTGCTTAATCAAATTCTCATACCAGCTAAGCCAGGGGGTGTCCCCACTGCACAAAGGTCAGTGTTGTAAACATTTTTCATTTACTTAACAGAAAGCATGTTCCACACCAAATCTGTAGCTGTAGCCCACATCCCCTTTGTAGCCTTCAATATTTTTGGTCTCCCTATACCATGAACAAGGTTTGACTACTAGCATATGCTCTTTTACATTTGGGCCACTAATAAGGTGAAGGACGCCATCAATATTACAGCAGATCTGGCACTGGTTCAAGCAAATTTGTGTAGATGAAGGAGCAATCATTAAGGCTTTACAGACACACTTTCCTCCAGTGTCTAAAATCCTCCCCACATGCCCTCAAGTGCTGGAGTTCATTTTGATCTCTGATGTTGCTGAAAGATGTGCAAAAGCAGGCACAACATTAACCACAGACTAAGTGCTTGAGATGGCATTGTTTTGTTTATTCCAGTGAGTGCATAAAATATCTAGAATTCATTAATCGTGTAAGAATGATGTTTACTTTGAACAGAAATGTACAATTATCTTGTTCATAAAGCAGAAACCCCTCTCTCAGCAAGACAACTCAATTCATGGTTTCTTTCTGCAAAGAAATACTGCTACAAGAATCCCACTGAACCTTTGGGAGGACAGTACTTTCCCTCATATATTTAGCTGATCTATTTCAGGAATGCATGGGCAAAGCTTCACAGTTCAAAATGAGAAAAACAATATCCTGTAGAAGCAGATTCAACTTTAATTACAAAGCAATATCAAATTTGTACAGACACAGTAGGAAAACAGAATTTGTTAAACTGGTTTCCCCATGGATTCATAATCTTCCTGCACCATCCAGTCTGCAGGATAAAATGCTCAGAATCCTCCTCCAGTAAACGTTTTGGTTACTGCGTAAGCAGCAAATCCTCTGGAGACAGAGAAGGCAGAGGGAGGTTAGACAATGGAATTTCTTCTGCATCTCTCAGAGAAGTGCAAACATTATGTAGGGCATAAACCTGCTCCGCATGTTCACCACAATCACAGCTCTTCTTGTCTTCTTTGAGTACTGCAAAGTCAGTGAATTGAGAATTTCAGGATGAATTGTCATGTCACTGTGCCTACCTTCTTGTTCTTTAAAAAAACAGAAACTAGGAGAGCAGTTTAAAACTCACTTTGATGCGGTGAACAGAACAAAGAAGTTCTTTTCTCAACAGATTTCCTTTGTGACCAAATGTGAAAACATATAGTTTTGCTTCAAGGGGAAGAGGTCAATAAAAAGTATATTCACAATATTAGACAGGCAGCAGGGGAACCACAGAGCTGTCTCTCAGGCAGGAGAGGAGTGAGGACATCACCAGCAAAACCAATAACCTGCTTGGGAATCAAGAATAATACATGGCTTCTTGGGCCACACCTGTCAACACCTGGCAGAATTTTAATTGTTCTTGGAATACCACCAAAGTACGGCTTGGCTAAGCAGAAGAAAGACATCAAAATAATTTTTAGAAATTGGTGCCCTCAAAATTACCAAAATCTCCTCCTGCAAAGGGTGGAGAGAAGAAGAAAGAAGCCAAAGGCAACTAAATCCACATCTGCATCTTCCCGGTAATTTTCCAAACAATAAAAGATAAAGCTTTTAAAAGCAGGTTAATGGAAGACATCAAATGCAGTGCTTACATTCTTCCATCATCAGAATGAAGACTATTTATGGAAAATCTAAAAACAAAATACAACTTTCTTACAGGTTTTGGATTAATGATAGTTCTGATCACAAAGAAACAAGAGCATTCATAGAGTAAAACAAAGAACAGTGAAAAAGCAGATGCTTTTTCACTGTATTATTTATATGTATTATTCATACCAAATAATATATTAGCAGTGCTGAGTTTTAACAGGAAGAATAGGAAGTTTAGTTGTCAAAAGTTATTTGTTTCCTCATGCTTTGTGAAGGCATCTGCAGGACCTAGAAACATTTCCACTATTTCTGAACCACCCCAGTATTATTCAGGATTTCACATGATAGTGCAAATAAAAAGAATGGGAAAAAATCTGAACAATAAATACTGTAAGTTTTTAACAGTAAGGTTTTTTAAATCTCAATTTAAAAATGCATAAATACCATTAAAGCTTTGGAAGAGATATTTTAAGAATGTGATTTGAGTTGAGAGGGATCAGCCAAGCAGACCATGAAAAATAAGATTTTTTTTAATTTTAAAATCAATTAAAATAAATTGTAAGAATAACCTAGTTAATGAGCAAGAAGGTGTAGAAATTAAAGTTTTTAAGGTACAACACAGTTATTGCAAAACCTGATTAATATAAAAGAATTGCAAAACAACCCCATAGAGACAGTTAGGATATTATAAAAGCCTTACAACTGTACAGACTATATAGGAAAATTATAGGGTGTGCCCAAACACACAGATATACACATTACCCTATGCAGAGACTATGTTACAAGAGCAACAAAATATAACAAGCTAGTCAGATAATTCACAGAGTAAATAAATTCCAAAAGATTACCCAAACAAATAATTAAAAAAACACCAAAAACAACAACAAAACCAAACAAAAAAACCAACCAAACAAAAAAAAAACTACAACAAAACAAAACAAACAAAAAAACAAACCAAAACAAAAAAACAAAACAAAACAAAACCAAAAAAAAAAACCAAAAAAAAAAAAACAAAACACCACTAAAGCAAGAACACCCCAAGAAAAACAATCTCTGTCCAAAATATTGCATGGAACTTCTAGCCATCCTGGTCCAAAGACTAACTCCAGATCATTTTCATCAAAACAATGATCTGAAAAAGTACTTTGGGGTGAAGGGTAAAGATATCAAATCTGTGCCTAGACACAGACTCAGAAGGGAGTCTGTGTCTAGGCACAGATTTGATATATTTACCCATTACAAAGAAGGCAGTAAGCTGGGAGTTGCTGAAAGGCAGGAGTAGCAATCAAAACCACTGTGGCCACAAAGAACTGTAATTCCTGCTTCCCCTTCCTCCCCAATCCAACCCAGCCTTCTGTAGTTCTTCCTACACTCACAAGATGAATGAGCCTCTAACAGAGTCAGGAGAGACCAGTTATTCACACAAACCTAGCTGAAACAGAACTCAGCCCTTGACACCTGAAAGCAAATGTGAATATAAAACAAGGAGGGGAACATATTAGATTAGTAAAAATTACCTCAGTGGTTGCGACTGTAGATTTAAAAACTATGTGTTCTTTCACTGGAAAGAATTTCTACATAACAGAATGAAACAGAAGTACGGGTGCAAATGCTGGTAAGATGTAACCAATACTGCTATCTTTGCATTTTACCACATAATAACCAAAATCTCTACACAACTGAAATCTTGTTCTCTTCCTCATGAGCACAAAGGAGACACAAGGGTCTCTCCATTTATTCAAATAAAGTTGATTTCTGCCTCTGTCTCCTCTGTGGACACTGGCCTTCAGCAGCACAATTTTCCACATGCCCACATATATCAGCATCCCACTACTGGAATTTCTCTTCTACAGCAGCATTTTTCCACACTTAAGTTAAAGCTCAGGCCAGCTGCATTAATTACTTTGTGAGGTGTCATCATCACAATATGCATGAAGCATTCCCCCATTGTGTTTTCACTGAAATTACACCATAAATTCTTCTGGGCAAGATACAAGCCTCTGATTCTCAAGAAGGTAAGAGGATGAAAATTGTTATTTCTTTGATGCACACAATGTACACACAAAAAATAACCAGAACTGTCATGAACATACTGTCCTGAAACTGTGTGGATTGGTAATTTTCCATTTTGATGTGCCACTCTTCTTGCTTTAATCCCATGAGCCAGCAGCATGGTTTGGTTTGGGGACTGACAACTGCTCAACTCTTCTCTATTCTGCTGGCTGTTAAGTACCAATTGAGAGACCATATGAGAAAACTCCAGAAATCCTGGAAATGTGAGTGGATTCTCCAGTCAAAACAGAAAACCTCCCTGGATATGCACCTAGCAAATGGCAGGGGCACTTCGAGCTGCTGGAGTGATTTTTATCTGAATGGATGAATCTGCACACTGAATCACTCACAGCACTGTCTGTAAAAGCTTCTGTTGTTTCCTTCCCTTTCCAAGGATGGAGCTAAAGAAAACTCACACAGAGCAGGAGCAAGCAAGGTCAGTGCAGTGTGAGTCCATCAACTGGTACACTTAATGCCTCAAGATAAATTCTTGAAGTCACTGAAGTTCAGGCTGGCACAGCACAGCTTCAGAGTTTAACTCATACCACAACTAACTGTCCCATCTAACACAAGAGCAGGTATCATCCTCTGACTGTGCGGCATTTATTTTTGTTTCTCAATTTTAAATTAATAGGGTGAATGTGAAAGATCTGCTGCCTTTTGTTCTGAAAACCCCAAAAAAAATAGGATTAGAAGTATGTTCTGTAGCATTTCTGTAGCATGCACAGCACTCCACTACATTCTCATCTGCATTTTTGCAAGTATCTTCAAATAAAGAAACAGCCACATCTCATATATCACTCCTCTATAGGGTTTGGAGCTTGTGTCCATAAAAATGAAAACAGAACATCATTAACTGAAGTTGTGCAGAGTACTTTTGTATTAGACTCTGTTGCTAAGAACACTCAAGTGAAACAGCACACACATGCCCCCTACACTCCCCCAAAAAATCAAGACTGCCATGACAGAACAGATTACAGGTATAAATCCAAGATTACAGCCACATATTCTAAATGCAGATGTCTTGTAAGCACCTACTAAAACCAGTGTGACTCCTGGTTTAGTGACCAACAACTGTTTAAGAACCTCCTCAAAATTCTTCAGATTTTCCACTTAAAATGAAAGCACCATAAACACAGCTACCATTTCACATGTTTTAGTATCAAACTGTAAAATACATCTTCAGTCATTAAAAAAATCTCCTCTTTTCTTTCTTTTTCTTCCTTTTTAAAAATTGAGATTGCATCTATACTAAGACTACTAAAACCCTCCAAGCATTATGGAGTGTTGAAATGCACCACCCATGCCAGACAAACTGCTAGGACACAACAGTACTGCTTCTCCTAATTAGTATTCTTGCTGACTAGTTCCCAGGTAATGATGGGTAGGTAGAGAGTCCAGGGGCCATTCCCAAAAGGCAGTTCACACATAGACACTCTCTTTTGGAGACAAAAGCATTTGACTAGTCTCTGCATCTGGAAACAAAAGAAATACACACCATTGCAGTCTGAACTTCATGCATCAATATCCTCACAATTTCACCTTATTTATATTTAATAAATTATTACATGCTGTTGTAAATTCTTTTGACACTGTTTGGGTTTGGAAGATGAGGGTATTGTGTGTTTGTTTTCATTTTGTAATCCCATTTCTTTTTAGCTTTCTATTATGTGAAAAATGGGCATACAGACTGATGGCATGAAAAAGGTTTTACATGGTGTTGTCAGAAGTTCCAAAGTTATCTTTGCAACACTGCCCTTTCATAGCAAGTTTAAATATTATAACATCAGGGGAAAAATGGTCAGATGGAAATCATCATTTTAGTTTGTGTTTTTTTAAAGTACAGTTCTAATCCAAAGGGAGTTGCTATGGGAAAACACCACTGTGAGATAATAAATTTGAAAGGAGCAAAATTTGTCTTCAATACAAATTGTTTAGTTCTTCTTGGGCCTCAAGCAAACAAGGGAAAAATAACAGTATTGTTAATGAAAGTGTTGGCTCATTTAACATGTCTTCCTAAAGGAGTATTTAAGGAGCAATGATTTTGCAGCCACTTAATACTTATGTATCTTACTGCAATTATTTTGAATCACCGGACTTCCAACTATTGCACGAGTTATTTCCATTTGTGAAAACTAATGCTGAAAAAGAGCTTAATACCTTACCTCTCTTTACCTTTTCATTTCTGACCATGAACAGCCTTGAGAAATTTTATATAATATACAAATTAGCTCCATATACAAATTAGTATGATATATTTCCTATCAAGTTTCCAGAGGGGAAACTTTTCCTCTAAATATAACAGTACTAGATCATCAGTGTTTATTCTTCAGTAACTCCTACAAGCAGCAATCACAAATATGATGATTACTGTTCACACTTGGCTTACAACTGCCATAAAACAGCACCTATCTTGAAATGGCAAGCACACTGAAATGGCAAGAGCTGATTATCAATACGCCTCCAAAAACATGTTAGACCCTGAAAAGAGGAAAACAGAAACACTTTTAGGAATTGAATGCCTGTAGCTGGAAAAGATAACAAACTGACAGTAGAGGAGTGCAGAAAGAAAAGTGTGATATTGCTATTATTATTGTTGCTGTTGTTATCATTATCTTTTTTTTCATGCCAGAAAGAAGATTTAATATTGATTTATTTACTGCTGAATTATTAAAACTGTGTTTTCACTATCAGACAAGGAATTAAAACACAGTGAAAAGAAAGAACAAAAATGTGACTTGTAAGGTCTAGAATGGGTCTGTGAGAAGACAAGGCTAGGGAGGAAAATGAGAAGTATTTAAGCAATCAAAAATGAAGAAACAGACAAGAAGCCTCAGCTAAAGGAAGAACTATAAGGAGATACATTCCATATGCAGCAGAGAAAGGCACAGCCAAAGATGTATGCTGACAGCTTGACTTTAACAGGAAAAGGAGAGAAGGATTATCTGGAATGGAGGAGAAGTGCAAAAAGAGAGATAGAACAACAAAAAGATAAAGAGAACCACTTCAGTATGTTTGATTTAATAAGCCAAAATACCCGGAAGAACAAGAACCTGCGCTACAGAAAACAAGTATTTTAGCACAGAGATAATTACTTTCCAGTTTTCCAACCCACCTGCCTTTTTTGAGGAGGAAGAGAAAAATCAGCTGCCATTTTTCCCATTCTTTAACCTAATTGTTTAGAACTTGAGTTTTTAATACAATATCTGTTACAGGGGACCAGCAAAAACCATTCAGACTCTCTATTTCACCTTCCCATAGGAAAGGCATTAATCTCTCCTTTTCTTAAAGCTCAAAGTTCAGGAGCAGTGCGACACACTATTAAATAATTTCTACCCTCTACAGGAAATTCTATCTAGGAAAATACAACCAAAACATGACAATACATTACTTCCTTACAAATTAATTATTTTGGCCGGTTAATTCTGCCATATTATTTCTTCTTGGCTGCCTCCTCTATTCAATCTGTATCAGTGCACTGAAGATGCTTATATAGACAAGGGTGTCTCAAGGTACAAGAAAATCTTGTGGTGAGGTGCAAAAAGCCCTTTCAAGACAAAAAAGTGCATGAAGATCCTGCAAAGCATTCTGTATCTCACAGGAGCCACTTTCCTACTGCACAGGATCAAAATTATGATTTGCAGTTGCAGATATAAGCAGTGCTGCATCGTGCTATTGATTTTCCAGTTGCCTTTTATTATTACTTCAGATCCCCTTCTACTGTTCAGTTAGTGTCCAAACATGCCTGACCATAACCAATGTAAAAATTTTTATGCAAAACTGAAAAGAGTGGAAAAGTGAAAAGATTATACATATATTTTTAACCGGCAACTCTCCTTTTAGCCTGTTTCTTTTATATAGACAACTGTGTGTAAGGATACCTGTATTTTTAATGACTTTTTGTTTCTAGGCTTCAGCAGCAAACCCACCAATATATTAAGTTACTTATCATCTACATTGTTTCTTTTTACTGAAACACACATTCATCTTCAACCATGGATTGGGTAAGTCTTTAAGCACACATGCTTTTATTTACTAGCAACCAAAATATGAATTGCAATGTCAATCACAACACAAAGCAAATGGGCAGTTAAAAATTAAAGGCAAGATTATGGTCTTTAGGACAGAGAATTTTTAGATTTTGATCATTAACCAGACAGCATGAGAGTGTGGAAAAAAAACTAATTCATCATTAATAAGCTTTAGCCAACAGTAAAGCTGTTCAGCTGCAGTTTAGTATATGTTGGATAAAATCCTGTATAAACCAGCTTTGTGAGTATTTTCACTTAAAAAATAGCAAGAAAGAACAACAGAGTTTATGAATTGCTAGCCATATGGCAGTATTACACCTAGGTATGCACCTGTTCTTTATCAGAGACAAAGAAACTAATGTTAAGCAGTACCAAGTTTCAGGAGCACATATCAAAATCCATCAAGAGAACTAATTTCTTAATTTTTAATGAAAACTGCCAACACCCTAGTAATCTTCTAGCACCACGCTCTATTCCTGCTTCCTTTTCAGCCTTGGAAGGAGATAAAAGCACATCTTCAAGAATTATTAATGTATAAAAACAAAACAAAAAAACAAATCCCAAGAAACAAACAGAATATAAATACATTACATCAACTTTAATCAAACACATGCAATTACAACAGAGATAGCTTTAACCCATACGCTTAGCTTAATTAGAGAGTATTCTCATGTACATCTCTCACCAAGAGTACCCCCTGTAACTGTACAATTAGAGGCTCAAGCATGAAGTCAGGAATGCAAGCCCTAGTGAGCAGTTTCTAAAATGTGTCAACAGAACATAGAGAATAATTCTTCCTAACCTGCATCTCCTTCCTTATCTCATCTTACTATTTTGAACCACTGTAGTATCAATCCAGCAGCTCAAGGCGCTTGCTGGTTACGCTTCTGACATCGCTTACAGGATAAATATAAATTCACTAAATCTCCTGCCTTCTGTCTACATAATCCCTTAACCTCTCCCTTTCCACAGCTATGATTCGCTGCCTTTTTTTCATATCTGGCCTCTCCATTATTTTCATTCTGCCTTCCCTTCCCCACTTTTTTTTTTTTTTTTTTTTTTTTAATTCATTGACATTCAGCATACCTTCACAGTGAGACTTGTGGTCACTGCTCTTTTACTTCACAGCCTGCTTCAGTATGTTGTTTTGGTTTTTACATTTTATTGAGGGATGGGAATTTTAAATAGTGTTCTCTGGTTAGCAGATTTCTATTAAATTTTGCATTTGCCTGCAAGACACAGACCAAGCAGATAATATTAATCAAGTATACAACTTTTCAGTGAACAATGAGCTACAAAAAGAACTAGACAGAACAGTGTATGTCATATTTAAAAGAAAATTAAAAAAAAAAAATAATCAAGCAAACAAATTATTAGCCAAAGTACAGGCAGCAGTATTCAAACTGCACAGAATCTGCTCCCAAAATTAGATTACCAAAGCACAAGACCATTCCACACTATTGAACTATCAGCAGCAGAAAGAAGTGAGCTTTCTCGGATTTTATCACCTTCATTTTAAATTCTGCAAAAAAACGTTAAAAGGTCTAAGAACAGACCATGACTAAATCAAAGCTTTATTCTGCTATATTTTCTCCCTGATTCCTAAACCAGTTTTTAAAAATAACATCTTCTCCTTGTTCAAAATCTGGACACAAATAGAAATTCAACTTTTTTCTTTTAAGCAACAATCAAATAACTATTTAAGTACAATTAAAAAATAAAAACCAGTATTGTAGCCAAATGATATTTTTGGGAATATAAAAAGAGATTTTTGTTCAGGAAAGCTCATTCAAAGCAAAACCTGTGTCATTAAAAAGGCCCCATTACAACAGAATTTTACACATGGGCTGAGGCACGAGAAGACCTAGTTATGCAGTATTTCTACAAACAAACACACACAGAGCAAACTTCATACCACTTTCAATAACAAGCTCCAAATGAGAGGAAAAGCTTCAGCCATGCTTATTTCAAACTTATTTCCAGTTGTACACAGCTGGACCTGAACATTTCAAGGAGCAAAGCAAAACTTGAATTACGGAGTGAGCAAGTGGCACAGTTTAAACCAAGGCTTGGTCTAGGCTATTGTTACTAAAAGGCTAAATTGCTGCATTAAGTTATTGCTTGAAGTCTGCAAAACTGGAAGTTTTTACCCATCATGCCATTGAGTCAGAAGAGAAGTATCTCATTAATACCTCCAGAAAGGAGGTCTTCTTGCTGCTCCAGACTCATTTCCAATAGTTTTGAAGACCTACTTCCACCACTGCCCTCTTTCAAACCTTGGTTCTGTGCTTTATCAGGCAGGCTGCACAAGCAGGTCACCTCTTTCTCTTGCAAATGGAAACAGACAGTGGTCACTGGCCCTTCAGGCTGTTTTTCAAAACCTCTCCATTTCAGCTCTGCCGCAGCAGCTTCACCCTACTATAAAAATGCTGCTGCTATAAAACTGACTACAGAACACAGAGAGCCTTCACAAACAAAAATCATGGGAAAATAAACATCACCATAATAATTAGTTAGGTGTCCCTCAGGTCCCAGCCCATTCTTGTGTCTGTCACCACTTCATCTATTTTGTAGTCACAAAGTCTCTCAGATGAGGAGGACGACACACTGAATCTTGACCTTTGAGCTGCAATCCTAGCCTTGAGCAACTTGGTGACCTACATGGCAGCTGCACAAGTCGATAACTAGTTGGCTGGAGTCTAAAAATGCATGATTCACTTATGATTCTCCCTACATTGCACCATATGCTGTCACTAGACTAATCGCTAAAAAACTGTAATTTCCAAAAGCAGACTTTATTAGCTTGGTGACTTGATGAAACACTACTTTGAAAGAACTTCAATAATAAAAAGAAACATGTATTTTCTTTTTCTACCTAAACACTGAAATTTACAGAAGAAGGAAAAAAATACACACATGTGCACATGCAGCTTTTAAGTATATGTGCTGTTGCTTAGTTTTAGGAAAAATAACTCCCACTATTTTAGATGAGTAACACAATTCTGGTTGCAAATTTTGTAGGGCCAAAGATCTACAGTGCATCTGAAAATTAGAATACAACTCTGCCCAGAAGTGGTACCAGGTTCCTGTGATACTAAGCTATGTACACAAGCCAACTGCTGGAAAGATATACTTGAAAAAGTAGTGTTTGGTAAAACTTGGTGTGCTAAGCTGTATCAAATCATACCTAGACACCTCACCGTCCAGACCAGCTACACATCTCCCTTCTCTTTGCCCTGAAAATGCACAGCAAGAATTTCAGTTGTCACATTTCTTACTGCATCCTGTGTCCCTAGGAGACTCTGATAGCATTTCTCAGTGTTGTAGAATTAGGATTTCTTATCCTCTTAATGACTAAAACACAGCTGTCCAACATGTTCCAGCCAGCACAACCCTGGCATCTCTACTGTTAACCCAGCAGCCCATCATCTGGGCTATTTTGTCCTAGTGAACACGCATCAATATGCACACATAGATCTAACAGGCAAGTGGGAGTTTATTTCATTAATAAAAAAAAATTAGTATTGCTAAATACTCCAAGCAAGTTTTGTCCACATTATGAAGTTCAAATACAGTCTGACAAACAGATGAAAGACAAAAAGTTGAGTGGTTTGGGATTCATTAATTAATTCTAATGTCTAAAAAGCTATGTGCATACAGGAGGATAAAGAAATAACCTGAGCTATTCACACATTTTAAATGTTTTTGTCAGAGTGCAGACTCAGGAAAACAAGTTCTAAATGAGATTATTACAGAATTCAATCTTCAGAATTATCCTTATAACTCTAACAGTTAAAATATTTTCAACAGTGATTTTTTTCCTGCCTGCAGAATGAGCCACAATACAACTGGTTCTGAGCTCATTGCTTCACCTTGCCTAATATAACACCTAAAGTGTTAAAGTAACTCTTTTTTCCTACCCTGTAGGCATTGAAGGGAATACTCTCAGCACATGTGAGTCTGTTGAATACTTCAAATCCAAGGAGCTGTCATAACACCGTCTCAGAATCTGACCTTAAATTTATGATTGCTTAAAGAGATTAATTTTTAAAGTGCCAAATAAGTTATGCAAAGCTTGCATTAAACTTCAATAAAAGACTCTGAAGGCCATGCAGCTTCTTACTCAATAAATCTTCTAACCATGCTCTTCATTAATAAGAGCACTAGTATGATACATGTACAAAATGTTTTCAGTAATTTCCTGTTACTTCCAGGTTACATGTCATTCAAGAGTAACTAGTACGCAACCATGGACTGGGAGAGGAGTGTGTGTAGAGCAGCCCTGCAAAAGGGATCTGGGGGTTGGCAGCAGCTCAGGCTGAGCCAGCAGTGTGTGCCCGGGCAGCCAGGAGGGCAAACCCCATCCCGGGGTGCATCAGACACAGCATCACCAGCGGGGACTGAGATCATCCTGCTGGATTCAGCCCTGGGGCAGCCTCACCCTGAGTCCTGTGTGCAGTGCCAGGCCCCACAGCCTGAGAAGGGTGGGAAGGTCCTGGAATGGTCCAGAGGAGGACAACAGAGCTGGTGGAAGGGCTGGAAGGCACATCCTGTGAGGAGAGGCTGAGGGCTCTGGGTTTGTCTGGTTTGGAGAGAAGGAGGCTCAGGGGTGACCTCATTGCTCTGTACAGCTCCCTGAGGAGGGGACCTGGGGAGGGAGTGCTGGTCTCTTCCTGACATCCAGCAACAAGGAATGGGAATGGCTCAAAGCTGCAGCAGGGAAGGTTCAGACTGGACATCAAGAAACGTTTCTTTACCAAGAGAAACAAACACTAGAGCAGGCTTCATGGAATTGATGCCTCAAATCTGCCAGTGCCTTAAAAAGAAATACTTGGGCAATGCTTTCCGTAACAGGCTTTATGTTCTGGTCAGCCCTGGAGCAGTCAGGCAGTTGGACTAGGTGATTGTTTTAGGCCCTTTTAAACTGGAACTATCTCTATTCTGGTGTTAAATAGCGCTGTTGGAACTAACAAAAACCATCTTTTAGTCCCAGCAAAAACAGAACTTGTATTTCATGGCATTTGGAGATTTTTGGCCATAATGGCCTTAGTATAAGATTACCAACTCAATTTAAAGCTGTAGTTCTTTCTGTCAGAGAGACAGAAAATATCAACTGTGAGTGACAAACAACTTCCTAAAAGACCACTCACATCTTCTGATCTGGATGCCAAGTTCATCTTTGTTATTCTGTGAACAATATGGAAATTTCAGAGGGTAACTTGATTTTAATGCCTGCAGTTAAATCTGTAAGAATCTGTAAGTCTTCCATAGTGTAACCAGAGTTACAGTTCCTGTTAGAACATCTGAAATACCCCTGCTTTCACACACTACAAATATTGCTGCTCCACCACAAAATCACAGACTCCTCAATGTTCGAATCTTTATCCTTATTACTTGAAGGAATAAAAAGAGGGACTAAGTAATTAGGAAGATGGACTACGGCTAAGTTGTTTTTTGTTGGGTATGTTTTTTTCCCAACCGCACAGCAACTACTATCACTGAAAAGCCTACTCCAAGTTATCTTTTGTCTTAGATGAAGAGGAAGAGGGGCAGAAATTAATTTTGAACTCTGCCCGCTATCTCGGTAACGGCGGTTCCCGACACCGCACGCCGTGGGCCTTGCTTCCAAGGCAAGGCTTTCCCGGTATCGGAGAGCGAGTCCTCCCGCAATCGGCTCCGCAGCCTGCGGTGCCGTCCGGGGCGCCCCGTTACCGCCTCGCGGGACGGGGAAGTCGCCGCCGAGATTTCCCTCCTCGTCCGAGCCATCGCAGCCCAGAGCGCTCCTCTCGCCCACAGGGACGCTGTGCCGGGCGTGCCGAAGGCTGACGGATCCCGCGGCTCCGGCAGCGGCCGGGCGGGCTCCACGCCGTGCAGAGCAACGCCGTGGCGCAGCACCGGGAGGCGGCGGAGCAGCCGCGGCTGCCGCGCCGCAGGTGCGCGGAGCTCCCGCCGAAAACGGGGAGCGGAGCTCCCGCCGCAGCCGCGCCGAGCCGAGCCGCCGCCCGGGCCCTGCGAGCCGCCGCCCGCACCCGGCCCCCAGAGCCGCCGCCCCCCGAGCCGCCCCGCCGCCGCCGCCGCCCCTTTCCGCGCCGGCACCTGGATGTGGCAGGAGATCTCGGAGTCGTCCAGCAGCCGCACGGTGCATTTCATTTCCGCGCTCAGCGACCTGATGCTGGAGCTCCGGAACCGGATCATCCCGGCAGCCCGCCCGCCGCTGCCGCCCCGCAGGCAGCCGCAGGGGGCCAGCCTGCAGAGGCGCCCGGCCGACCACGGCACGGTACGGCGCGACACGGCGCGGAGAGGCGCGGCGGCAGCGCCACCCCTCAGCCCCGCGGCTCTCCGCCGCCGCCAGCCATCCGCCCGCCCGCCGCGGCTCGGGCCGCCGGTGCGTCAGGATGCGCTCCGCTGGCCGGCTTCAGCATCCTCCTGCGCCCGCCCCCGGCGTGGCACGGCACGGCACGGCCCGCGGGGGCACCTCTCCGCCCTCACCTGCTCCTCCCGCTTCTCCGCCCCACCGGTCCCGGCTGGGCTCCCCGCGCGGCTCCGTTTCGTCGGGCTGGTAGCGCCCAGAGGGAAGTGATTGCTTGTCTTCTCCGCCACAGGCGTGCCTCGCCTGGTTTTGAGTGACCTGAGCCACTGGTACTCGCGTGGGAATGCCCGATGCCCTGCAAACGGGGGACATCCCCCAGGCTGCCGGCGGGGAGTGGAGCCCCATGCTGGCTGGCCGCCTATGTCTCCGGCGTATCCCAACACAGCCCGAGGCAGGAGGAGAAGCCTGTGGAATACATGTGCAAAGTCATATAAAGAAACGTCACCAAAGATGAGTGTACCCTAATGAAACAGGAGAAAACAGAATGTAACTTACTGTAAGAGTGCAAGCCTTGGAAACTTGTTTCCTCAGGGAAAAAAAAAAATGACCCATTTAGGAGCAGCAGTCATACCCCATTTGTTGTCTAAGTCGGAAACAAAATAAACCATCCAGTGGTTTCATTATTACGTTCTCCACCACAAAAGGGTGTACACACTTGTGTAAAACCTTGCTGGCAGAAAGCAAACACCAAACCTTGAAACAAGGTTTAACCAGCCTTGAAACAAGGATCAGCACTGTGTTAAAAAATTAGTACTTTCTTTTGAAATATGAAATGAAAAACAGCCAGGGCAAAATGTGACATGACTGGAAGTTTACAAATATAAAAGAAGCACTGACAGTCACACAGAAGATGCATTTCAGTTATTATTGCCTAGTTGTCTATGATTAGCTCTAAATGTCCATATTTTGAAAAGAGCTCTGAGTGAATGTGTTGCTCTTTAGAAAACCCTGTGTAAAAGCCTAAGTGCTGCTACTCCTGTACTCCTGCTGCTACTCCTCTGACTTTCTGCTGGACTGCTAACAGCAGGAAATACAGGCAACCACAAACAAATGTGAAATATATAATGCTCACTACCATCCGCTAATAAATATGCAGAGCCCTTTAATGTGGAACATAAAAGAAAAGTTATAGATATATGTTTCTCAGAAATGATAAATGCTTTCAATTGCCTAGTGGATAGCGAAGCAAACCAGTGAGTATTTTAAATAGATTATTCACCTCAGCAGCCAAAGTCAGCCCACAAGTTATGGAAGAAGGTCCCTATCAGCTGAGACACCAGATGTGGACACCCACTCATTAATAATAAAATAATATGTTATGTCTTACAGAATTGCAACACGGGAATTCAATAGCAGGATTTAAGCCCACATGCAGATTGACTCTCAGGTGACACAGATTTTCCTGCTTCTGATAGAGAAGGAATCTTCTCTTTCTAAGTCAAGTATTTTAGCTTTCCTTCATCTCTCCAGCACATTTTTCTCCACCCAAAAGGGGAATTACAAGAGGGAGCTGAGCCAATGATGATTTAGTGAGCAGGTCATAGTCTACCACTGTCTGAAGGGGGATTTTGCTTTACCTTCAGGACTATGTGGAGAGGGATGAGCTTTCCAGGAGTTCTCAGAGTTACAGCAACAGCGATGACTTCAACATAAAATCTGTATCCCCAAACAAGTGTGAGCACAGCAAGTGTGAACTAGTGCGTACTAACAGCGCGCAGCTGCCTGAGCACAGGGCTCAGCAGAATTTTACTTGCCTGTTGTAAAAACAGGTCACTCTTGTCTTTTTGGTCACCTTATTTGCCTCTTTAATACCTCATACCATGTTGACCTGAGGTGCCTGAGAACTCTGTGAGACACGTAAACCATTTCTGTGTTTCAGCTACCTCAGCAATAGTTTTTAATGCACAGAATGTGGCAGTCATTTAACAGGAAGACACCAGATAAATGAAACAATCAAAACCAAATACTCCACCCAAAGAGAAAAAAAAAAAAAACAAAGAACAAACAAAAAACCCAACAAAGCAATGAAAGGTTTTTTTGGTTGAAAACCAAACACTCTGCCCCATTGCAACTTCAGAATGTAAATTCATCAGATGACTTTTGCATCACAGATTAGTACTACCACCTCTTCCTTATTGAAAACAAATTCTAGGCTTTCCCCCCCCTTTCAAATAGAAGGCTCTTAAAGTTCTCTTAGTATCATAAATTATGCAGAAAAAACCCACAAACTTACCTCAACAGATATTACAGTGCACCCTTTTTTGCCAGATCTTGGAGGCCAAACAGTCCTTATGTAGCTAGCACTTGGAAATACCACTTGAAAAGTCAAGTACTTGAGGAACTGACATTTAAAATAGTATGGCAAATATAGGAAAACACAAATCAACACATAGATAAATTTAATTCAGATACCAGAAAATGCTGAGCTGATGGAGTATATTAAAAAATATGCTGCTTGAACTTGCAGAATACACTTCTGACTCAGGGGAAGGTTATCAGCTACTGCTGTTGCTGCCAAGAGCATGCCATGTTGTTGAGGAGTTTATTGAAGTGCTCACCTGGCTTTGTACTGCAGATGCTGGAAGATCTCAATACCAGGTAATGCCAGCTGCAAGAACTGATTGGTGGTGGGAAGATGTTGTAGGGTGTCAGGTGTTGTAGATGTTGTAGATTGAGTCAGGTGGTTTATTAATGTTAGTTAGGTTTGTTCCTTGTACTTCCCTATTTTTTCCCTCACAGTGGTTTGTTCCAAGTTGTTTACCCCAAAAGTTCCTGCCACTCAGATCCACAGTTACCTGTCAATCTTCTCACCTCTCCCTGTTTTCTCCTTATTTGGTTCCATCAGTCAGGGGTTGTCACTCCCTGTTGGGGTATCAATCTTGTAACCACCCCCAGCTTCTTCGTGGAAGTTCTGTATCAATCACCCCACCTTAGCCCTTCTATTCATCCCAGGACACTGTACCCGCCTCTGTTATGTTACCATTGGTTGTTATAATCTATGTCATACCTATCTCATTTGGCCCCATTGGGCGAGCCAGGTTTCCACCCCTGTCCACCCACCTCCTACTTAATCTGTTGTTATTCTTTGTTCTCTGGCATTTTGCATTGCATTGCTCTGGGAGCATTTTGTTCCAACCACACGTGGGGGAATAAAAGTTCTTAGGGCTCGCAAGCAAAGTGTCCTTCTCTCATCCCTTCATCTCCTCTCAGGCTGTGAAGCTACCAAAGCTGCATTACCCACGCCGCAGTGCTCAGCATTACCAGGGAGGCAGACGCCGTACCCCTGGAGTGCCCGCTCACACGTGGCGGCCACCCGGCCTCTCACAGGCAGTCCTAGCCAGCGCTTCTCGACTGCTTGAGGTCATGGCAGGTAGCCGCCGCAGGTGGCAACCAGCGCGGTGGGGCGCACTGTGAGGGCATTTCTGAGTTGTGCAGAGACACGCCACTGCGCTGCAGCAAATGCCGCCATCACTGCGTGGAAGTGCCCCACGCCGGACTGAAACTTAGAACATCGGCTCTACAGATTAAGTCAGTGAAAGCTCCATCGCCCTTGAGGGCGCACACAGATTTTTGTCCTGCCATGCCCATGAGGGAGGGAGGCGTAACTTCTCACTGGTCGTGGACAACAACAAGAAGCCGCCTTCGAGAGCGAGGACCCTCGCCACAGTTTTATTTCCGAAGCACACCAGTTGGGTAAGTTTTGGTGGCTGGGACAGATCTGGCCGAGGCTTCCCTCACTGGGTGTGGGCTGGCCACAGTCCTGAGGCAGGGGACATGCAGTGGACAGCATGAGTGGCCAGCTGCTGGCGACTTTGGCTTTTTTTCTTTTTTATTTGTTCTTTCCCTGCAGTGAGTGGGTGGGACCGCGTGGGTGGGCAGCATGGGAGCCGTGCTGACCACTCACCAGAGAGAATTTTATATCCAAGTTAAAAAAATCCTAAGGGAGGGTTGTAAGTTGCGGGAAAAGGTTGAGAGTATTCCTAAAAGTTCAGTTAAGAATTCTGTCCAATGGTTGTTTTTTACCTTCCTGGGAATTTCAGCAGAAGAGGTCAGAAAAAGGGAGTTTTGGAAAGGAGTTGGTGCGAGATTAATCGAGGGAATCAAACACGGTGATCCCTCTGTCAAGGATAGCTTTATTAAGCTGTTTGTGTTGATTTGGGAAGTAGTTAAAATGAAAGGTGCGTGAGATGCAGACCGGGGAAGGGCAGAAGCGCGGCCACTGGACAAAACCCCAGTTTTCCCTAAACCCGTGTCCCTAACATCCTCTCCTTCCCTTTCTTCCCCTAGATTGGGTGGGCAGGGGGGAGAAATCCACTAGTCGAGGGTGCAGGGCAGCTCCCAGAACGTGGACCGTGCTCCTGGCTCCCCCGGTACCCCCGCCCTGATGGTGCTGGCCACGCCGCCAGGAACCCTACCCCTAACCCTCATTCCGATCCCTTTTTCCCAGTTATAAATCCTGGTTTTGGCGCAGCCCAATGCAGTTCTGTTCCCATGAACCCTTTCCTTTGTTCCCCTGGAGAGGCACCACCACTGTGCCGGCGGGAAATGGTGGCAGCTTTGTCTCAACAAAATGGAGGACAGGCACCCATGGGCTTTTCTTCTTCCCATAATCCCTTTGTGCCCTTTGTTCCCTTTCCCGCCATTGTCTCAAACCCCTCCTGCTTCCCTGTTGACGTGGGTGCTGCCCCTCCTGGAGATCGTGTTGCTCCCCCTCCCTCTGCTCCTCCTCTTGTGGGCGTTCCCTCCGGTCCTCTGCATGTTCCCCACAGCCCCACCATCGGCCTCGCCCTCTCCAATCATGGAGGGCTCTGTCAGCTCTGCCCCTCTGTCTCAGGATTGGGACAGCCCCCATCCTGTTTCCCATGCCCCACCTTCATGTTCCCACGGTTCCGGAGGGGGAAGGGGGGGGGGGGTGGGGGGCGGGGTTGGAGCGGGAATGGGCTTGTATAGTACAGCAGCCATTTTTAACTCCAGTCTCCTGTAGCACGGGAGGGGAAAACCCTAAATGGGAACCCCTTTCCTACAAATCTATAAAAGAGATCTGCAAAATGCAAAGAGATTTTGGCTCCAAAAGTCCCTTTTTCAAAGGCATTTTACGAGCAACTCTGACATCAAAAACAATGGTCCCTGCAGACATTAAGCATCTGTTTAGTTGCTTGCTTCTTCCATCAGAATACAAATTATGGGAAAGAAAGTGCAAGAGATTGGCAGCGGATCTCCTCCCGGAGATCTTAGAGGGCCCATATAGCCTCGATTTTGCAGAAGAATCAATCACTTTAAATCACCTTATTGGTGAGGGAAAGTGGAGCAAGGCCCGGCTGCAGGCTAGGGGGATTCCAAGTGCGGTGCTGGACATGTCCAGGGCTGTGGCAGAGCGCATGTTCCTAGCTGTGCCCACCAAGGAGCCAATCTTACCATATACAGCAATTAAACAATCTGTTGCTGAGCCTTTTATAGATTTTGTGGACCGAGTCAGGGCAGCTGTGGAAAGGCGTGTGGAGGGACTGGAACTTCAGGACAAGCTTGTCCTGGAAATTGCATCCATGAACACCAATGAAGTGTGCAAAAGGATCATCCTAGTGTTGCTGGTCTCACCACCACCGACCCTCGATCAAATAATAGAGGAATGCACACAGAAAGCACAGCTCATTACAGAGAAGATTACGAAGAAACCTTGAGACAAAGCGGTCAACCTGGCTGCCGCATCTTCAAAGAACTCAGCTTCAAGGCAGTTTCCATCTAAGCATCAGTGCTTCCACTGCAATCAGGAGGGACATTTTCTAGCCCAACGTCCATTTTTAAGGAGTGCATCGCCAGGGGCTGCGGGGGCAGTGGGGGGAGGGGAACCCCACCTTTCAGAAAAACTAAAAGGAGAACGCAGACTTGCCTCGCATGCAGATAAAAATGAGGCAGGTCGCGGCACCGCAAGAGGAGCCGCGATCCATCATATAGTTCCATCTGTGAGCGGCTGCCTCTCAACAACTGATAAAAGGGAGCCTTATCCGATTCAACTCACTAACCCTGTCCATTTTCGTTCTCAGGACTGGCATTTCTTTAGAGCGGATGCAGAGCTTCTATCGCACATCTGCTGCGGTGAAACCCGACAGAGAGAAGGTCTCCTGAACTGTAGGTACCTCGTCATTGGTGACACAAAACACACGTCACCGGAGATAGAGATTCCTCCTGTGATTTCCACACTTAACCTGAGGGTCTTCTATCTCATGGCACGTTGTGTCCACACCCCGCTCTTCCTACCGAAGGGCCAGATTATTGCACAGGTAATTCCCATCCCTCGTGCCCTGTGTAGTGATCTGGAACTCTCAGTTTTTTACACTGAGAAGTTGGGAGAGGAAAAACCCCTCATATGGTGCGGCCTTAAGTGCAAGGGGCACTCAATACATCTTCAGGGGATGATGGACACCGGAGCAGATGTGACAGTCATTCCACCGCACAAGTGTCCATCACAATGGGAGTTGCAAAGCATGGCCACGCCAGTCTTAGGACTAGGTGGGCCTCAATTTGCAAAACAATCTAAAAGCATAGTGCAAATTAAGGGACCAAACGGACTATTGGCCTCAGTACGTCCATTCATGATTGACAGCAAATTTACCTTGTGGGGGAGAGATGCCATGTTGCAGTGGGGAGCCAAATTGGAATTTCCGGCCCTCCAGAGTTTTTAGGTGCAGCCACTGAGGAGCGCCCCACCCAGAAACTGAATTGGCTCACAGATAGGCCAGTCTGGGTGGAGCAGTGGCTGCTGAGTAAGCAGAAATTGAAGGCGCTCATGAAGGTCGTAGAGGAGGAACTAGCTGAAGGTCATATTGTAGAAACAAATAGCCCCTGGAATTCTCCAGTTTTTGTTATTAAAAAACTGGAGAATGATAGGTGACGCCTCCTCCACGACCTGAGAAGAACCAATGATGTTTTTGAGGATATGAGGTCCCTCCAACCAGGTATGCTGTCTCCTTCTATGCTGCCCCAAAATTATAATTTGGCTGTGTTTGACATAAAGGACTGTTTCTTCCAAATTCCCCTTCACCCAGCCGACGCTCCTCGCTTTGCTTTCTCTGTGTCCTTCATCAACAGAGAAGCCCCAATGTGACACTACCACTGGAGAGTACTGCCACAGGGCCTTAAAAGCTCTCCTACCATCTGCCAGTGGTATGTTGCCAGGGTTCTGTCCCCAGTGTGTGCCAAGTGGACATCCTGTATTTTCTATCATTACATGGATGATGTGTTGGTCTGTGCCCCTGACAACGATGTCCTGCAAAAAGCATTAGAGGACACTATTGTGGCTTTGTCGGTGGCAGGATTTGAGCTGCAAAAAGAAAAGGTACAGTTGCTGCCACCCTGGAAGTATCGGGGCCTAGAAATTAACAACAGAATTGTTAGGCCCCAGCAGATAAAGACATATAACAATCCAAGAACGCTGAATGACCTCCAGCACCTGTGTGGGTCCTTAAACTGGATCAGGCCCTGGCTGTGGCTCACCACGAGGGATCTGTCCCCCCTTTTCGACCTGTTAACAGAAAAAGAGGGGGATGATGACTTAGGTTCCCCGAGGGCCCTGACCCAGGAGGCCAGAGCAGCACTCGAGAAGGTCCAGACTACCATCGTGAGCAGGCAGGCCCATCATTGTCAACCAGGGCTGCCTTTCCGCTTCATTGTACTAGGTGAGTTGCCACATCTCTGTGGGATGGTATTTCAGTGGGACAAGGGTCAATGGGATCCCCTCTTAATAATAGAGTGGGTGTTCCTTGGCCACAGACAGTCCAAAAGCATCACCAGGCCACAGGAGCTGACGGCCTGGCTCATCATGCAGGCCAGGGCTCACCTGCGAGTGTTAGCAGGGTGTGATTTCACACGTATCCACCTTCCCATCAAAACATCTACAGGGAAGATGACCAAGGAGACCTCTGAACACCTTTTGAGGCAAAATGAAAATTTGCAATTTGCCCTTGATAGCTACTCAGGGCAAATTCAGATTGGGCACCCAGGTCACCATTTATTCAACACAGAGTTCAAATTGTTGCCAAAAGAGATACAAAGTAAAAGACCACTCAAAGCCCTGACAGTGTTCACAGATGGGTCAGGAAAATCCCACAAGTCAGTGGTGACTTGGAGGGAGCCCAAGAATCAGCTGTGGGAAACAGATGTTAAGATAGTAGAGGGTTCCCCACAAGTAGCTGAGTTGGACGCAGTGGTAAGGGCATTTGAGAGATTCAGTGAACCTTTTAATTTGGTTACTGATTCAGCTTATGTTGCAGGAGCAGTATCGAGAGCAGAACATGCTGTCTTAAAGGAGGTCTCAAACCCGGTCATCTTTGGCTTGCTCGCAAAGCTAATACACCTGATTTCCCACCGCAAGCAACCCTTTTACGTGGTGCATGTGAGATCACACACTGATCTCCCAGGCTTTATTGCCGAGGGGAACCACAGAGCAGATGCCTTGGCTGTGCCATTACAACTAGCTAGCCAGCCTAACATCCTCCAACAGGCCAAGCTCAGCCATCAGTAGTTCCATCAGAATGCCCCAGGTCTGGTCCACCAATTCCACCTGCAGCGTGACCAAGCAAGGGAAATTGTGGCCACATCCCCCAACTGTCAGGAGACAGCTTAACCAACACTGGGAGCAGGTGTGAATCCCAGAGGTCTCCGCAGTTGTGAGGTATGGCAAATGGATGTCACCAAAGTCCCTGAATTTGGGAAACTCAAAAATGTCCATGTGTCAGTGGACACCTTCTCGGGGGCAGTTTTTGCCTCAGCCCACATCAGTGAAAGGGCTGCAGATGTGGGAAAACATCTCATACAGGCGTTCGCAACCTTGGGGGTCCCAGCCACAATTAAAACCGACAATGGTCCAGCTTATACTTCCAGGGTGCTCAGTAACTTCCTGCAGGAATGGGGGGTCCAACATAAGACTGGGATTCTTCACTCCCCCACTGGCCAGGCAGTAATAGAACAAACCCACCAGACTTTAAAACAGGTCCTCCGATGGCTGTGGGGAGATGTGCGAGTGCTCATGAGAGACTCTGCAAGGCATTATTTACCATCAATTTTCTAAACTATTCTTTTGACAGGCCAGAACCACCAATCCTGAGACATTTCAAGCAGCACCAATAGCTTCGGCCGGAAGAGCGGCCACTGGTGCTGGTGAGGTACCCGGATTCTAAAGAAATCCAGGATCCATTCCAACTTTTGACCTGGGGACGGGGATATGCCTGCGCATCCACGCCTTCAGGAGTCAAGTGAGTCCCTCAGAGACAGGTGAAACCATATACCCCAGGGCAGGTGGTGAGTCAGACTGATAAGGTACCTGTGGATGCAACAAATGATCCCACCAACCAAGGGGTTGCATCCAATCACAAATGCCACAAGGAAAACAGAGATTCCACATCTCTTTCTACCTAAAACAGTGCTTGAAAATTTTCCCTGGAGACAAGTGGCAAACCCTTTCTCTTACATTAGTCTCATTGTGTTCTCCATTCATTTGTCTTTCATTGTAGTTGTTTTCCTAGTTCCATCATCCTCTGGCATTCAGGAAAGAATCATCTCCACCACCATCTCCAGGCCCTCTCCATCTTCAAAAGCAGTCATCATCGCAGTCGCAGCTGCAAAAGAGACTTGGTGGGAAAGCAACTGCACGAAAGGCGATGAAGTTCAAACACCTGTCTTCTTTATTTAGTAAAAAATGGGGAGATGTTGTAGGTTGGGTTGATTTAGTCAGGTGTTTTATTAATGTTAGTTAGGTTTGTTCCTTGTACTTCCCTATTTTTTCCCTCACAGTGGTTTGCTCCAAGTTTTTTACCAGGAAAGTTCCTGCCACTCAGATCCACAGTTACCTGTCAATCTTCTCACCTCTCCCTGTTTTCTCCTTATTTGGTTCCATCAGTCAGGGTTGTCACTCCCTTTTGGGGTATCAATCTTGTAACCACCCCCAGCTTCTTCGTGGAAGTTCTGTATCAATCACCCCACCTTAGCCCTTCTATTCATCCCAGGACACTGTACCCGCCTCTGTTATGTTACCATTGGTTGTTATAATCTATGTCATACCTATCTCATTTGGCCCCATTGGGCGAGCCAGGTTTCCACCCCTGTCCGCCCACCTCCTGCTTAATCTGTTGTTGTTCTTTGTTCTCCGGCATTTTGCATTGCATTGCTCTGGGAGCATTTTGTTCCAACCACACGTGGGGGAATAAAAGTTCTTAGGGCTCGCAAACAAAGTGTCCTTCTCTCGTCCCTTCATCTCCTCTCAGGCTGTGAAGCTACCAAAGCTGCATTACCCATGCCGCAGCGCTCAGCATTACCAGGGAGGCAGACGCCGTACCCCTGGAGTGCCCGCTCACACGTGGCGGCCACCCGGCCTCTCACAGGCAGTGCTAGCCGGCGCTTCTCGACTGCTTGAGGTCATGGCAGGTAGGCGCCGCAGGCAGACACAAGCTCAAAATGCATTTTAGATTCATCAGTCTCAGAACCACTCCATGCAATAGCCACATTCCCATTCTTTCTTCATCTAACCAGTCACTGAATGACTGTGCTTTGGGATATGTGCATGTGGATGGCCTAAAGGACAGTAGCCTAACTACCTAGGAATTGCTGCCAGAAACAAAGTTATATTGAGGGACAGCAGGGAGCAGTAATGAGCTTGAGTAGCACTTTGATATCTGGATGATTCTGCATTGAGTCAAATTACAGAATATAATTGTCAAGGATTTTCCCTTCAATGGCTGATAATAACAGCAACTTTAAGTCTTTCAATTAATATTTATAATTTAACCAAATAGATAGACATTTGATTTGGATTTGTTTGGGTTTTTTCCAAATACTCAAAGATTAATCCATAAATACAACTGCTATGCTGTAAACACTGCCTGCCATAGGTCAGACCTTGAGTTCCAGCATGGGTAGGCCGAATACACAAATCACTGTCCCCAGAGGAATCCCTCCCCAAGGCCCACATCTTCCCATTGACTCAGCCATGGGTCCCTCACAGGGCTGTCACCATCATTAGCAGGCCTAGCAATTAGCCATTGCTCAGAGATCATGGTGCCATAAGTAAACAGTGACGTATTTGTGAAGTCTGTGACAGTTTATATTTTAGTCAGTTCCCTTCTACAATCGTATTAGGAATTCCAACACTAAAATATTTCAGATGAAGACAGATGGTCAGGGCATTTGGTTTCTCCGGAACGTATCCTAAAGAATGGGAGGTGAGAGTTGAGCTAGCAATTAATCAATAGTTCAGGGAGTAGGTTCCTGTAGTGAGGAAAGTGTGAGTTTTGCTGTCAAAGGCACAAAGGCACACACTGTATAATTGTAAAATCTACCTAGTAACTAAGCTGAAATTAGCAGTGAGGTAATTGAAGGGTTGGGCATACCAGGCAGCATGCAAAATATGAAAACAAGTAAGAGACTCCACACATGTGGGATCTCTCTTGTTTCAGTCTTAACCAGCTGTCTAAAAATATCACTTTGGATCAAAAAAAAAAAAAAAAACAAAACAAAAAAACAAACCAAAAACAAAACAAAACAAAACAAAACAAAGCAAAAAAAAAACCAAACCAAACCAAACCAAAACAAAACAAAAAAAAAAAAACAACAAAAAAAACCAAAAAAAAACCAACAAAAAAAAAAAACCCAGGGGGTTTGCATCTTGAAATAAAAGGTTTCTTACATGTAAATATTATACCAGTAACTTGAAAACTGTGTATAAAATATTAATACATATATCTAAAAATCTCTAAAAGTATTAAAATATACATAAATTACAAAGAAAGATATATTTAAATAGCAAAAGTTCTACTGTTCACTGGTGGCAGAGTTGAGTCAGAAGGTGAAACTTGAATTCATATAGGGTTTCTACTTTCTTTTGCATTACAAAATCAGTACAAAATCATCACATATTTGTTGCATGAATGAGAAAGCAACAAGATACATAAAATTCTACATTATTTGACAGCAATATAAAAAGACTCAGGATTTTCATGCTTTTACTCTAAAGGGAGCTGTCAATCCCTAAAGTCCATTAAAAATGCAGGGCTATCAGGGCTATATTTGCCCACAGCTGCTCCAGTGAAAAAGACCTGGAGTGTTATTGCAATCTGCAGGGCTGTATCGCAACCTGCACGGCACTGATGGTCCTGTCAGCCTCCACTTTCCTTGGATGCACTTGTGCACCCCAACCATGGCTTTCAGGGGGAGAAGTGGTGAGTCAGAAGTAGGTATTTTCTTCCACTGCTTAAGTTTAGCAATCTCTACAAAGACTCAGAACACAATACGGGAAGGATATTACAGAACTCACTTGCAGTAGAGAATGACAGGTTGAATTTACTGTACAAACTTCTCAGCAAATTTCTTGCAGATGTCATCTGGAAGCTCAAACTCCAATCAACATTTGTCTGCGTTAAACTGGATTGCACAATACCACACTTGAAATTTGCTGATGGGAGCAAACTTTACATTGATTTTAATCTACATAGTACAACTACCAAAAAGGCAAATGTCAGCTTTTAGCCTTTGGTTTGAAGTGTACAAAGTCAGTGAGATGATTCTTGTGATTCACTGGGTCCTGGGACTTGCCAAGCTTTTCTTATCAGTAGGATCAAAATGTCTCTTTGGTATGCTCTTCTCTTTTCAGGGAATATATAACCAGATATTCTAATCTAATTCTAATCCAGTGAATCTAATATCCTTCTCTGGAAAACTACAGCAGGCAGTGTACTCTCTGTTTCCCATGCTGCATCTCCAAGAAGTGCTCTGAGGACCAAGTTTGTTCCCAAAAACTTCATTCACTACAGGTTTGTTGCATCCCGGGTTGAGTTCAGTTAGGGATTTTAATAATGTTAGTTAGCCGGTTCTGTGTACCCCCATGTTCCCCCCACAATGGTTCACTCTGGGTCACTTACCCCTGGGGCTTCCCCATGTCAGTCCTGTAGCCACCCCCTGTTCATTCCTGAAAGTTCTGTGCCAGTCACCCCACCCCGCAATCCCATTCATCCCAGAACCCTATACCCACCCCTGTCATGTTCCCATTGGTTGTCGTGGCCCATGTCACTCCCCATGTCACTCCCTTGCCTGTCCCCATTGGGCGAGGAGGGCTTCCGCCCCTGTCTGCCCGCCCCCTATGAAACCACACGTCCTTTGTTTTGTCACCATCTTGTCCATGTGGGCGCCAGGAGTGGATGCTGCTCTCCACTGCGGCGACTATGAAGCAATAAACCTTCTCCAGCAAACTGCAAGGCAAGGTGTGCCATTCCTTTGCCTCTTTATCTCCTCCCAGCGCTGGTTACAGAGCGCGGCAGCCCGCATCGGTGCGCTCAGCGCCAGAGCGCCCGGACACGCAGCAGCCCCGGACTCCTGGACGGTACGCAGAGCCTAGCCGGGCTCCCCGAGCTGCCCGGGACCAGGGAGAAGAATGCAACGCCACACAGGTTCTCTCTAGCTGCTTTCACACAATTCATGCAGTACTCTTACAGGCTTATTAACAGCCCCAGAGAAACCCTGCAGCTACTACTGACGAAAGATTTACAGGTTTTGCACATGACACAGCCAGGGGTTTCAGAGGTCTAGAGTTAATTCAGTACCTAGAAGAACCTGATTGTCTCATGCTGAATGCAGAGTGGCTGCCACATCTATGTATCTCCTTAGTCTATGATGAATTTTTAAAAAATTAACATACCAGTGATTTGGTAATCCAGAAAAAAGGCACTCTCTACCTCTTGATCAAGCCACAAATCACAGCTCTGTTCTCCTGACCGTATTTATGCGTAGACAAAGAATACAGCAATCTGATCAATAAAAAAGTTTTTTTAAGTAGGTAGAGATATATTTGCAGGCAGTATTAATAATTGGAGAAAAGAGATATTGCCTGTCTGTAGCTTGAACAGTTATATTATTCCTTTTATAGAATTTATAATATATAAATAATTATTCCTTTTATAGAATTTGTCTAATTAAATGTTTTGTAAGACTCCAATTCAAATGCAATCTAATGTTACAACAAACGACAACATTTTTTCAACATTATTATTGCAGGTAGGATTAAATTTGATCCTTCCTGTAACAGTAAGAGAAATCATAAAATACATCATAAAATACATTAAAAACTATATTAGCATCAGTTGCATGGTGGCCAGTCCAGCAAAATATTCAGAGCCAGGCTTTGAAGAGCTCTCAGCATCCCAGAAACCCTCCTTAAGGAGCGCACAGAGAAATAGTCCCCATCACACACCTTTCCGTGTATCCTTTTATACTGTTCTTGTTACTGGGTGGAATTTGGATGCTCATGGACAGAATTCTTTTACAGTAACATCCTGTTTCCATGGCTGCTGCACGTGCACTTTGAAAGAGCTCCAAATGTGTAGACCAATTTCAGCTGGTTTTTAAGTTCCTTTTCTTCTTTTGGGGTTATTCTGACTTTTAATACTCCCATTACATGATTTGAATTTTACATCATTTATCTGCAGTGGCAGTTGTCTAACTTCAAATGTGTTTATAGCACTTTTCCACCCAGGAATGATCCTCAAAATTGAGGTCTATATGAAGAATCATATTTTACACCATGTCTAATTTGCATCAATCAAGGTAAAGTCCAGCAAAATAAAACTTCTGCTTTGCAAAATTATGTCAGGTTCCTAGTGCATTTTGTGAACAAAGTAAGTATTACAGGAAAAACGTGTATGATATACAACACGTATTTCAAGTTTGTTCATCTTGTCAGCATCTAATCTGTATCCAGAATCTATTATTAAAGTAATTAGTACCATGATTTTTAAATAATAATATGCAACAATATTCAGTTTCTGATACATTTCTCTTTATAGCTTCTGGGTTCTGTTATTAATTCCTTTCCAAATTAGTGTATGGACTTTCTATTGGTCTGGCTCTTTTAATTATGTAAAAGCTAATATGGAGAGGATTTGAAGTTGCAATAAACCTTGTTGTGGAACCTCCTTGCACATGAGAGGCTCTATGGCGTAAGAGCTAAGTGTGCTTGTAAGTGATTGCAAAATGGAGGCTTGGCTACCCAGGGAAGAGATGTGGACTAACTACATGGAAAAATTCTTCAGACACTAAGACGGCATACTTCAAAAGCCCCCAGTAGAAACTGCTGAGAAATAGTAATCTTATTACCTACTTGCAGAAGCAGCATTTTAAGATACATATTCTTCCTGACACTTTCCAGAGCCAGCGGGTGGCTCCATCTTACTAATACTTTGAGTGCTTCCAAAATTAATGGTTCTACATCAGTGCATACAGTTGGTATTGTAAGTGATGTTGAAATATAGACTGCATAACTTTTCCATCCTGGGTCTTATGAGACAAATACAAGATGAGAAGATAAAATAATTAATCTGTTGCAAAACCTGTACTTCCAGTGGAGGTAAGAATCTTTTAAAGCAACAAAATACTCCTGTAGAAGCAGCAGTTATTCTCACATGGACTGGAATAGAAACAGTAAAGCTCTCTTAGATGCTCTTTTCAGCTCTGCCTGATTTCTTTTTGAGGAGACTAAAGAAAAGTCTTTCTGTAACTCTGTGGTCTTCTTTATTTCCAGTCTGTCTCCACAGTAACACTGAAATTACTCCAGACTGCACGTGACTGTGGCCTGCAAGCAGTAGCTGTGCATTACCTCTCTTAGCAGCCTTCCACGTCCAGGCAGAAAAATCCATGTATTTTCCTGACTGTGTTTGGAGTGTCAGACATAACCCCTTGCCTCTCACCATCACTTTGGGATCATACTGCTGCAGCTCTAGTTGTTACTTTGAACTGAAACTACTGTAATGTTCACATTTTTTATACTCTCAACATGGCAGTTAAATAAAATGTTATTTTATAAACTAAGTGTTTCAGACAATTTTGCTTTTTTGAGCACTTCTCTGGAGTATTTATGCTAATTCACTGATTTTGGTCACATCACATTCAGAAATTTTGATGTGGTAAAACACTGTGATTTCTTCTACAAAATTACATTTGGTAGGATATTTATGCAAACCTGGAGTTGTTATTGAAAGATTTAACTAGGATTATACTAATAAAATCAAGTCCATGAAATGAAGAAGCTTTCAAAACCTAAGGAATAGCCATGTAAAAAACTCACCTAATTTTCTATTTCTTGTCTACATTAATGTCATTGAAAGTCAATCAGCTAGCCATTATAAGCAAATCATAGTATTCCCTTTGCTGTTGTTAGGAAAATTTAAATCATTTAACAATAGCTTCTCTGTTTAGAGATATGTGTATTTAAATTTTAGATAAATGTTTTCATAAGCTTCCCTGTACAGAAATTAGTGAGTTAGGACATGTTCAGGTTGTAGTATGGTATGAAGTACTGCATTCCTCTTTTACCTATAACTAGGCTCAGATGATTTTGTCATTCAACTTTGGAATCAAACTGAGAACATACTTGTGTCACAAGCAACAAAGAAAAGCCGCTCCTATTTCCTCTTACCTATATTTTTGTTTGTTTGTGTTTGTACTGCAAACTGGAGAAATAAGAAGAGTTATTTACAATGCTCCTTTTTTATTTTGTGAATATCAGCTCTGAATTTCAGCATAAAAAAAAAAAGGATGAGGTAATATATATAAATATTTAGTGTGATTTTAAAAACATTTAACAGCTTTAGTTTGATTCACTGATCCCAAATGTCTGAAAGTTTGGCTCATTTATCAAATTGATGATTTTTTTCTCAGTACTGGCAAATCCTGCTGGGTGCAGAAAGCCATTATGCACTAAATTCTACTCAGAAAGGACTCCATACAAGTATGACTGACTTTGCATAGCATAAAACAAATTCTGAAAATTGTTGGTAATGTTCTAATCAACATAGCTGTAATTTTAATGATTATTTTCTTCACATGGGGACTAACTGTGACCAACAGAACACTGCAGTATAGGTTCTTTCAGCTACTCTCCTCAGAGTGAACATATTGTATTAATACTCTCTGCCTTGTATTTACTATCAATGCATATTCAGGATTTGATTTGAACCCCTAAATGACTCCATAAATTTGGGTCTTAGCTGCTTGAAAAACAGTCTTGCTTCCCTTAAGATTCAGGAAGCTCAGATTACTCAATGAATCTGAGCCCTCACTGTTACAAGAAGCAGATGTCCATGACAATGGATGCTCCTGGCATCCATTAAGAGGCCTGTGCACTTTTACATTAGTTCACCTTTATACTGTGATAAGTTTCCATTAGGAATTATCATGGGAATGTTTTTTTTTCTACTTTGAATTTGGCAATATTCTGAATACAACAGACATCTCCTAGTATCCATGGGAATGAGATAGATACAGTGAGGGCAAACAGAAATAACTCCAGAAAAATTAAATTCTCTCATTCATATTTCATATTACCCTTCTCTAAAATTAGGCAGCTAATTTAATAGAAGATGAAGCTTTACTGAATTCCATAAATTCAATATTAGTCAATTAGTCAAACCAGAAAGTCTCAGAAAGGCACTGAAAATACTCCTAATAGCCATAAAATATACAAAATGGCATTTTAAAAAGTATTTAAAATACAGTGTCTGGAAAATTCTTTTGGGGCTGAAAAGTACTTGATGGATTTTCTGGTAGGTATTATTGAGGTTTTTTGGCTTTCAATTCTAGAATGTTCATCAGTCACCATTATATTGTAATTTCAACTATTACTAAATATAATAAATAAAACATCCGAAGACATTTACATTCCATTGTCTCCTGTTTCAGCTATATGAATGTACTCTGGAACTCATGAAACCATACAAGATTTTTTATATAACTACATCAGAGATTCAGAATCAAGTTCTAAATTCTGACAACATTAGAAATAAAAATAAATTTAAATGATAGGTAGAAGGCACCCATGCCACCTCCAGCAAAAGATCCTCAAAGAATAAGCATCAGGACAAATTTCCTAGGATGTATATATATCACTAAATGATGAAGACTAATACAAAACTCTTCCCTGTTATTAAAGAAATGGTAAGTGTAAAAATATTTAATAGTCCTGTGACTACAACAGAGTGAAAGGGAAATCCTCCCTCACATGAAAAGGACCCACATTTGTTTTTTGGATCTACAACTTAATTAAGCACATCTTAAATGCTTAACTAAAGCATATACAATCTGATGCTGTTAAGTCAACAATTTGGCTGATTTTTATCCAGTCATCTCTCCAGTTGACTACTAACATGAATTATATCTGCACAAATCAGATCAGCCACACAAGCAGAAAGTCTGAATGATATTGCCTTCTTCACATTGCCTCTAGGCTCTTGTGTTTGCACAATTCAATCAGCTTTCTCCAGATCTTTTTCTTCTTCCTGCAGCAGCATCTGCAGAACACACTGCTGCCTGTACAGTGCATGCAAGCTCTGCCAGTGCATGCTCATGTTACGTTATCCTGGGATTGAGTAAAAGAGAACTCCTGGCACAACTTCCTGCATGAGAAAGGATATAAAATAGCTATGAGATAACATCACACCAGTCTAACATGGCTCTTTTTACAAAATGCAAGGATATAAATGATGAAAAGAAAAGGTATCAAATAGAGAATCTTGTTAAAGCTGGTTACAACAAAAGCCATTGACCGTGTACTGTAGGCAGGCTAATCGGTTGCTCTTCATGATAGCAAAACCTCTGGAATTGTTGTGACAGAGCAGTTAAAAGTTCTAATTCTAGGAATGGGAATAGCAATTGTGATGCTTCCAGGGTCAAAGTGACCGCTGGTATTTTTGAGCTTGTTCATTTGTATCTCCCAGGAACTCTCATCCAAATTGAGCATTTTTCCCTGTCTCACAATTAATAAGCCAGCAAATGGAAAAGATACATGCAAATTCAATTACTTTAGCAAAATCATAAATTATTACAGTAAAATATGTATCCAGTCACATGGTGCCTTAAATATCATTGTATTCTGTTAGTAATTTGAGAACTGGCCTGATTCAATAATAGCTTAATAACATTGAAGGTTCAGGTCTTCATTAAGAATTTCTTAATAGGTATGTGAAATAGGCATATGAAATCCCACATCTCAATTAAATGGTCAGAGACAGGCAAGAATTAAAAAAAAAAGATATATGTATCATTCATAATGTTATTTGAAGTGTCATGCAAAGGAACTAAAATTTCATGCAGACTGGGAGACTTAATGTTCTGAGAATTTATTCCAAGGTTTGATTGATGTAAAAAATATGAAGGGGGCACACATAATGCCCTCCTGAAGCCACCCTCACCAAGTGGAGCAGCTCGTACAGGTGCAGCAGATGCTTCTCCATTGCACAGAAAAACTTCAATGCTGGTCAGCAGCATCACTGCATTTGATTCTTGCAGAATTCTTTAAAAATTCTTGATTCTTTAAAAGTGTTGCTAGGTCAGATATATACACATGATAATAGTAAGAATACTTGCTATCTAAGAGAATTTCCACAATTTTCCACAATCTTTCCCCTCTTCTCAGCTCTGGTGAGGCCACATCTGGAGTGCCATGTTCAGTTCTAGGCTTCACAGAACAAGAGACTTATGGAGCTCCTGGAGCAGATCCAGCAAAGGGCTACAAAGATGACTGAGGGACTAGGTCATTCTCATGGGGAAAGGCTGAGGGACCTGGGCCTGTTCAGCCTCGAAAAAAGACAGCTGAGAGGGGATGTCATCAATGTTTGTCAGTATCTGAAGGGAGGGTATCAAGAGGATGGATCCAGGCTCTGCTCAGTGGTGCTAAGCAATAGGACATAAGGCAGTGGGCACAGACTGAAACAGAGGAAGTTCCACTCGAACATCAGGAAGAAATTCCTTACTGCAAAGGTGACTGAGCACTAGAACAGGCGGCCCAGAGAGATTGTGGAGTCTCTCTCTCTGGAGATACTCAGAAGCCGCCTGGACAGAATCCTAATGTGCTTTACGGGGTCCAGCCTGAGCCAGGGTGTTGAACTAGATGACCCTATCAGTGGGCCTTCCCAACCTTCCCACCAAGTAAGTAATTCAGTATGACTGAATCAATGCTTTAAGAAATACTAAAATGGAGTTAGTCACGGCATGGCTGATGCCTTGATTAAATTTTAAAGGCAGACCTTTATCACCAAAGGGTAATACAGAATTCAACGGGCATCAACGCACACTTTAACAAGCATTGCAGAAATTATTGTTTCTATTAAATTCGCCTGTGTTGCTGAGGCCGCAAACGGTGAACACTGTGCTAGGAATCGCTGGAAGAGAAACGCCCAACCAGACTGAAAAGCCTGAGACAAAGAGGGCTCGGGAGAAGATCAGGTAACTTCAGCACTCGGTAAGGAGCGACTAGGGGGAAAGAGAGCGGGGACACGACACGGGTGTCCCGGGTTCCCATAGAAGGGCAGCGGACGGTCCCGGGCAGCCGCGCGGGTCGGCGGCGGCGGGGCAGGAGGAGGCGCTTCGGCCTCTTCCCCACGGCCGCGCTGGGGCCGCCCCGCGCCCGGGGCCCGTGGGCGGGCCCGCACCCACCTCCCGCACCCACCTCCCGCGGCGGAGGCCGAGGGCGGGCCGGGGCGGCGGCGCTGGAGGGCAAAGGGGCAGCGGCAGAGCGCGGCAGAGCGTGCCGGGCCGCCATGGTGCTGGTGGTGGTGATGGGCGTCAGCGGCTCAGGAAAGTAGGTATCGGGGGCAGGCGGGGGGCGGAGCAGCGACGGCGCTGCCGGAGCCCCGCGGTCCGGGTGCGGGTGCTTAATCGGCCCTTTGTGCTTTCCCGCAGGACCACGGTCGGGTCGCGGCTGGCAGAGAAGGTAGGAGCGTGTGGAAGCCGCCGCCTTGGAGGCGAGCCGGGGCGGGCAGGCACCTCCCTGCGCCGGGCCGACGGCCTTCCCCCGGGCTGCTGGTCCCCCGAGCCGGGTCTGGCTGGCGCAGTGTTGGCTGCACGGACTTCGGCCCAGTGCCGTGATGCAACGGCTGTTGCTGCTACCAAGCTGCCTTAGTGGTTTTTGTTGGGGTTTTTTTGTTGGTTTTTTTTTTTGTTGTTTTTTTTTTGGTTGGTTGGTTTTTGTTTGGTTGGTTTTTTGGTTTTTTTTTTTTTTTTTTTTTTTTTTTTTTGTTTGTTGTTTTTTGTGTTTTTTTTTGTTTGTTTTGTTTTGTTTTTGCTAATCATTATGCTATAAACGGTGATTCATACTGTGGTGCAAGAAGCCTGTAATTTCTTAAGTGTTGTCTTTGTAAATTCTGAAGTCATTGTTGCCCCACCTGACCTAGCTGAACGATCTATAATTAATTTATTTTTTTCTTAGTTGGGATGGAAATTTTACGATGCAGATGATTATCATCCTCTAGAGAATAAAAAGAAAATGGAAGAAGGGATACCACTAAATGATGAGGTACCTTGAATAAGCCCCGAAAAAATTGTTGTCCACACATTTATCTCTGTAATTTCATGCACATCTTGTTGAAGTAGATTGTAGTTTACTACATAGCTAATCTGACTGTAAACACAGGTCTGAATTTGCTAAGGTGAGGGAGGCTTCATGTGTCATAAAAGATTCTGCATAAAAAGGCAGTTTATCAAATGCTTGTCAGTTTGCAAGTGGTATGCTGCTTCTTCAGGGTTTGTGAGAAATTTCCCCCTCTACAGTTCACACATAGAGTTGCAGTTTTGGATATGAGTCATAGAATCTTAGAATATCCTGAGTTGGAAGGGACCCACAAGAACCACAGAATCTATCGCATGGTCCTGCACAAAACAACTCCAAAAATTTGTTAGCCTTCTCTCAAATCACTTTTCATAATTTATCACCACTTGTGGTTAACTTGGGAGGTCCCAGACAACTAGAGGTTGACCAATGTGGCCCATCTACAGGAAGGGTTGGAAGGAGGATCCAGGGAGCCTGTAAGTCTGGCCTCAGTGTCAGGGAAGGTTATGGAACAGATTGAGTAGATCGTGTGGCATGTGCAGGACAAACACTGCATCCAGCCAGCCAGCCAGCAGGGGTTTGGGAAAGGTAACTTTACATCCTTCTATATCCAGGTGAACTAGTGGATGAGGGAAATGCTGTGGATAGTCTACCTGAACTTTAGTAAAGCCTTTGATGCCATTTCCCAAAGAATCCTCCTAGAGAAATGGGCTTCTTATGTCTAGGATGAGTGCATTGTTCGCTGGTTAAGAAGTGGCTGGATTGTCAGGCCCAGAGGTTGTTGGTGAATGGAGTTACAGGGATCAGCATCATGGCCAATTCTGGTTAACTTCTTTATTAATGATATGGAGGGGATTGACTGCATTCAGTAAGTCTGCAGGTGACACCAATTTGGATGGAAGTGTTGATCTGCTGGAGGGCAGGAAGGCTCTGCAGTGGGGTCCAGACAGGCTGGATCAATGGGCTGAGGTCAATCATATAAGTTTCAATAAGGTGAAGTGCCAGATCCTGCCCTTGAGTCACAACAGCCCCAGGCAGGACTACAGGCTTGGGGCAGAGAGGCTAGAAAGCTGTCCAGCAGAAAAGGGCCTGGGAGTGCTGGTAGGCAGCAGGTGAACATGAGTCAGCACACACTCAGGTGGCCAAGAAGGCCAGTGGCATCCTGGCCTCTATGTGGTCAGCAAAATCAGGGCAGTGATTGTCCCTCCTGTACCTGTATCTCACACTGGCGAGGCTACACCGTGAGTGCTGTGTCCAGTTCTGGGCCTCTTAATTCAGGAAGGATATTGAGGTGCTGGAGTCAGTCCAGAGAAGGCAAAGGAGCTGGTGAAGGATCTGGAACCTAAGTCCTGTGAGGAGCAGATGAGGGAGGTAGGGGTGTTTTTACCCCAGAGAAAAGGAGGCTCAGGGGACACCTTATCAGTCTCTACAATTACCAGAAAGGTGGTGAGATGGGAGTCAGCTTCTTCTCCCAGGTAACACGGACTAGGACAAGGGAAAATAGTTTCAGGCTTTGCTAGGGGAGGTTCAAGTTGAGTATTGGGAAAAATGTCATTACTGAAAGAGTGGCTAAGCATTGGAATTGGCTGCTCAGAAAAGTGGTGTAGTCACCATCCCTAGAAGTGTTTAAAAAAAAGTAGACACTTGGTTATGAGCTATGGTTTAATTAGCATGGTGGTATTGAGTCAAAGGTTGGACTTGATGATCCTGAAGGTCTTTTCCAAGCCTAATGTTTCCATGATTCTGAATTGCAGCATGTGCCTGAGAATGCTGACCAAATGCTTTGTAACTCTTGTTAGGCTGGGGCTGTGACCACTTCCCTGGGAAGCCTGTACCAGTGCCCATCCACCCTCTGGGGTGGGGCCTTTTTCTGATATCTAATGTTAATCTCCCCTGACACAACTTCAGGCCATTCCCTGGCGATCAGTGGATTGCCACAGAGAAGAGATCAGTGCCTGCCCCTCCTCTTCCTCTCACAATGAAGTTGTAACTGCAATGAGGTCTGTCCTCCATCTCCTCTTCTGCAGGCGGAACAAATCAAGTGGCTTCAGCCACTCCTCATACAGCTTCCCCTCAAGGCCCCTCAGCATCCTCAAGGCCCTCCTTTGGATGTTGGATGCTCTCTAATATATATATATATTCTTATTATATTGTGGTGCCCAAAACTGCACACAAAGGTGAGGCTGCCCCAGTGCAGAGCAGAGCGGGACAGTCCCATCCCTTGATGGGCTGACAATGCTTGAAGTACTAATAGCATAATGGTACAGCTTGAAAAAAAGAATTTTTCCATTTGCCATCAATTAGGACAGTAGTTTTACAGTTAAAGCCACTTTTCCTGTACAGAATCAGGAAGAATAAAAAAAGTTAATGTCCACTACTTCTGGAGAAAAATACACTTATGACTGTAGATAAAGACTTTTAAACAAAGAATATAAACTAAACAATCCTGGTGAACATATGAAATCAATCTAAAAGCATATGGAGTCTAGAAACAGGGCAAGATGCAGTAATAGGATATTTTGAAAAAGACTTTAAGAATCTAGCTGGAATTGAAAAATTTTGCAAAGCTCCTACCCTTTTTCCTATTTTTTTTTTTTTTTTTTTTGGCAAGGCTTCCACTTTTTTTTTTTTTTCTTTTAGTCCCTCAAATCTTTTGGGAGATGTCCTTAGCCAATTTAAACTGAAAAAAAATTCTAGATTCTGGTTAAAAACTTGAGTCTTTCACTAGTGGTTGGAAGCGTGTATGTTGCCTGTAGCAGCATTATACACTTGAATGACTAAACCACTGGTGTGTGGTGCTCAGCAAGAGGAAAGCATCTCTTCTGAAAAATGAGAGGTACAAAACTGTGAGGGCCTTCTTGAATGCCTAGGGGAAGTTACTATGTAATGACAGCAGCAAAAAATTGTTGCATTTATTTGCCCATGTTATCATTTGTTGTGCTCACCCAGCAGTAACAGCATTGGAACATTAATTGGGAGCAGCTGTTTAGTGGTCATTAGGCATGACTGAAGTTTGCAGCAGCTTAAAATTTCATATTAAGTAAGCATCTGATTGATCACTCGTGTTTGTCTAAGTAATGGACAAAAGTTTTGAGAAATTGTAGTTGTGGTTATATCTGTTTGTGAGTGCTACTGACATAAATATAATTATTGCAGATAACTAAATTTAGATCTGTTACTGAAAGCTTCAACTTGGATCCAAAATGGGGATGGGGTGTGTGTATGACACTATATCAGGGAAAAGAAATAACAACTCTAGGTGTACATTTGAATAGTATAATAGAAGCAAGAAATAAGTTGACTGTCCTTCAGAGGTTTACAAGGTGTATGCTGCATTTGCATACATATTACTTCCATCATATACTTGTAGGGACCTGTAATATAAAAACTATTATTCCACTAAAAGCATCTTATTCATAATATGCCTAGCACTTCTTATTAGCCTTCAGGCAGTGGGAGCATATCTATGTAGGAAGAGAGAGATTCAAAACTGAACTTGCTGTACAGTTTAATGCTAATATTTACGTCTAGTCAAATATCTGAGATGCTAGAAGCAATTGTTTCAAATTAATTTCTGAAGAATTTTTAACTAACTTGTTTTCTTTCTAGGACAGGATTCCTTGGCTTTGTGCATTGCATGATATACTAAGGAGGTAAGAGAATATCTAGTTTTAAAACGTTTTAGCTAAAGACAGAAATACCAGAAGTGTTTTTCCCCACTGCAATGCAAAGCAGAAATCTAAGTGGTATTGTAAAGAAATTCTGCAGGTAGTAAAATCATTCTATTTTTGCTAATCTAAACTTGTCACGGTAATTGCTGGTGGTGAGCTAATCCCTGAGAAATAAAGTGGGAAATTGTTGCTAATGATGGTTGTTTTTCTGCTATCTGTGTAAAAATAATTTCAAGGATCCAGTTAATTAATAAGCCTGACATTAGCTACTTACAAAGAACATAACCACAGAATACACCAATAACAATAGGATAAAATACTGTTATTTTGAATAAGATGCTGTGTCAAGTTTGTTTGACACTGTTTGTTTGTTTGAGTGTACTCTGCTAATTTGCAGATGACACCAAAATGGGAGGAGTAACTGATGCAAGCGGGACCTTGAAAGGCTGTAGAAACGGATTGTTAGGAACCCTTTAAAAATTCAAATCCTGCCCCTGGGAAGGAACAACCCTAAGCACTGGTACAGATACTGAGGGGCACTCAGCAGAAAAGGGCCTGAAGAAGCTGTGGTGGACAGCCACAGTTGGATATATGGCAGCAATGTGCTCTTCTGGCAAGGCAGGCCAGCAAAATCCTGCATCCTGGGCTATATTAGACCAAGTACTACCAGAAGGTCAAAGGAGGTGATCCTTCCCCTCCCCTTTTGCACTGGTGAAACCACACCTGAACTGCTGTGTCAGTTCTGGGCTCCTCATTATGAGAGAGGGATGGACATACTGGAGAGCATGTGATGAAGGGATGATGAAGGGACTGGAGTGTGTCCCAGAAAAGGAAAAGGTTGGGAGGGCAGGGACTGTTTAGCCAAGCTTTACACTTGCTTGTGCACATTAGGTGAGCATACCTCATTTCTCACTGAGAAATTTGTCTGGATTGATTTGCTGGATCCATGCTTCTGGTTATGTGATAGCTCAATGCCACTGCCCAGTCTGGAAGCTTTACAAAATCAACTATATTTTAAGAGCCTAATGCCAATGTTTAATTATTAGTATCGGAGGCTGTCACTGACTTACCTAGGTGATAATGGTAAGTATTAGAAGTTCTTACTTCCCTTTGAACCAAAATCTGATGACTGTAGGATGATTTTTAAATAGGTGTATACCTGATTTTAATTTTATTACAAAATATATTTTCTCAGTCAGGAATGTTATTCACTCTTCATAGAGACAACTAATTCTGCATTTGCTTTTTGGTGGAACAGACACATCCAGAGTTAAATGCTTTATTTGAAGAAACCTTGTCAGCAGAAAATACATATGCAATGCATTCACTGACCTGCAATCCCTTGTTTAAGCTGAAGTGAATATAGATGCAATGTTACCAATGAGTTGCAGGAAACATAAATTACAGTTAAATCTGAGACAGTGACAGCAGGTGTTGAAAATATTGTGTATTTAGGAACAGTGGTCTGTATTGCTTATCAGCCACTTACCCTTAGAGAGAATAGTATAGTAATTTTATAGAGAAGGGATAGGTGTTTCTATGTGTTATGGTTTGACACTGGCGCAATGCTAGCGCTTCTATGAAAATACACTTTCTTAATAGAAATGCTGTGAGATGTTATCAGGAACAGAGTAGAGCAGGCTTAAGCTTAATAACAAATGAAAAAAAAAAACTTTATTAAACTACTACTACTGTATAAGACACACACACTAAATCCAGGATGAAGACCCTCTAAAGCACTCCTCCCACCCAGTTTTTAAAACAACTACAGTGAGACATCACCCGGGATTCCTGATTAAGTTGCCACCCTTCAGATAATTAAGACTCAGTCTATTAAGGGACAGAGGAGTCTCTCTGGTACCATAAACCTTTTAGAAAACACAGTTGCTACCTCCTGTGTTTCCATGTTACACATGGCAACCGCCCAGAGAAAATCTGTTAGTATGACACTCTCCTTTCTATGTTACAGTGCTCTCACTACTATGCATGGACAGATTGCTCATAGTGCTCCTTTAAGGATGCTTTGCCACGGACTAAAAGAGACAACAGTTCAGCTTCTCATCTTGGGACTACAGTCCCCCCCATTTTCCCCTGGGGCCAAGGGTTCAAGAACAGAGATCATCATCTTCTTGAAGACAGAGGGCATCACCATTCCCTCCTCAGCTTTTTTCTGTTCTTCCCATTATAGTGCTGGTAGTTGCTGAAGCAGGTTTCTTTGGTTCACTACTGCATCTCCTTATAAATGCAGTCTCTGTTGCAGGAGAATTTGGTTCAGTCTATGGCTAACAAGAAAAGTCTAGCTAAAAGCTACTCCATCATCTCCTCCTACTTAAAAATTTCTTCTTTTAACATCTCAGGTCCTGGACTGTCTCTCTTCTACTATAAATTGAGGAGGAGTAATATTTTACAAAGCCTTCATTTCCCAGGATAGGGTTAAAAGTTCAGACTCCCCAGATGGCTGAAATCTCTGCCCAGAACTCTCGACTCCCACACTGGGCATCTTCCCCCCCGCCCCTTCTCCTTCTCCTCTGCCAGCAAATTTCCAGGTGCTGTCAGGCTCTCTGTCTCTTTCCCTCTGGGTTGGGGGGACAAAGGCATCTCTGCTTCTCTCCACCCTTCCATCCTCAGGATCTGGCTCAGTTCCAGTCCTTCAGCCCCTCGGCCTACCTGGACCAGGCCACGTGGCTTCCCCTCCCGCACGCAGCCCGTGGCCGGGCAGGGGAGAGTCTGCACTGCACTCTCCGACGACCGGAACCAAAGAGACAGTTCCCCTGGGAGTTCTTGCTTTTAACCCCGTGTTCTCAGAGGCGTGTCCATGCCTTCATTGGTCACTCCAGGTGCCAATATCCAAACCTGACCACTGATTGGTTTGACTCAACTTCTTGAAAAATTTACTTCCATGTCAAACCATGACACTATGGATATTTAGTTCCTGTTCTTAGCAATTAAAGAAATGAGCTTGACACTTCCTTGTGCTAGAATTGAATTTAATTTAGGAAAGAATGGTGGCTAACAGAAAAGGTCCCTAAGACTAAGATTTTAACAAAAGGTTGGCTAGCTTGGCCTCACTTTCAAATCACATTTGGAAATCACATCTGGACTGGAAATTTGGTTTCAAAATCCTGTCAAAATCACTCAAATACCACTGTCAAAATGCCACTACTCCCATGGCTGGCCTTCTTGAGGAGCTAGGGCATGTCTATCTTGTTCCGCAGAACTAACAAGCCATTTTTGTTATACCAGATGTAGATATGTAAAGTTTTTTGGTCTGTTTTTTTTTTTTTGATTTTTGATAGAGAAGACACATCTAGACAAGATACAATTCTGGCCTGTTCCGCACTGAAGAAGATGTACAGGCGTGTGTTAATTGGTGGAGCATCTGCAATTGAAAGCAACCGGCCAGAAAAACCAGGAGAAAACCCAGCACTGAAGATCCTCTTTGTTCATTTGGATGGACCTAAGGACATCATTGCTGGCCGCCTGGAGAAGCGGAGAGGTCATTTTATGCCACTTGAACTTCTCCATTCTCAGTTTGATACTCTAGAGCCACCCAGTCCACCAGAAAACTTCATTACTGTCAGTCTAGAAAAATCTCTCCCAGAAATACTGCTACAGATTGAGAGTGCCATTCTTCAGGGTGAGGCTTTGCCAGAGTAATTTTCTGAATGACACATACAGAAATTTCCCTGAAGGATAGCAAGGCTATGAGACAGGATTTTAATTATTAAATTGATTATTAAATCAAACCAACATATTTTTAAGAGCTGGATTACTACTCAATTTTTTAATCATGGCTCTGTAAAAGACATACAAGATGTAATTTGCAAAAACTGTTAACTTTTTAAGCCCTTCACTCTATGAAGTTAAAATTCTCCTTTTAGTAAGAGCCTGCTTTTGAAAATCCTGGCAAGGGTCACACAGAATAATTTATTTTCTAAATTTTAATATTTACTCTGTCAGACCCTGAGATGGGCACACCTGCTATTACAAGATTAAGTAATTTACAGCTTTGTTAAAAATAACGTCATTTTCCTAGAAGAGGCAGGAACATGCATGATGAAGTTCCATACATGACACTACCCCTGTCTCACTGCTGGATTTTCATCGAGTTGTAGGTTCTGTGTTTGTATCCTTGTTGACCTCACCAGAGCACTGATGACTTATGAGAAACTTTTCTTATTTCTTACTGTATGCATTGGCCACCAAGCTGAAAAATGGGAGAAAAGAAAAAGGTAGTGGTGGCGATGCAATATACAAAATTTAATTGAATGAAAAACTTCAGAAATAAAGCTTAAGTGGCATCATACTGACTTTGAACTTAGAGCTTTCATGTACAAAGTGTACAAATTGCAGTCAAGTGTGAGTCAACCAGTGATTTAAGGTACTGAATGCAAGGTTGATAGACATCTCCTTATTTTTGAAAACTTACTCTTGCAGTTGGACCTTCTCTTTCCCAGTGCTGGTGGGCACCTCAGTGCCTGTCAGTGCAATTGCTTTAAAGCTTTTGATCAAACTATTCCTAATATGTATTTTTCTCATCTTTTTTGATGAAGATTAGAAGAAAATTCCAAATGCCCAGTCAGTCACTTAGCTCACAGAATTTAAGGTTAAAGTCCTTTTTTACCACCAAGGTGTTTTTCAAAAAGTACTTCATATCGTGTTATACAAGACGTCCCTTTTCAGCTTAATGTTATAAAAACTTCAGATAGTTTCTGTAAGAAAGATTTGAGTCTTGTCCAAATGGAGACATCTCCATGTGCTGTCACACTTGGATTCTTTTTAGTGTGTCATGCTTTTTTTTTTTTTATTCCTGCAATATAGATGACCTCTTGTAGAAGAACACCTAATGTTTGAAAGCATCTTTATTGCAATTTTTACCTGAGTAAGTAGTTGAAAAACATTAGTCATGGTTCTCACTATGTATGAAAATAGTAAGGGCTTTGTGGTTTACTAGACAAACTACTGTGCTTAAATTAGTGCAATAAATGGCCATTATCTTACTGAAAGCAGCAATTCTTAGACACTGAGTTGGGATTTTAGGCATTAACCTACCCAGACATGGTGTTTTCCTGTTTATTTGTGACCTGAAGGGAGAATACCAAGTAGTTACCAGTTTCAGTCTACTGCAGGGTGCTCTCACCTCAGAGCCTGTTTGTTCCAAGAGCCAGGGTGCAAGTTGAAGACATAGAGGCAAAGTTAAGTGCAAGAGACATGGATGTCTGTATGCTTAATGCCCTCAAATTTCAGAGACCCATTCAGACCAAGTGACTTGTCAGACCTGTACAAATTTTGTAGCTGTGAAAATCACAGATACAGCACCCTCTTGTGGCACCTCTGCTGTTAATGAAGTCTTCATCTTTTCCAATACACCATTTTACAAACAGTTGACTAATGTACCCATTATAAAATACATATTTATGCTTACTTCTCTCACATACAAAAAAGCCAGAACAGGACACTCTACAGCAGCTGCATCCTCTCACACACAGATACGATCAGAACTTCAAATAATTTATTTTTTTAAGGGACACTTTTAAGTGTGAGTTCTGAGAAGACCAGACTGATTTTTAGACCTGCTTGTCCGCTTTTATAGAATACTCTCAAAGTGGCTTCACCACTTTCACCACCAACAAAAAAATTGTACTCAGCAGTTAAAAATAATTATTTTTCAGAGAGTCTTATGTAAGCAGCTTGGATTTTGGAAGGCTTCTAAACAAAGTTCATACTTACAGGCAGTTCATACTTCTTCAAATTAGGTCAGGGTATTTCTCAGTCTTTGCTTCTATGTTGGGAATATTTCCTTCCCTTACCCTTTTAATATATTTACATTTTGCATTTACTTAAAAGGTGCTGCAAAGAAGGTTGTTGTCAACCTAATCAGTTGTCTGTTACCTGCTATTCTGAAAGGCAACAGAGCATTATTTCTGTTCAGTTATGTTCCGTGCATTACAAATGAATAGATTAAGGCATGAATTATTGCAATACTAAGCACATAAAACTACTCTCAGATTTTATCAAGCTGTGCATGTGCGCAGTGGAAGAAAAAGGTAGCAGAACAATCCCTGCCCAAACACAATTCTATAACATTCCATTTACTTGAGTTTGGTTTCATTTGTTTTTTTGGTTTTTTTTTGGGATTTTTTTTGGGGTTTTTTTGTTGGTTTTTTGTTTTGGTTTGGTTTGGTTTTTTTTGTGAGGGTATATTTTTTGGTTTTTATGTTGTTGTTTTTAAACTAACACCACTATTCTAGGGATGTCATATTCAGGTTAGTTGGGTAGGCTATTAATATTTAGCACAGCTTATCTGGATGCAAGTGCTCTGTATGTATTTTGAAATGTATTTAGGAAATGGAGCAAAAACTGAGAAGGAAACCCCTGGAGTTAGAAATTGCTTTCTCTATCTCTAAGCACAAATTATCTATGCAAGGTACATGCACTATACATCCTCATGACTTTATGCTAAGCATAGTTAGTAACATGCTGTGTAAATACTGTACCTACTACAGCATAAATATTTTTCAGTGCTAAAATGAGGAAATAAAAATGAAATGCTATCTATCCCAAACTGTGCAAGTTACCTATACAGGCAAAGGAACAGACTAGCTGCCTGCCACCTCAACTATAAATTGATATATGTTTTGGGTTTTTTTTATTAATAACATTTATTTTATTATGCCAGGTTGTGGTATTGGGAAAGGGGGTGGCTACAGAGATGGCTTCTGTGAGAAGCTGCTGGAAACTTCCTCCACCCCCTGTAGAACTAATCCCAGCTGGCTCTCAGGCAGATGGGGATTGCTGCCAAGGTTGGGCCAATCAGAAATGATGGTAATGCTCCTGTGAAAACAGATTTAAGAAGGGGTGGGGGGGAAAATGTGATTTCCATAGATGTAACTGCAGGCAGAATACAGCGGGGTGAGAACACATGAGAGGAACAACTCTGCAGACACCAAGGTCAGTGGAGAAAGAGAGGGAGGAGGTGTTTCATGCACCAGAGCTGAGATTCCCCTGCAGCCTGTGGTGTGGCCCATGGCGAGGCACCTTTGCCCCTGCAGCCTATGAAGGTTCATGGGGATGCAGAGATCCACCTGCAGCTGGTGGACGAGCACCAGGCTGGAGCAGATGTATGCCTGAAAGGAAGCTGTCACCCCGTGAGAAACCTGTGCTAGAGCAGGGTCCTGGCAGGGACCTGCACACCTGTGGAGAGAGGAGCCCATGCTGGAGCAGGTTTCCTGTTAAGATGCAATCCTGCAGGGGACCCACACTAGAGTAGCCTGTCCATGAAGGACTGCGCCCTATGAACAGTGACCCACATTCAGCAGTTTGTAGAGAACTGTTGCCCATGAGATGGACTGAGATGTTGGAGAAGTTCATGGAGAACTGTCTCACGTGGGAGGGACGCCCTGCTGGAGCAGGGGAATAACTCTCCCTAAGCAGTGGAAGAAAAAACTTGTGATGAACTACCATAACCCCTAATCCCTATCTCCCTGCACTGATGGGGATAGGAGGTAGAGCTAGAAAGGACGGAGGAGTAAGGAGGAAGGTATTTTTAAGGTCTGTTTTTACTCCCCATTATCCTGCTCTGATTTTGTTACTAATAAATTCAACTAATATATCTAATTCTAGCCTGTTTTTCCCATGACAGTATTTGTTGAGCAATCCCAGTCCTTATCTCAACGCATGAACCATTTTTTATATTTTCTTGCCCCTGTCCAGCTGCAGAGGGGAAGGACACAGTAGCTTTGGTGGGTGCCTGGCATCCAGCCAGGGTCAACCCAGTATATGCAGTCACTGAATCCAGAAGAGAATTAGGCAGACCACATCCTTTACAAAACTAGCCATTTTGCAGTCATATTCCCAATACTGAATGCACGCATTTTGAGTCTTTTAAATTATATCTGTCAGTTCAGATCATCATAACTTTTAGATTTCTTTGTTTTGGCATCAGTTACATTTTCTAGCAGGAGTTTGATAATCAGGCTGGGCAGTTTTGCAGACAATCCTGTCAAGTCACTTGATCCACAGCAGAGGAAAAGAAGAAAGCAGGAAAATGAAGAGACAACCTTCAGGAACACATGCCCTTCTGGTCCAAAATGCAAGTTGCAGATTTCAAATACAAGTTATCTAAGTGCTCATCTGAAATAGGTAGATGATAACTCTGAAGAAAGAATTTTGAAGAGAGATGGATAAAGGCAAGGGGGAGAAGTGGGGAGGGGTAAACAAAAAGAAACACTGTAATATAATCTTAAACCAGTAAAGTGTGGGTTTTCTTTCATCATTAAAGATGAAATAAAAAGTCTATCCTATCTATAAAGTGTGCTCTGCTTGCTATATTTTCAGACAAAACTAAAACTTCTATTAAAAAATAGGTCAGTGTTTTTACCACTAGAAAGCCAGTTTAGTTGACAGTAGTTACTGATAAATATTGATTCTACTTCAAGAAGTAAGCTTAAGTAAAGGCTTAGTATGGAATTTAGGTCAAACTTCATCTCCTGCTGAACTGCAATGAAATTTTTCTTCAAATGTAATGTCTCTTAGTTTGTAACATGCAACTGAAATGCTTAAAAAAGGTGAGCTGAATGATGTCTTGAGAGAGTGTTTGTGCTAGTTAGATTTATTGATTTAGTGTCTTGGTAAAAACTGTTCTCCACATCACCCTTGCCCTTCCATCTGACAGACTTTTTAGGTGTCATGGACGGTATTCTCAAAAAGATCTGCCTATTGAATGATGAGGGAGTCTGAGCTTTTTTTAAATTCAAGGTCCCAGTTTGGCATACTTAAGTTGAATTTGTTTCTTTGGAGATCCTAATAATCACTGTGAAATAACTGTAAAAAAGTAGAGATTATTCTATAGAAACTACTTGCTCTCTATCTTTCCTTATCAAAGGGTCCTGTAACCTCCCTCTGCCTGCAGGTCAGAATGAAATGATGAACAGAGGCAAGTACTTGCTTGGGACAACAGGCCAAGATGCCTCCTTGCCCATCTCACCCACCCTTTGGGTGCCTCTCTGTACGATAGTTACAGAGTTACAGGTAAGAAAGGTCATGCAACAGATGATGAGGAGGAAGGTCCCTCTCCACCTGAGGTGTTATCAAGGCCAGACAGGCCTAGAGCTCAAAACAAGATCAGTTCCATGAGAAAGAAAATAATGGTTGTAGTGGTAGATGGTTCCCTTCTCAGGGGAATGGAAGGTCCAATATGTTTGGAAGGATATTCCCTTCAAGGAAGTTTGCTGCACCCCTGGGGTCAAGGTTAAGGAAGTCACCAGGAAATTTCCCAGCCTGGTACAGTGCTCAGACTACTACCCACTGCTGATCCTCCATGAGAGTGGTGATGAAATGACAATATGTAGTCAGTCCAAAGGCCATCACAGACTTCAAAGCCTTGGGACAACTGGTGAAGGAATCAGGGGCACAGGTTATTTTTTCCGCCATTATTCCATGTGCTGGTAGTGATTGAAAGAAACAAATGGTTTGAGTCTATTAATGTGGCTCTAAGGCTCATGTCGCTGCCAAAATTTTGGGTTGTTAAACAGCGGGATAGCTAAGATAGCACCATTCTTGCTGGTATCAGATGGGATCAGAAGCATCACCTCTCTCAAAAAGAAAAGAGGGCCTTTGGTAAAGTGTTAGCATTGACACAGCTTTAAACAATTTACGATTGGGAGAAGGGAGGTATCCTATTTAATAGTGATAAGGTATGGGATGACTTGCCATTCTATTTATATCAGGTGCCCGAGCCAGCAAGAGACACCCAGAGTCTGGAGAGAGATTGCAGGTCAGCAGGAGAACACCTGGAGGGCAGCACAAAGGGATTCCAGCCACTCCAGAGAGAAGGTGACCCAACTTAAATGCATCTATCCTAACACGTCCAGCATAGGGAATAAAGTAGAGACATAGGCATGTCTGCAATCTCAATGGCATCATGGAAATATGGTGGCAACTCCTGTGACTGGAGTGTTGGAATGGAAGGATACAGTCTCTTCAGGAAGGACAGGCAGGGGAGAAGAGGAAGAGGTGTCAACCTCTCTGTCAGTGACCACCTGGAATGCATGGAACTCCACCTGGAATGGACGAAGAGCTACCTTAGAGCTTTTGGGTGAGGATTAAAGGGAGGGCAACCACAGGTAACTTTATAGTAGAGGCCTGCTACAGGCCACCAGGAAGACCAATGAAGCCCTCCACAGGCAGAGAAGAAAAGCCTCAAGCCCTGGCCCTCATGGGGGATTCCAACCACCGCAACAGGAAAGCACTGATTGGATTGAGAGGGTCCTGCAGAGGTGGGGCAGTCAGTCCTGTTCTGAACCAACTTCCTTTTCCTTCCTAAGTTGTTAAGCTTTTAAGTCTGTCTTGAGACTCATGCTTAGTGCACCTATGTCAAGGGTCAAGTTCCAGACACCTCACCAAAAGGGGCTCCAGGACACCACAGTCCACTAACTCCCTCATTTCCTGGAGGGCTCTAAATAACTGACGGCACACATGTGAACAATACAGCACAAACAGCACCAAAAAAACCTATTTTACGTGAGAGGCGTATACCAGGTAAACCATAAAAGGAAGGGGACTGGTCCCCAGCACTGTCTCTGTGGACCCCAGATCCAAACCATCCACAGCAGCAGGACCAATGCAGGATCTAAGGACTGACCTTTTTCTTTCCTTCTCTCTCTTTTCCACCTTTTTCTCTCCTGTTTTGCCCCAGCAATCATATTCTACCACTTAACACCTGAAGTTTATTGTGAGATTTGGGAGCTAGTTTGAAAGTTTGCTATAGAAGTGGGAGAGTTTGTTAGCCACCTTTTTACAGCTAAATAATTTCTGGAGTTAAGGCTACTGTATAGACATGTGAATCTTGCTGAGATAGACAAGAATTTACAAGAAACCTCACACACACTTCTGGGTTGTGACAGCCTGTTGGAGGCTCAGGACAGTAGAGCATGTGTATTCCAGGAGGTTCACTGATGACAACTGCCCTCTCCAACTGATAAAGGAGCAAAAGAGGAGAGGTGCTAGGCTGAATCTTGTTCTCAGCAACAAGGAGCTGATGGGGAATGTGGAGCCCAAAGGCAGGTTGGGTTGCAGTGACCATGAAACAGTGGAAAGTGAGATCCTTGGGGCAACAAGGAGAATGAGAAGCAAGATAACTACACTGGACTTCAGGAAAGGTGAATTTGGCCTCTTGGAGGATCTCTCTGGCAGAATACCATGGGACAGAGGCCTGAGTGTAGAGGGCTGGATGACATTCAAGGATTGTTTCCTCAAGGCTCAAGACTAATGCATCCCACCAAAGAGGAAATTAGAAAATAATGTCAGGAGGCCTGTATGGATGAACAAGGAGCCCCTGGACAAATTTAAAACACAAACAGGTAGCTTATAGAGCATGGAAAGAGGGAAAAGTAGCTTGGGAGTAATACAAAGAAATTGTCCAAACAGCCAGGGAGATGAAATTATTGCTGTTGCTGTTATTATTAGTATGAGAGAGAGAGAGAGGTATAAAACCCAAGAGAAACAAATGATAAACAGTACAGTGGCTCAGCACCCAATGTCTGATACCCAGCCTGTTCCCTTCACTAGCAAATGCTCCAGCCACACTGCCCTAGTTGCAGAAGGTAAAAGGAGGGAGATGGTCAGGAAAGCTAAAGCACTGACAGAAGTAAATCTGGCCAAGAATATCAAGGGTAACAAAAATCTTCTTTAGGTACATTAGCAGTAAAAGATTAGGGTAAGTGTGGCTCCTTTCAGGAGGGATTTGAAAGACTTGGTTACATAGGACACGGAGAAGGCTGAGGTACTTGATTTTTTTGTCTCAGTCTTCACCAGCAAGTGCTCCAGCCCCACTGCGCAAGTCACGGAAGGTGAGAACAGGTATTGGGAAAATGAAGAACTGCACTCTGCAGAAGATCAGGTTCAAGAACATTGAAGGAACCTGAACATGCACAAGTCCATTAAACTGACGCAAAAGAGCAATAAAAAGCAGATTCATTTCAACTTTTGTTCTGCAATCCCCACTTCATCTAAGCTAGAAGTCTTCCACATCATCCATCTCTTATTCTCTTCTGTGCACCTCACACCGCAGGAGTTGTTAACTAGTCTTAGTGCAGAACTGGTAAGTATTGCCAGAGCTTGAGTTCTCTCAAATGCTCTTAAGATGGACTGTCATCTTGATTTTTAGGTAATGATCAACTGCAAACACACTGAAACAAGATGCTTAAAGATTTTTTCAATTCATTTATTACCTGTGCACAAGAGAAGTAACTACCAATAGAAACTCAAAAGCTATACAGTATTTTTTTACTTGGTGGTCAAAAGTAATTAGAGTATCACATGACCATGAACAGAATTAATTTCTCCAATTACAAATCAGAATACATGACAAAATCTCAGTGGAACAAGCCAAATAGCCATAGAAGCAACTTCAGAGCACAAGGCTGTGACTCTTTAATTTGGACAATGACAGAAGTAATTTACAATAATCTGTGAATATTGAAATAATGTTATAATGCAAGTTTCTGTACAGTTAAATGTAAAGAGAAAACCAGAACTGTAATTCTAGTATATTTTAACTGAAGTTGCTTAGGCATTTTTTCTCAGATAGTTACCAAAGATTCTGGGCAGTTCTACACCAAATTCAAGGCCTATGACTTTTTTTGTGTGTGGGTTTTTGTGGTTTTTTTTGGTGGGTTTTTTTTTTTTGGTGGGTTTTTTTTTTGTTTGTTTGGTTTTTTTGGGGTTTTTTTTGAGTTTTGTTGTTTGTTTTTTGGTTTTTTTTGTGGGTTTTTTGTTGCTTTGGGGGGGTTGGTTTGTTTTTTCATTGCTTACAATTTCACTCTATTGTATTGTGTAAATCTCTAGAAATGAGCTGTCTCTGTTGTATATATTGTGTTTATACCTTAGACAAATTAAAAGATGGTAGATTACTCAAGTGGTATAAATCTTCTAGCATTTTGCTAATCAAGAAAAAAAAAACCATGCCAAAATCACAATAAGCAGTACTGGTACCCACAGCTTCAATTCATTTGTTTCTTTTTTAATGTGTAATCTACATAAATTACTACTGAACGATACTGTTTAAGTAGTAAATAAATTGGCCATTTGTAGGTCAGACAAAACTTGTTCATCCAACTGTGAAAGCTGATATTGTTTCCAAAAAATCACAAATAATGCTGAACAGAAGAACTGATGCACTCAAAAGTGAAAATGCATTGATTCCCAATGTCTGAAGAAAACTACTGCACTCCACCTTCAAATGCATCAAACTGGTTTTAGTTATAACAAGACAATCCCAAAAATCAGAATGAAATAAAGCAATGTGAAAGATTAAAGAGCTGTTATCAAAAATAAATTACATTTTTTAAAGTTAAAAGAAACACTGCTATGAAGGCTGAGAGCCAAGCAGCCTTTCAATAGCTGCACTGATGTCTCCTCCTGTTGCTATTAGTGCTTGTAAATTTGCTTCACGGTTCAGAAAGCCCATTGCACTCAGCTGTTCCAGTTGTTGCTGAAATCGAACTTCTGGATTTTCTAGCTGCTAAGAACAAAATTTCAAGCTATAAAAGCATAATACATATTTAGCAAAATACACAATTTAAACATAAGTGGGTTCTGCATCACTCTGTCTTTTCTAATTTTTGACTACACCTTTTTCAAGTTCCAAAAAATATATTCAAATAAATTAAATTAGCAACTAAAGAAATTTTTTTTTATTACAAGTCAGCAATGTCAAATTATCTACACTTATATACCATTCCTGAACTCCAGGAAAAACTGACAAATAGAGGAGGATTCAAATTAAATTGGGTACATGTATGTCCCATGAACAGTTTCTCAAAGATATGCATATTGCTGTTTTAAAAACAAAACAGAGCTCAACCTAGCAATGTGGAACAGCAAAGATTATGTTGTTGTTAGCAATCTTGAACATCACAGGATTTATTTTTCCTTGACATAAAGATCATTTCTTTTGTAACACTCCCAAGTATCTGTTGACTGAAATTACCAAAATCCTGATCGTTAGAAAGCTTGAGTTTAAGGCAAACTGTTAGCTGTGCTTTATAGGAAGATCCTGTTTACACAAACCCATGGCAAAATTCTGCACTGTCTTAATGGTGACCTAACATGACCTTCAGAGGCATGTTTTTAATCAGAACAGAGGATGTTTTTTTCAGTATTTACTTGCACAGCTGCAATAGCACTTTTAAGCCTCCTCTACCGACCTTTGACCAGAAGCATCCAGTGCACTCTCCCCTCAACTGTCTTCTTTCCAGTATTTTACAATTAAGAATAAAAGTATAGAATAGAATATAATGATGTCCATTACCTGAGCATTTGCACCAGCAAGTGCCTGCAACATCTGGTGGACAAACTGTTGGTGACCAGGTTCAGCAGTTCCTGAAGCTGTACTTGTATTTTCAGTGGAAACAGAACTAGGTACAGTGGATGCTGTAGGAGCTCCGCTGCTTCCCACTCCACCCAAACCAGGATTAAACCTGTATAAATTACAGAAAAAGAAAAACACCACTTGAATAATAAAGACTAGTTTGTCTCTTCTTATTAATTAGTGGGTACAAATTCTGTCAAAGAGAGGATAACAATTTGAGTAAAGTACTGAGAAAAAGACCAGAGTTATCACTGTTTAGGATTGCACACAGACAAATGTGACAGATTCTAAAACAAATTTGGTTAAACTAAAAAAGACAAGAGGATGAATCTTTCATAAAGACTGTATAAATCTCTAAATCTAAAAAGAATAACCAACACAAGGGAAGACTTCCTGTCCAAATTTGTAAGATCAATTCTTACCCTGGTATAAGCCCCGGTGCTTCTGTTGCTAATGTCTGCAAGCCCTGCTGAATCTGTAGCAGAGCCTGCATTGCTCTGGGGTTTGACATAGCTGATAACGTGTCAGGATTCTGCATCTAAGAGAAGGAGAGAAACTCTTCATTATATGTAGATGTTCCAAGGTAATTTTTATTGCTAGATGTCTCATAGAATCTGACATAATTTCAGAACTTGGCTTTTGATTTTGTAGTTGAATATTACAGGAAATCCTTCAGTTATTTTTTCTTCTGTGAGAAAACTTCCATAGAAGGTGAGCAATGAGCTCTCTAGATGTAGAAAAAGCCTTTTGAACAACAATTATACAAGAAGAAGTATTCTTCATTACAGATCTCAATCTTTCAAAGGCCACAAGACTGTGTTAGTACTTTATTTTAGAATTAGTTTCCTATATCATACTACTGGTAAGCAACAATGCTGAACATGATGAAACTTGACCAAAAAAATACCTAATAAAAAGTACTAAGTTCCTTTTTCCTAGCTGATTTCAGATCACAGCAATTTGATGGTGACTATTTGCACAAATCTTCTTATCTGTAGTGCTCTTACAGCCTGAAATGTAAACAAACATACTGGAAAATATACAAGCAAGCAAATGTGAAATATTCAAGGATTCTCAGTCTACTGTGACTTCAATTACAAATTGGCTTTCATATAGTCAAATGATTTAGAAAGCAGATCCTTTTCATTCCTGAAATGAAACATCTAAAAACCTCATTATTTTAGACACAAACACAAAACTAGTGGCTTATGCTCAGCTTTGCATACAGATGCAACAGGTAAGTGAAAAGCAATGTGTCAGTTACAAATAACACAGTTTTGGTAATCAGACCAAAGACCAGATAGGCTTACTAATCTTAGCAACTTCCCCCTGGCAACTAGACCAGGTTACTTTTGCTGAAAAACCACATTTGATTAATGTAGAAATCACAGATTAAGGTGAAACTTCCTCTACTCCAGAGCAGAACTGCAGAATAAGACTTGAGGAACTCTGATCTGAGTGCCTAAAGAGACTTCAGAAGAGCAATTAATATTCTCCATTCATCCCTTGGACTTTTATCTTCATGATAGCTAAAAGTCAATGAATAAATGTATAGTAGATGGAAAAGATTATTTAAATTTAAAGAGATAAATATTTTGGGGTCTCCAAAGAAAGCTGCTGCAACTACTTTATGAAAATATTTAAATCTTCACTTACTGTCTGCTATTTGAAGCTGTCTTACATAAATGCTGGCCCAACAATTCTTAGAGCACCTAGGTGACCTGAATATCATCTCTATTAATGTTATTAATGCCAGTAGCTAGTTCTGCTGGGCAATTGCCCTTAATTGCAAAAGATGCCTTCCATTATGCAGATTCCATGGTTTCTATCTCCCAATCCCATAATATAAACACAGGTAGATAAGCAAGAAAACACAAGTTGAAATACTGCCAACATTCTGAGAATATCCAGATAATTCTCCACATCTCACCTGCTAATGATCATCTAACTTCAGACAGTGAATACAACAGAGACCTATTTGTACAGATAAATTCCAAGGTGATAATAACAGAAGGAGCTACACAAAGGAAACAGATATGATTCCTAGTGTGCCTTCATTAATTACCAATTACTAACATATTTCAAAACAAATGTACGCTAGTATTCTTGGATACTACTGAGTCATTACAAAGCAGTGGCAATACAAGACACCACAGCCATTCATGTGGTTCAAACAATATAAGCTATCTTCTGAATGCTGAACATGCTACTGTAATTCATGTACATGCTCATTATTTTACTCATAAAACCTCCCGTGTGCAGTCAGATCTTGGTAACACATATTTACACTGATTTGCAAGGACTGCCCAACTCATGCAGCAGATTAGGTTTTCAATCCCTACAAAAATCTTGCTTGCTTCTATTTAGGAAACACAGTACTACTACACACTGTGGCAACTAACACCAAATAGATACCTGGGCTGCAAACACAATGTTGGTATGAACAGAAGACAACAGTGGAGCAATCTTTCCAGGAAAGACTTCAAAACTCACTTCTTTTAAATTAGCTAATGACTTGGGTCTTTCAGGACATGCTCTAGGACCTCTTTTCCAAATATTTAATGCAGGTTTGAAGAGATATGAGAAAAGCACACTGAAACTTTAACTAGTAGTGTGAAAAGTACTATTTCTTTTAATTTCTGAAATAAATCTTGTCACAAACAGGTGTTTTCTGGCTGGTGTGCAATAAAAGCATTTATTCCCTCTAAGCAAAGAAGCAAGAACAAATCTTAGTGGTTGTGCTAGTCATAGACAACACTTAGGTTTAACTTTTGAAAGAGATGGAGACATTAGCAAGAATATTATCAAGGGACAATCTAACTTAGTATCTAAAGCTAATGAGAATATATTACAGAATCTAGCTATTAAGCAAATCAAAGACAGGCACCAGTTACTAAAAACATTGCTCATTGACTTGGAAGACATTTATTAAGAGCTAATATCTCATCTTACTTGCTGAAGGAAAGTAGGAAGTTGTTGTCTCATTTGTTCCTGAAGTTGAGGATTTCCAACAAATAAAGGATTATTCAACATCATCTATAGGACAAAAATATTTAACTTCAATGATCAAGCAGTAAAAACCACTGGAGGTTTAAAAACAACTACAGATAATCCAGTAATAGTCTATGAAAATTACCTCATAGAATAATAATCATCTACTCCTTTGGCCAAATTTTTCTGGGGGTGTCTTTTTTTTTTGTTTGTTTTGTTTGTTTCACTTTTGCATCATTGGGTTTTGTTTTATTTTTTTACAAATAAGGCAGTTTTGCCAAGTATTACAAGAAAATCCTTTTCTGTTCAGCCTCCACTACAAATCTTTTTGCTATAAATATCATCTGAAGTCAAGGATATTTCCAAGTATTTAATACAGAAGAGAGAAGAGGTAATATTTTTTCAATATTACCACTTTAAATAAAAATTCAAAGCACTTCTACAACACCATTCATAAAACAGCATCTCCACTTTTACAATGAGCACAGGTCAGAAATGAAAAGTTAAAGCCAGAGTAAAACAGAGATAGGGCACCAAGTGCACCCCCCGCTGTAAAACACAGATAGGGCACCCCGCCCCCGCTTCACTTTTCCCAGACTAGACGGGGTATTTATTTACTGTTAGCTCTACCTTAATTCATAACCAAAGCACTTGTTTTGTCTGTTTCTAATGCTGGATCAAAAGTTTAGGGCTGTGCAAAACATACACAATCCCACAAGTGATTTTTGAAGCATGTGAGGCATGATATCCAATTCCAAATTGAAGAAACTTAAGGCAACAAATTGTTCATAGTAAGTAGGTAATAATTTCAGTGACTTAGGAATTAACAGTAAAAACTGGCCCATTTGCCACAGGCAATTGTTGAGCTTTTGGGTTTTGTCTTTTTTTACTTTAATATACACAATATATTACTATACCAAATGCAATTTACCTGTACTGCAAGATCAGGATTCTGGCTTAATGATTGCATCATGCTTCTCATGTAGGGTGCAGACAACATATTCTGCATAAGTTGTGGGTTTTCTGTTATCTGCTGTAGTAAGCTCTGCATTCCTGGTGTGTTGAACATACCAGCTTAAAGAAAAAGTAAAGGGCACATTAGTAAGCATTATTATGATTACCAACAGAGAAAGTACACTATCTAAACCCAGAATATAACCACTTGGTTTTCATGAGTTTAAGACCCTGAATCTTACCTCAGTGCAGTTCTGCTTACAGAGACATATCTACCCTAGAAGTTAAGAGAGACATTGTACCCAACACACACTCCCATCAAATATCCACATTATTAGCTGTTTTCCCACTTGCCTTAGAACAGAAAAAATACTACAATTCATCTACAGATTCGCTACCTTTGTTATTTTAAGGCAGTATACAAGGATCATTATCACTTAGATTATTTTTCATATTTATTTTTCCTATTTTTCTTCAGAGGACTTTGATAACAGTAAAATGTTCTACAAAAGCAAAGAGGAACAAAAACTGAATAAAAAACTCTCTTCCTAATGAAAGAATAATTTCAGTAAGCTTGCAAGTATGTGCAAATATATACAGTTGCAATAACAAACACACCTCCAAGCCCAGGTCCCAAATTTGGTCCAGTTGAGCTCTGTCCTGTTGTGCCTGAAGTGCTATTGTCAGCATTACTGCTGCCACTGGTCTCTCCACTAGTGCTGGTATTTGTTGTGGAAGTCTGTGAGCTGGACTGAGGAGCCCACGGATTTGGCAGAGGATCTCTATTTTCTGTACGAGATGGCTGATTGTTCCCTCCTGCTGATGCATTGCTTACTAAAGAAGCAAATGGGTTACCTCCAAACTACGAAGGAAAGCAAACACTTATCATCTACAAATTTCTAAATTATACATGAAAATAAACGTTTATGGCTTCTAATCAAGTTATACTCATTCAGTCTACAATAATTAAATGTAAATATTGTGAAAAGACACTAACACTGAGAAATACTAGGATTCCCCCTAAAAATGAAATAATATTTCTTTTTGAAAGTAGTGTTGCTACTGCATTGTATTTTGATCACAGTAAAATTCTGTCTTGCATACTGGATTCTGATTTTAAAGTCTTTTATTCTTCTCGCCTTCAGTTCAAAGTTTCTAAAAACACCCTTAAAAGGATTTTACTGGACCTCCAAATCTTAAGCCAGTGAATTAAAGGAATTAAAAATTAAGTAACAAACTAATCTATTAACTTTAAAATAGCATCTCAATCACACAAAGTGATAGCTGTATTTCTTCAGGCTCAGAAGAACACAGGATTTTTAAAGCTCTTTCAAGAGCAAAAGGCTACATAACAACTTAAAGTTTCAAGAATTGTTTTGTCAAGTAAGCATCTGGAAATTTGAAATACTTAAATTCTTTTATGCAAAAAAATAAGTATTTCCTTTCTGTGTCATTTGTAATCTTTTCTCACCTGTTCCTGTGCTGCATTCAGTATTGGCTCCTGAATGTCTGTGTACATACGCCGCAAGGCATTGTATCCCCCTGGTATACTTTCAAGGTTGCTCAACGCTCGGTCCTGGTTTCGCATCATTTCCTGCATCATTGCAGGGTTTCTAGCAAGTTCTAGTGTCTAGAGAAGTGGAACGTTTAATCTGTATTAATAAGAAATCCATTCTAAAGTGAAAACGTCAGCATTTGGCAATATCTCAGTTATCCCTGTCTAACCTAGTTTAAAATTATGATTAGAGCTGAATCAACCTGTCAGCTCAGTGTGAATCAACACAATTGGGTATTTAGCCAGCATTCTACCATAATTCTATTTCTAGCATCACTACAGCAGGCAGCCTGTAGTATGAAATTTAAAATAAATACATACAATTTCAAAAGCATCTATTAATCTCTTTGGGTTTTGATACATTTTGGCACGACATATCTTATTTATCCTTTAATTTAAAAAGCATTTAGAAGTACTCACAGTAAGACACAATGAAAATATGCAGTATTTTGGAGAATTACTACTTATGGTAAAATTGCTGGCTAGACAACAGATTTCAAGGGCAGACAACCACATCCACTTCTAGCCTCAGAAGACATGTATTCAATGACTTCCAAAAACTATGCTTCAGATTTTCTGAAATATCAGTCTATTTTGGACATTAACAACAAGAAATGTAGACACTGTTTTTCTATGGCAACCTTTTATGGATTTTGAGTAAGACTAAATACTTCAAGAACGCTTACACACTCCACTAAGCATGTCCAATTCCTACTCTGTTGTTTACATAACAGCAGAATCACAAGTCATGAACTAATAGATCTTTCTACATACCTGTCTCATTATATCTGGATTATTCAGCATGTGACTGATTTCTGGATTTCTCTGCATCAGTTGCTGCATTTGAGGGTTAGCCATAATTAACTGCCTCATCAGGTCGGGATTTGAAAGCATGCTCTGAACAAATGGATTCTCCATTATCTGAACCATCATTTCTGGGTTGGACATAAGTTGTCGTTGCATCTGACTTTGCAACTCCGAGAAGTTTGAAGTATTTAAGCCCAGGCTACTCAGGCCTGCCAAACCTCCAAGGCCACCTTTAAGAGGATGAAAAAAAGGATGTGACTGACTATACTTCCAATCACATCCAGATTCTTTCTAAATACAAAATACTTGAACGTATCTCATACTTCAAAGTAACAAAAATGAATGGGAAGTCCCATCTTCTGCAAGGATGTTCAGGAGTTCTCACTATGGATATGCTTCCTTAAATAACAAGACACATAACTAAAAATTCTGCAAACTTTATTCTTAAATAAAACTTGTTATAATTCTAATAACTTTTCTTCTCATTTTCCAAAGCCAAGATACAAGAAATGTTTTGAGTTTGGGGGCTTTAGGTCCATGTCTTGCTCCCTCTAGCAACACTTAACAATTGCATTTGTAATAATCATTTATCTGTCTCCTCTTGGTTAGACTATAACTAAGAGTGAACTCCCAATATGAGTAATATTCCCTATTCTAATTAAATGCAGAATCTGCGTTCCTCTTGGTAATAATGCACCAAGAGCTAATTATGTTTTGAATTTTTGTGTTTTGCTGAAGCCAGATAAAAAGTTTCACAAGGTACTAGACAGACCAAAGAGCTATTAAAACCTAAGAAATCATCTGCTTACTGTAATTGGCTTTTCCAATTCTACCTCTTCCCCACTCCCAAATGCAAAAAAAGGACAAAAAAGAAAGAAAAAAAACCCCACTGCAACTATGGAAATAGGTTATAATTTTTAAGTCAACAGACTTCAGCCTCTTCATTCATAGAAGTGAAGACTCGTAACACTATCAGACTTGAAACCTGAGAAATACTTAATTGTAAGATTAACAGCAATTTTGTTGCTTTTATTGCAGATCTTGGCTTCACGTTACAGGTCCAAACTTCTATGATTCATCTGTATTCAGGTAACAGGAATTCAGATGCACTTATAAGTAGTACAAGGACACTGGAAGGCATTTCATTACCCATAGTGCCAAAATATAGCATCAGTAGTGCCTTACCACTGAAGGTGAAACAGTACAAATCTTGTAGTGAAATTTGTGGTGAAACACTGGCACAGTTTATCCAGGGAGCTGATGGATGCCCCATCTCTGGGGCATTCCATCTCTGGAAACATTCGAGGTCAGATTGGATGGGGCTCTGAGCAACTTAATCTAGTTAAAGATGTCCCAGCTAATTGCACAGAGGTTGGACTAGATCACCTTAAAAGGTATCCCTTCCAACCCAAACTATTTTGTGATTCTATATAAAACTAATGAAACAACTCTCCTCTGGTAACCAACTGATCAGAAACCTTCTACAGCCAATTCAATATATATCTGTAATCAGTTTTTTGACTGATGTGTTTGTTTGGGTTTTGTTTTTCAAGTTCTGTCTACATTGTAGTACAGCTTTAGGGACGATTATCAGAATCCAAGAGAAGAAACCATACTACCTAACAAATATCCTTACCCAAGCCAAAGGGATTACTATTTGTTGACGCTGGTGTTGAGGTGCTACTGCTTGATGTTGATGTGGTATCAGTACTCCCAGTGGTGTTTGCCTGTTGAGTTGGGTGGTCTTGTGATCTAAAAAAGCAATTTTAAAACTTTATAGAGTGTAACAAGTTATTTTACATTCATTAAATGTAGCTATAGTATTATACTTCAGAATCTTAAATTACATTTTGATTGTTGGTCAAAACCCAGTTATCCCCAGATGGCTTCCTGTAATAAATCTTTCTCAGACACCTGTCATGTCATCAGTTTTTCAGAACCGTAGTTTCAAATAGTAAAAAACCCAGATAGGTATCACTGCAGCCATTACCACTTTCTTATCTTACCACATGATGCTTGCCAATCAATTGTTTTCTCTGTCTTTATCTTGCTTTAAGGATCCATGTCTTATTTCACTATACTCACATACTACTGATAACATGCCCAAACCTTCAAGAAATAAAGCCTGACAAATTTAATGTGGAATTTATTTCATGTCACATCTCTAATAGGATGCTTTATTAAATGTGAAATTCAGTTAAAGTCACATTTTATTAGAAGACAAATCTCAAACTCTCAATAACCTTTAAGACTTCAAGAAAAGGCTGATAATCACATCACGTGAAGCTAAAGCCAGCATAATTTAGCACAGACTCTAAAGGCTGCCCAGGCTGTGTATTCACCACACCCTTCTACTGCAAGCAAATGCTGCCATGAAGTAAAGACAAATGCTGCCATGAAGTAAAAGAGATCAAGGAACTGAGCTTGAATAAAGCTAACCTGACCTCTCTGTTCTAAAGAAAAGAGACTACTTGGAAATCCAAATCAATTCTCCACTGTGGTTCAACAATCAATAAGTACCTATATTTGCAGTACTACAGAATAAAACACTTTTTAAAACTATGAATTCAGATGTCACAAAAAGATTTGAGAATTTCAAAGTACCCTAGACTCCATAGTTCAGTTCACCTTGGAGGACCTTTCTCCTATAACATAACTCAGTACTTGCTCCACTCAAGCAAACATCAGAACTATACCAAAACTCAACTATACCAAAAAAAAAAAGAAAATCAGAGAGATGCCTTAAATGCAGATATTCTCCTGAGGTTTCTAAGAGTTCTTTAACTTCATTATCAGCAACTGCAAACTTTGAACACAAGATGACTATAATCAGCCAAGCAGCTGTAACTTGAATGAGAAAGATTATAAACTGTATACTGATCGTGATTCTCCTGCTAGAGATATTTGGTTTTCTTTAATCTAGAGAACACAAACATCTTTCCTCCACAAGCAAAAGAAAAATAATAAGCATCAAATCCTATTTGTATTTTCAACTAAGAAACTATTTTTAGAAGCAACTACACTGCTTAATGTCATAGACATGGAAGGTTTCTCAAAAGTCTGACAAGAAAAGTAGATGACACTGAAACTTGAAGTTCAGTAGTGCTCCCATGCAAATCAGGGCATTCTCTGAGGATAATGGTTCATGTAAGTGTCAAGCCTGTGAGCCTCCAGTCTTCCAGTGATATTCCTGTCAAGTGCACATTGCCTTTTATATCCGTTTTGCCATTATGTTTCCTCCCAGCACTTGTGAACAAATGATACCTGTTGACCTAGAACTCTATTCAGAAATTCCATGTTATCTTCACTGCCCATTGCTAATCCCTCACTGCTACACTGACACTGTAGAAGATAGGTTACAAGATTGCACTAAAAGTCTGTAGCAGTCTGGAAAATGTACCACAGTAAAAAAAGTAATCTTGTTTTTTTAACAAGCATTTGGCTGGGATATATGATGATTCCTGTTTTGAAATTACACATATAGCATAGCTTAGAAGGGAAAAGATCACTTTCAGATCCAGTTTTGGAAAATAACTTACTTATTCAGATACACAGCAACAACAGTAACAGCAAGAGTCAACAGAAAAGTAACTGGCATAGCATAAAGTAGGTGGGAACAAATCAATCTTGATACTCAAGGCAAAAAATCAGCATGTTCCAGACCACTCTGGCAGGGTCTAAATCTTGTCTTTTGAGAAAAGCATTAAATAGAGATATTTTAGCAGGACAATGCTATACTTTCTCAGAAGTGATTTTCATTCTCTCCAGCAGCTTTTAGCATGTTTTTACTTTATTCAAGCAAAGCTAGAAGGTGAAAACTTCGATGCACCATTTGAGCACAGCACAGGAACATGTAAAGGATCTGTAGTTCTTAGTTCATACTTCATTTTCCCAGACATGATTAAAACATTCTGCAGATAATAGAAATAGAGTCTTCTAAAATTATTTAAAAAATAGCAGGTACAAATGAAGACATGGAGTGCAATGCTGATAAGACAGATGCATGATAAGACAGATGCAGGAACACCAAAAATTCCCCAGACACACATTTGACATTTGTGCTCCTGAGGGTTCCTCTGCTCAGAGGCAAAGTGCAAGAAGGTCTAAGAGGCTGGCAGCGGTATTTCAGTATGTACAGCTATAGTAGGTCCAAACTATAAACCCTCTGAAGACAGTACAAGTCAAACGCATCCTCCTAGTAGTACTCATGGTGCCTCTCTGCCTCACTTAAGACTGCAGGCAAAAAAAGCAACAAAAAAAAAATACCAACAGGAGAATACTCATTCAGATGCAAAAGGACCAGCACTGCAGTATTAACTAATACTATATTCAAGACTGGCATGGCTTGTATCAGTCTAAATTTCAGGTGGAGAAGGCACAGGGCAGGAAAGGGAGACCTCTGACAGTACAAACATGTATTTTGACTCCAGGACAGAGAACATAATCCTTCCAGGGCATGAATATAGAACTGAAGGTATCAATTTCAAAAGGCACCTGCATTTAATGATAATGATACTAATTTCAACAAGAATTTGTATTTAATGCTAATGTTACTAGCCAGCCTTTGTGTTTTGGTAAGGCCTTGAAAGGCCTATTTCTGTTCTCTCCTATACTCCATGCTCTTTCCTTCAACATATGACATTTTCATATCAGAGGGGATCCTTACCATAAACAGGAAAGACCTAAGTAGAACAGGAGCAAAACCACTTTGACTCTAAAAGAATGAACATGTTATTGACTAATGTCAAACTGCTTTTGAGGGATCTATTGCTCTACTTGTTGGAAGGAGTTTTGGGCACTTCACAGGAAGTGCACACACCATAGCTAACTGATACAGCTTTTTGACCATCATTCTAATGCTTCTTCACCAAAGGAAAAAACAAAAAACAAACAAAACACCAACCAGGAAAAAAAAAAAATCTCCAAAAAAATCCCAAAACTCCTTAAAATTGAAAGTCTAGTTCGACAGATAAATTCATTACACTAAAGCAGTTCCCAAAAATTTTCTTTCCTTGTTTTACCAAAACAGTCTTTATTCACTGTGTTGGTAAAACAAGGAAAGAAAATTCACTGCAGAGAAAAAAAAGAAAGATTCACTGCAAGTTTTCATTTGTGAAAAGAAATTCTGCATAACACACATTAATGTATTAATGGATAGTAAGAGATGATATCTAACAACTGTGAAGCCAAAACACAGCTGGAACGAAAAATAAAAAAGCTATATAACAAAAACCAACCAACCAAAAAAACTCCCCAAAAACAACCAAAAGAAAAAGTAAAGTATTTAAAAGCATAAGCCAGATTAAAATACGAGGCAAATAAAAAAAAAAAACCACAGTAATTTCATAATTTCACTGTTGTCCTGCAGCAGCTGTAACTAAGGAGCTGATTAAGGTGATTTATTCAAATCTAGTTTTGCCCAACAGAAAACTATTAATAATGCAGAGTACTTTAACTTCTCTAGAGATAAATAGAAGACCACTTGTTATTAAGGTTACCTGTTTTGTGTTTTGATAACCAGGTGAACAGTGAGTCCATCATGAATTCCGTGCTGAGTCAAAGTATCTTGATCTTTTAAAATTTTTCCAGCAAATATCAATACAAGCTGATCAATGTGGGACTTGAAACGCTTAGAGATTTCTTCCTTGAACTAAAGAAAAAAATTAATATTATACATTTATATAATTAAACACTGAACTGCAATTTAAAAAAATAATTTAAGAACAACCAGTTTTTCACATTTGCTATAGCACCTCACTTGTACTGAATATTCGGTATTTCACAAACTAGAAATACTTTTGTTTCCTGAACTTCTTTCTGTCCATGGGAAGATGGGAAATATTTCTTTGTCATTCAGAAAAGGAAATCTGAAATATTTCACATCTAGATCATTAGTTACATAAGTTGTGACAAGAAAAATCTGATTTCTGTTGAAGACCACTGTGACTTCAATCAGGCATGCATCCAGGATATAAATACATACCAGTATATACAGTACTTAAACACACCCATATGTACATACATGGTAAGTATGCATATAATTGTATACTAGCAAGTACACACATACGAAATGTGCATACCGCTGAAGCCATCCATTGCTGAAGGACTGATGACACAATGCCACAAAGAGGATAAATCTGTCTAGACTTTTGCTTGAACTGAGTATACGCTCTCCTTAGATATATTTTTGCTGCCTTCCTTCCATTTGTCAAAACTAGCATTCCTTTCCACACAGACAAAACCATATATACTACACCTATATATGGCTCTGCTTTCTTACTCAATGCACGACACAACTACATGAAATGCAGTTACAGCCCAGGGCACAGTGAATAAACACATTTTTCATTTCATTGAGAAATCATAATCATACAAGACCTTTTACAAAAGAGACTGCTTTCTAACTAACTGCTTGTTAACTGTCCAAAACACCTAAAATAACAGATTAGCTTCATACACTTTTTTTTTTTTTTTCTGAGGCAGAGGAAGAAAATCATCTACACATATGGAAAACATAATGCTAAAAACATTGTTGAAAAGGAACATAAAGATCATCTAGTTCCAGCTCCTCTGCCACGGGCAGGGATACCCTTCCCAAACCAGGTTACTCAAAGTCTGGTCTGGCTTTGAATGCTTCTTGTGATGGGGCATCCACAGCTTCTCTGGGCAACCTGTACCAGTGTCCCCACAGTAAAGAATTTCTTCCTAATATTAAAGAGGGTAAAGTCATTACCCTTGTATCATCACTCTATGCCCTTATAAAAAATCCCCTATCATCTTTCATGTAGGCCTCTTTTGGCCACTGAAAGGCTGCTCTGAGGTCTCCCGAGAGCTCCTCTTCTCCGTGATGAACAAAAGTCTCTCAGCCTGTCTTGACACGACATGGGCTCCAGCCCTCTGATCATCTTGGTGGCCTCCTCCTAGCTCACTCCAGCAGGTCCATGTCCTCCTCTGTTGGGGTTCTCAGAGCTGGATGCAGCACTCCAGGTGGAGTCTCACCAGAACAGAGCAGAATCCTCCTCGCTCACCCTGCCGGCCATGCTGCTTTTGGATGCAGCCCAGGATACAATCAACTTTCTGGGCTGTGAGAACATATTGCTGGGTCATGTCCAGCCTCTCATCCACAAGCACTGCCAAGTCCTTCCCCTCAGGGCTGCTCCCAATCCACCCTGCCTGTATTTGTATTTGGGATTGCCCCAAACCAAGTGTAGGACCTTGCACTTGGCCTTGTTGAACTTCATGAGGTTCACATGAGTCAACCTCTCAAGCCTAGCACAGATGGCATCCCTTTCCTCCAGTGCCTCATTCACACCAGACTGACTGGCACATATAGTTGGGGTGCGCTAAATCCCACTGTCTGTGTTACTGACAAAGATGCTAAACAGTGCTTGCCCCTGTACTGATTCCTGAGGACACCACTCATCACTGGTCTCCACTTGGACAATGAGCCATTCACCCCAACCCTTTAAATTTGTTATTCACTGAGTAGTCCATTTGTCAAAACCATGAGTCTCCAGTTTAGAGACAAGTGATGTGGCACAGTGTCAAACACTCTACATATGTGCAGGAAGATTATGTCACGCACTTTTTCCTCATCCGCCATCACTGCAACCCCATCACAGGCAACCATCAAATTTGTCCTTAGTGAAGCTGTGCTGACTGTCACCAATCCTCTCCTTACCTTCCATGTTCCTTAGCATAATTTCCAGGAGGCTCTGTTCCATGATCCTGACAGGTACTGAGGTAAGTCTGACCAGCCTGTAGTTCCCTGAGTCTTCCCAGTTTCCTTTCCCAAAAATATATGGATGTTCTCTTGCCTTTTCCAGTCTGTGGTAACTTCCATGGAGAACTGCTACAACTTTGCAAATACAGTGGTTACTTAACTACTTTCTTGTCCAGTTCCCTCAGGGCCTATGGATGTATCTCATCAGATCCCATGGGTCCTGAACCTTATTTTCCACAGAGGATGGTTCTTCATTCTCCCAACCCCTGCTTTCACAAACTTGGGACTGTGGCTGGAGCATTTGCCAGTGAAGGGAAGAGGCTTGGGCATCAGGAAGTGGGTGCTGAGCCACTGTACTGTGCATCATTTGTTTCTCTTGGGTTTTACTCCTCTCTCCCTCTCATTCCTTACTATGATTGTTGTTGTTATTATTATTAGTGTTGTTGTTTTACATATTAAACTGTTCTTATATAAATCCATGAGTTTTACTCTTTTTTTACTGATTCTCTTCCCCATTTCACTAGGCAGAAGGGAAGTAAGGAAGCAGTTGCATGATAATCGCTGGCTGGGTTTAAACCATGACAGATTATGATGATAGAAATTCAGGCAGTTCTAAAAAAAATAATTTTGGTGTTGTTGAGGTTTTCAGTTTGTACAGCATAACTAAATAACAGTATCAGTAAATTACAGTTTAAATACTTCATCCACCGGGAAAACCAAAAGCAGAAGTTCGACGTCACTGGCTGGAAATGATGAGCATTTCTGTCCAATTCTCCTAATGCAGTGACTCATCCTTTTAATTATCATGTAATAATTCAACCAACAATGTCAGTTCATTTGCTTTATTGTTCTAAATGCAAATTTTACTTCATTGTAATAATACTATGCCTTGTGGTACTACAAAGGTGTTCAGTCATATTTGGGCACAGAAAAGGACACAAAGTTGTGAAAATAATATTTCAACATACTTGAAACCTGGTGTATTCACGGAAGCTAGTTCACTGTACTCCTCTAGTATCTGAATACAGCAAAATAATGTAAAATCATGTGTATTTTTTACAAGATTATTAGAAAAATATGTGGAGAGAAACACAGTGGGAATCAGACTAAAACACTGGACTAATGTCTAGAGAGAGGCTTGGTTGTCCTAGGGAGAAAAGTAAAAAGCATTCTTAACCAGAGTGAGTTGATTCAAGGTTACATTCTCCTCAAAGCATGGCAACTTGTAGATTTGAAATGAATTAGAACAAATCCAAAGCTTGTCTTGTTGAAGGACTTTGAGCAAATTGCCATTTTACCTCAAGTTAACTTGTTTACATAAACTTTTTTTGTTTTGAAATACAAAAGCAGAAGAGGTTTTCATATTGAGAACACTCATTGGCTTTTTAGCAGCACACCAGCACTTCTTGTTTATACTCTCAATTCCATGCCAAATACCTGTATCTTCATAGCAACTTTAAAATAATCACCATTAAAAAGCTGCCTTTTTTTGTTCAATGTTAAGACACATGGAAAAAAAAACCCAACTCTCTGAAGCAAGCTACGACTTTTACTACACCTGCTCAACATGACTGCCTCTCAAGGTTTTTGCAAGGTACAGATGGACACCATAAAATGTTGATGTCTAGTGTTAAACAAATGCATACTGGTACCCGAGCTAGTCAAAGCAAATACTTTGTCACCAAACAAAGAAAATATCTGAATACACATGAAGTAGAACATCTGACTAAACCAGATCTTGTTTTGCACTGTCACTTTGCAGAACAGATCCATAATTTAAACATTAACCTATTAACATCTGACAACCTGGCCTTGGAAGAACTTGGTAAAGTGTTATTCCAGGTAAAGTGAAAGTATTAACATTCAAACTCTCCTTTGATATATTACAACCATATAATAGTTACAAAACTTCTGTTGACACATTTTATGACATCAAAATCAGCAACTGTAATAATCTTACTATCCACTCACAAAACATAGTGTTGTGATAAAGTAATAAAAAGAAGAAAACAAATAAATTTAAAAATATTTTCTCTTTTTTGAGAGAATTGAGAAAAATTCTCTCAACCTCAGCTTAGTAAATCATATTTAAAAATTAAATTACAGTAACAACCTGGAAGAGGTCTTGGGCAATTAATATCTATGTCCATTGAAAGTAACAGAAAACCGATCCCTAGAAACTTCAACCACTCTGAAAATGTTAAGCTACAATTTTATCCAGATGACTGTAAAAAAAAGTAAGATTTCTGACTCTCCCCACGTGAAACTCTGTTTTGAACACAATAGAGGATGACATGGAAGCAAATGTTTGTACACAGAAGGCTGAACTGCAGTTTTCATTCCTAGCAGTCTCTCAAATAGTTCTACTACAAAGAAAGATTTTGAAACAGTATTACCTTGCTTGGCACTGCTGTTCAAAACACACCCATAATATTTAAACTTTCAATTGTTTTTCCTAACAACATACACAGTTAAGCATATTGACTGAACTCCTCTCTGTTTTACACTCACACTGAGCAGCATTAGAAGCACACTTTGATGAGCTCCAGATTTCTTTTATACAACAGAATTAATGGTTACAGGTCATCTTGACCCAAGAAGTAAGGAACCAAACACACTCATGGCCACAGCTGATAGCTGTGGTTTCCTTTCGGGATGAATCATGACCTGGACATCTTATAACTGACTTAAAGTGAGTCAGTAAAAACAGGGTTTCATTGCACAACTCTACGACACTATACAGGAAGGAAAATAAGAATTTGTCATTTCAAGCAGAAATACAAGCACTTTTGCCCCACAACAGATAAAGCACAGCTAGAAATAACACACAAAATAAGGATTCTATGTAAGAGTACTGTCTTTCATGTCTTAATGGAGTTACTATCTTATGGTGGCTTTGCCAATGACCCATGCTAGTTTCCTAACAGAATTATTTCCTCAAATGTCTGCAATCAAATCAAACTCACAAAAACCCCCACATTTCAAAACTCAAAGTCAGATCCTTGATGAGCCTAAAAGGCTAGCAGTCCATAAATGGTGAACTGCAGCAGTGCATGGTAGTGTAAAGGACTCACAACTCAAATTCTAGCCATTTCTATTCCCTTCAGGGATTCTTCAGCAAGCCACTGCACTTCTCCAAGCCTTTGTTCGGAGAAGCAATGCTTCTCCCATAAAAGCACTTGCCAATCTACCCTCTGCCTGTTAGTTACGTACCTGATCACTGGCAAAGCAACACAAACCGAAAATTCCATTTAGAATAAGCACTGTGCTGGCTCAGGCCAGGAAAGGGTTAATTTTTGCAGGAGCCAGGAGGGGCCATGGCCTGAACCCAGAGGTTGTTCTACACCACCTCTTGTCATTGACAGCAGCTGGGGAATGGAATCTCTTCCAGGGAGAAGGGGTTCCTTCTGGTCAAGAAAACATGGTGGAGGGAGATGTTCAGTATTGTCCATTCTCAAGGGAGTTTTTCCGTGTCAATCATTGATTTTCTTGCACCCTCTGTCATTAGTATTGTTGCTGTTAATATTTGTTTTCTTATCTCATTGCTGTTTCCAGTAAATTATTTTTATCTCGACCTGTGATCTTGACCTTTCGTGCTTCCAGCTCTCCTCTCCAGCATGCCTTTGGTTGACGGACAACTTAAGAAGAGTGAAAAGAGAAAAAGCTTTGCAAGTTACAGGACACTAAGATTCAACTTAAGCCATTGAGGTTTTTGTGCTGCATAAAAGTAGGAAATGCTTCAACTCCTCTCTTTCACTGTTATTTTCATTTTGAAAACTCTCAACTGTATTATACAACTTAACTAATTTATACAACATTCAACGTTATTTAACAAACAAATAAAGCACTCAGGCTCAGGGGGGAGAGGGAGAGGAAAAGGTAGGGGAGAGAGAGCAGCAGTGTGGTTTGGAAACTCAGTGGGGTCACTGAGTTAGGGAGTAACATTCCTAAAAAACAACAACACTGTTTAGCAAGAGCCAAAATCAGTGTATTGACATTATTCTCACACTTAATGCAAAACACAGCACCATATCAACTACTAAGAAAATTAGTCCAATCCCAGTCAAAACCAGAACACCACGTCACCATATCTTCCAAATTTTTAAGATTTTACCCTAACTTTACTCCCAGACAATGACCCTTCTTACAGAGACAAGGTTTATAGTCACTAGATTGAAATATTTTTCTGTTTTTTTTTACATTGCACTTTTACCACAGCTAATTATTCATTAAGGTTTTCTATGCTGTTGGCAATTTTGAACTGTATGTATGGCAATTTTTTAAAACTGTGTGACACCCCTCACTGAGGGTGAGGGATTTTAGCAAAACAAACTCACAGGACAAACGCATCTGACATAGATAACATTAAAAAAAATTAAAAAAAATAAACATGAATATCTTATTTTTATGCAGAGATGTATCTACACAAAAGACACTTCACACTACTACGTAAATAAGTTTTCTTATTTTACTGTGTCTGCCAGTCATTTATCAGAAAACACCTGTTGATACTTTTGAGTTACATCTAACTAAGCTAATAGTCAGGAAAGTCAATATACTTTTACTTCTGATGGTTCTGCTATCAAATAATCACCTACCATTGCTTCAAAACAATTCTGATATCACAAAATGATGGGGGGAAAAAAAAAACAGGTTAAGAAATAAGTATAATCAGAGTATACCACAAGGCAGACTACATAAAGAATCACACAGATGTGTTACAATGCACTGAGACACCAGACAATGGAAAATTTAACACTAAATGCTCCATGTATTCAAGTGCCTTGAGACACCTGAGAAACAACAGAAACCTGAATCACAATCCTGGAAACAAAGAACAGACTAGATTCCATTATACAGTTTCAACCTATTTTGTTTGTAGCATTCATTAATCCCTGGATTACAGAAAAACAGTGAAACAGAATTGGATCATGTTAAAAGAATTGTTCCTATAAAGTACAGTTTCTTAAAAAGTAAAAATTACATAAAATACTAAAAGCATATGCAAGCCAGGAAAGACGCTCCACTACCAAACTACCCAAAGCTTTAACAATTTAACATTTACACCTGTGTGATCTTCATAAAGCAGAAGACTACCAATTTGGGATTGTGAGAACTAGGCACAAAAATGAAACCCTGGATTTACTGATTTAAAGTTTCAACCATAAACAGTACTGAAATTTCAATAAGAAATTTAGAAGCTCTCCACTTGACAAAAATCAGTCTCAACACAATGGATACATATACACTCAAAATTAAGTAATTCAGGGACTTTATCTGTAGTTTAGTCTAGTGCAGAAAGCACATTTGTGATCAACTACTTTAACAAACACAGTAGAAGCTGTTAAATATGCTGTTACTGAAAACTGTATTCCACACTAATGAGATATTCTATTTAAAGATTGAAGCTAAATAAAAAGGGGGAAAAATCTCCAAAACCTGCAAGAGGATCTAATCTGTTTTCTGTGGAACTAAACTCAATTTCACTTACTCTTCCTGATGGGCATTGCTCTGAAATTTTCATATAATCAAAGGACTGGCAATCATTCTCTGCAAGAACTTTAAGTTTCTGAAATTATTAGCACAGATTTACTGTATCCACTGTTTGTTGTCCCAGTAGTTAATAACACACAGACATGTTACTCTGTTTCAGAGTTGTAATGCTCACAGAATGGACAACTCAGTATCTTTTGTTGTGCTACACACCCACAGACAGTAACTCTGGACCAGTTATAATAAACTGATGAATACAGAAAATGTCAACACAGGGCACTAAAACAAGAACACATCAGGAAGCATCAGCAAGCTTTAACTCTTCTAAAACTCCCTCATTCTAAATGATGAAGGTAAAAAAAATGAGTATTGAGGTTCCAACACCTCAATACTCAAACAATTCAAGTCATTCACTAAGACATGAAGGCATGAGTTGCTCCTAAAATGAGCATGCTTCTTCTTTGTTTACAGGCTTTACCAAACACATTAAGACAACTCTGCTAAGCAAGAAATTGCAAAGACTGTACTGCCACACAAACTCAGAAAATAAACCGAAGGAAAAAAACACAGAACAAGAGACAGTTTTAGTGAGCCAGAGTATCAGCACTGCCAGGGTCAGCTAAAGTCAACAAATTTATAGGTATTCCGTCTTTTTCCCATCACATATTCACTAAGTCTCTGCTCTGAGAAAGACCGGTATCATACCCAGTCAAGAATGTAAATATTTGGTCCTTGTCCTAATACTGAGCCAAACTGTGCTAAGCACAATCAAATTGTTTTCAGAAAATAAAAGACAGACAGACAGCAGTTGCAATCAACTGATTTCCCAGAGTAGCTTTGTACTTAGTTTATTTTCCAACTAACCTGCATACTGACTGCTCTAGCTGCATAACACAGGATGACAGTAACAAATCTATTCTCCTGAAGTCTTCCAATACAGGAAAAAATCTTGACAGAAAAGTTGCAGACATGGTTTACATTAATGGGGCAACATAAAATATAATTTTTTCAGCCCTAAATTTGACCCTGATGACACAAAATATTTTCCTGGAAAATCTAGGTTCATGTTCTAGCAGTAGTTGAAATGACCGTAAAGAAATAAACAACTCAATTCTTGAAGCTGTTAGCTATAGAAATATACTGAGGGAGTTGCTTTTGCTGTTTTTTTTTTTGTTTTTTTGTTTTTTTAGCCTACAAGTTACTGGCCCACCTATCTCAACTGTACAAACCACTTGCTGATCCCAGATGCATTTGAACAGATGTGCAACTTGCCTGGTATTTGAGATTAACCTATTCTGAAGGCTGGTTCTAGAAACACTGCATCTACTGTTGATGCTTATTATTATCAACAGCTCATTTTTCCAGTTTAAGAGAAAAAGCCAGTATTAGTCACACTACGGGGACAGTGCATTTTTTAGTGCTGTTTCATTGCCTGGGACTTCAATCCAATGGTCAACCCAGCAGGGCAATCTTACTTCCCAAGAATTAAGTCATAACTGCACATCTAATATTTTAACAACAGTTCCAAGAGAGAAAACACTCACAGCTTAAGGCATCTGTAGACAACAGGGACATCTGAAGTAGTGTGCTCTGTTAATTCCCTAAACTTTCATGACTGCTTTCAGTAAAAATTCATGCTCTTGATAGGTTGTACAACCATTTCAGTTTATGACAACTGTTTATTTGAAAACCTGGCAGCTCCACCAGTATTCAAATCTGAAACAAACCTGTTAAAGTTAAATGTATTATGAAATTCACAGCTGAAGTAAATCTCTTCATTAATTCCAAAGGACCCAACTAATGGCTGACTGCTTTACAGGACAAACACAATCCTCAGATTAAATTCAGTTTATGAATCTCTCTTTTGAAACATCCTAACAAAACAAAAGTCCCAAAACTGCAAAGACTTTTACAAAAACTGCATTGATGCTGCTCACAAATATATGGAGAACAGAGAAATGGAAAGCACCCCTTTCAGACTGAGATTGCTGGGAAAGCAGTGGAAAACACTAAAAAGCAAACATAGTCTTTTTACTTTTGGGAGAAATGTCTAGATCAAGCTTGCAGAGAGAGTAGCTCACTGCACACAACACTGCAGCTGCCAAAAGACCAGAGAAGACAAGAAAGCAGCTTCAATGCATTGGCAGCTGAGAAAACCTCAATGAAATTCAGGTCTGGGACATTTCTAACCCAAACACTGATGTACCAAAAAAACAAAACAAAACAAAACAAAACAAAACAAAAAAAAAAAAACAAAAAAAAAAAAAAAAAAAACAAAAAAAAAAAAAAAAACAAAACCACAAAACCAAACTGAATGTAGATTAGACATAAGGACAAAAAAAAGAAAATATAATAATCCTGAAAGAAATATTAGCATTTTCTCTATTCGCAGCAACTAGGTGAAAAAAAAGTCTGACAATCTAGTTGAAGTGCTAGCACTACATTTGAAATTTCAGAGCTTTTACTTCATCTTTTGTATCCTCTTCTATTAACCAATCAGCATCCTTCAGCTTACACTTAAGGAATGATGTCAAGTTCTGTATCTAGACATTAGTGGTCTTTCAGACATGTAATCTTTATTTGATGAGGTCTGCAATACCAATGACACACAAAAAATTGTGGAATAGCATGAAGTTGCCACAGTTAGAGCCATTTCAAGGAGAAAACTGGGAAATCCTATGGAAAATGAAAGAATTTCTGAAGCTAGCAACATCTACATTCTTTATAAGCAGAAGACTGCATTTTTACATTTTGATAGCATCTTTGCTATGATTTGTTGCTTTCTAATTTAAGTAAATGACGTTTTAGTCAATACTTGCACAGCAAACCTACAAAACTAGAAGACTTGCAGGAAACAGTATCGATGAATCAGCAGGTGTCACTAGTTTGAGACCGAGGCAGCTGGGGCACAAACTTTCACAGGAAGGCACAAAATCCCTAATAACTTGGTTATCTGACATAACCTCGTATGCTAAGTACCATATCCATAACTAGCACATCAAAGCACAGGAGACTGACGATTTTACAAACACAGTTCAAAGCTACGGCTTCCCGAAGTTGAAGGCCTACTTTAAAAACAGCCTACGCTGTTTTTAAAGCCAGCGTTAGATCAAAATAAACATTGGAAATACAGAGATACAAGTGACTGCGTATGTTTTCTACAGTCATATTAGCCAGCCAGTGAGACAACTACCACCAAAACCAGTCAGCTGAACAGGACAACTCACAGCTAGAAAATGAGAGAAGAGAAGGCTTTGGGGTGGCCTAATTGTGACCTGAAGGGAACTTACAGGAAGGATGAGGCAAGACTGTTTGCAAGAACATGTGCTGACAGGACAAGGGGCAATAGCTTCAAAGTAAAAGAGAGTAGGTTTAGATTAGCAATTACGAAAATATTCTTTACTGTGCGGGTGGTGAGGCACTGGAACAAGCTGGCCAGAGAAGCTGTGGATGGCCCATCCCTGAAAGTATTCCAAACCAGGCTGAATGGGGCTTTGAGCATGCTGGTCTAGCTGAAGGTGTCCCTGTCTCCGACAGGGGAACTGGAAGATTTTTAACGTCTCCTTCCAACCCAAACGATTCTACGACTCAATGACTTCACGAATGAGCTACATCCACCTTCCGAACCGGCCCTCTACAGCGTAACAGAGAAGTCGGAGAGGAGGGTACGAGGCGGCACATTTCTCCACCACCTCCGCTAGCCTCAGATGGCAGCAGTCCTCTCCTGGGCGGTGCAGGTGCTCGCCCAACAGCGCCCGGCGCGACCCGGCCGAGCAAAAGCTGCTTTGTCACGGGGCAGGGCCCTCGCCCCGCGCTGCCGGAGGCGAGAGCCGCAGGCCGGCGCTTCCCCGCCGGGCGGCGCTCCGCTCGGCCCCGGCCCCAACGTGGCCCCGCCAGTCAGCCTGCTCCGCCGCCCCTCACCTGCCGGATGCTGCTGGTCTCGGAAACGGCGAACTCCTCTTTCTCCTTGGGAGTCTTCACCGTGACTTTGATGATCCGCGGCTCGGAGACACCGGCGGAGTCGCGGGTGGGCGAGCCAGGGGGGCCCCCCGCGGGCCCCTCCGCTCTGTCCGACATGGCCGTGTACGGGCGGTGCGAGGCGAGGCGGGGCGGGCCGGGGCAGGGCAGGGCAGGGCAGGGCGGGCCGGGCCGGGGCAGGGGGCCTGGCCGCCGGCTCCCGGCGACTCCAGCCGAGCGCTCGCGCCGCGCCCGCGACACCGGAAACGGCTCAGGGCCAGCCGCCGCGCGCCGTGATGACGCAGCGCAACGGGGAAGGTACTAGAAAGGGGCGGTGCTCGCGCGCGGCGTCGGCACCGCGCGCGCCCCCGAGGGGACGCGAGCGGAGCCTTCCCGTTCCCGCCGCCTTCTGGGCTTTGGGCTTCACATCCCTGCCCTTTGGCCATTGCCCGCCTCCATGGACCGCACGTTGTGAGGACACGTCTGCAGTGCCACGTCCAGGTCTGGGCTCCTCAGTACAAGAGAGGCAGGGAGCCGCTGGAGATGGTCCGGTGGGGAGTCACGAAGATAATTTGGGGTTTGAAACACCTCTCGTATGAGAAGTGACTGCAGGAGCTGGGCCTGTTTAGTCTGGAGAAGCCTGAGAGGGGATTCATCAATACATGTAAATATATCAAAGGTGGGTGCAAAAAGTGGGAAAAATGCATATTATATTATTGGCTCTTCGCAAATATTAAAATGAATACTGTATGTGTTATGTTGCAAAGTTATGCTGTATTAATCTCTTTTAAGTAATGTGGTAAATACAGTTTTAGGCTATAACATAATATTAAAATAGAAACTATGATTCTTTTTGCAACTAGCTCAAGGAACGGATAATTAAGAAATTCTTCGCATAGAGATAACAGCTACAAGACACTAAGATTCCAAGAGAAGAATTATGGCCTCCTTATTGGGAAGACACAGACTTCAAGGGACCAACACGATTGATTTACAAGATGAGGAGGGGAGTTGAAACGAAGCAGAAGAAATCCTTTCTTTGAATTTTTGAATCATGTATGAATATGCAACAGGCTATTGGTTTTCATTAGCAAGGTGTGCTTTGTGGCAGAGTGCAAGGCACCCGGACATCCATAATTCTTTGCTTTTTATTGTCCTAACTCTGATTGTCCAAATTCTTATTGCTCTAATTTTTACTATTATTTTTATAACTATTTTATCACTAGTAAACTTTTAATTTTTTTAAACAAGTGATTGGCGTTTTTCACAAAGAGGATGGTGCCAGACTCTTTTCAGTGGTGCCCAGTGACAGGACAAGGAGCAATAGGCATAAACTCAAACACAGGAAACTCCACTTCAGCATGGGGAAGAACTTTACACTTAGGGTGACAGAGCACTGGAACAGGCTGCCCAGGAAGGTCATGGATTCTCCCTCTCTTGAGGCATTCAAAACCCATCTGGACATGTTCCTGTGTAACCTGCTCTAGCTGACCCTACCTTGGCAGAGGGCTTAGCCTGGATGATGGATCTCCAGAGGTCCATGCAGAAGGTCACCTAGGTCAACTAGGGTCTGGGAGTACAGGTGCTGGGCATGCAACAGTGGTTTGCTGGAGCTCCAATCCATAAGACATGAGGTGTTACAGAGGCCTGTAGTGAGATGTAGGGGTTTGGTGTCGGAAGATGCAGGAAAACTAACTTGGCGTACTTTGTAAATGTACATCAATGAAATAATTCAGTACCTTTTGCTTTTAAGTTACTTGGCCACAGCTAAAGAGGAATAAATCCTAGACATTTACTACTTTAAAGGTATTGCTAAGGTAGCATTCCATAGCATGGAATGCTATGGAATGCTATGGAATCTTCCTCAAACTTGGACCAAAAAAACCTCAAACACAACTTAAAATTGCATTACCAAATTAGGCATTCTCCCAAAATATTCTTGCCTCTCAGGAAATTCAAGATGTCTTTTCCTATTTTGGTGTAAAGTATGTATGTGGCTGAACTGTAAAATCAAATGTCCTTTTTTGCTTAGACGAGAACGGATGTTTCCCACAGTATTCTGAACCACAAGATGATTTGGTGGTTCAGTCTGCTCTTGGGATAACCTCTCAACACCCTTTGTAGATTGGTTCAGCTAGTACTAAAAAAAACCTGTGTAATACAGCATGGTAGGCTCCACAACTCTTAACATTTTTGCTAAAGGAATTGAAGACCTGCTAAGAGACCTTAAAATAGGAAAACCACAGATTGGCTGAAGGGAATTCCAGGTTTTGCCTGTTCTAGAGCTTTTGTTTGTTGCAGAGAAGAATGATTCCAGGCATATTCAAGTATTAAGCCTTTCCTAAGTCACACATGTTCCTTTTGCCCATTGGCTATGACGCTACAAGGTGTTGACTTCTGCTGCAGCAGAACTTGTGCCTCTGCCACATTATCTTGTTGTCTGGCAGAGTGAGGAACATCACACAGTAGAATCCTGCACTGCAATAAAGAAGTGATTTCAAGCAGAAATTAGATGAAAGAGCAAGGAGATACTCCTCATGACAGGGTGTTCACAGTTTATGGATACAGCTCATGCTGACTGTAACATTACATGAATAGACTTTGTACCAGAGTAGCACAACTTCTACCTGGCTATAGCTAGCAGAATTTTACAAGTGAGAGGAATTTGTGTTATTTACAGAAGGATATTTGTTATAAGCAGCAAGGATATTAAAAACTTATAGCAAATAACTTGGAAGTTATTGAAAGTTCTTAACTAAGCGGGGAGAGAACTTTAACAAAGAATGTTTTTATCTTCATGTTAATTTTGGTGCAGATAACAGGAATATGGGATCTCATTTGCCAGAACTGACAAGAGTCCAGATGGAAAATACCCTAAACCAGAACACGCATATGGGTTCTCATCAGATAGTTGAGAGCAAAGCTTATAAATAGCATATGGAAAATGAAAACGATACAGCAAAGAATTTTGAGTTCTTAATCCTCTTAGCCTGACGGATTTTTAAGAACATTTCTTTCTTTCCTCTTGCTTTTCCTTTTCTTTCCCACTTTCACCCACCTGTGCTTTTATTTCCCCGTTCTAAAACCACCTGTGCAACTTTTCATCATTAATTGCTGATATTAAAGAACAGAATTCAGCATGTTTATTAGACAGGCCAGCTTAATTTTTATGCCACTTCATTTTCTTCACCTACAGTTACTGGTGTTTACTGCAGAAGTTCAGCAATATTCCCAACTTTGACTAGACAGCATCAATTCACTATTTTTTTCCTAGTTGATGTAACCAGTGCAAAGCCATCTAAATTGGCTACAAACAAACAAAACTGAAAATGGACATGCAGTGACCAGACAGTATTTTGAATCAAAGTGAAAGTAGTGGCTCACACCAAGTTGAATCAAATTAAGAATATTTGCAAAAGGTTTTGAACCAGTTTGGCTGAATTCTGTTTAATGTTTTACCTGATATTAGTGACACAATCTTGACTTTAGATGAGGCCTCAGGTGGTCCAATGACAGTAAATATCTATATACAATATCTCCAAAGTTTTGCTGTAAATGACAAGTAACGTTCCTTGTATTTCTGAATATTCAAACCAAAACATAATACAAACACCTGTGGTTTATTTTTAATGTAAAAGGGAAGAATATAGACTTCTACTTTCATATGGCATTAAAAAGATACTCTATATATTTTTTTCCATTCCTGATTTGCCAGAACAAAGGTTAGGGCTTTTGTTTTTGACTCAGTTAAAGGGGTTAAATTAAAAAAGCTTCATGCTAAAGTGTAACTGGGTAGACAGCAATTACCTACCCTGGTACTGTCTACCCAGTAACACTTCAGGGGGCTTTACACCCAATTATGCTTTATAGGGGCCTCACTGTGCAGATTCTCTGCCTTTAGTACATCAAATCTCAAGCATATGTCCTTGTTAGGTCTCAAGCAGAAGGCAGCATCCTTGCCAGGTCTTCAGTAATTCTGATAAATTAAATTATCTTGTCTCACTTTCAGTGAGATTTGTTTTTCAGTGATTGCTTTTCTAGTTCTTACAAAGAATCACCCATTCAAAAGTCTAGGAAAATGAATAATCCTTTTCATTATCCCAGTCCATTAGCAGGTGTTTTCCATAACTGTTGCCCTAACCGGAGATATTTTTGTTAGTTTGATTCATAAAAAAAAAAAAATATTTAAAGTTTTGTAGTTGTCTTTAGTCATATCCATCCCAGAATTCTTTTCTCCACTTCCTCTCTACATGTATACTGTGCTTTGATCTTTCCAACAAGCCTCTTTATCTCCCTAGCCTCTGTTATGTGCAACTTTTTGTTTCATTGGGAAAGTTTCTCTCATTTCAGAACTTCAACTGCCTATTTAAAGCTAGCACTGAATCTATGAAGTCTAAACTTAGTGTTCAGTAAATGACAGCCTTTTGATTTTTATCTTTATTCTGGCTTTCTTACCTCAGCCTTAGTTATGTGGGTTTGATTTTTTTTTTTTAATTAACCTTCTTGAAAAAGAAGGGGTTTTTTGTGTTGCGACACAATTTACAGCTTATTTCAAAGTAACTAGAAGAGATACAAAATAGTGTTGAACATTTGTACAGGAAATCAAAATAATAACAAAGCTGTCTATTGCCAATTTACATACATTTCCATTCTAAAGTGACTCATTGTGAGAAAATAATACTGAAATAATTGCTGATACTTTTCCAAAGTATCCTTCCTGAAACAAACTGCAACAACTACAAAAAAGCTTTGTCTTTGTGAACATTCAGTTATTACAAATGTAAAAGGAACTAGATATGAGAAAAAAAAAGAAAATACAATTTTTTTTTCCAAGAGACATAGAAAGAATTTAAGAGTAAGAACAACATAGAAGAGAAAAAATCAGCTGATTGAAGAATTTCTGTGTAATTTATATTGGATAGACTAATTCTATTCTGGACAGGCTAATACAGCAAGTGGTGAACGAAAATAGAGTTGTGTTGAATAAGAATTGTATTCAGCATTGCCCAAGTTAGAAACATGTGTGTTACTTGAACCCTTACAAACTGGTTTTTATGGACTTTTTTTATGATGGCATCAACAGGCACTTCTAGAATTCAGTTTTAGTTTAATTTAAATAGAACTTCTGTTAATCAGCAAGCATAAAACAAACTAATTTTTAAGTATGTCAAACTCAATAGCACTAGAAACAACATAAGCTAGTTCTACAGTGTGGGATGACAGGGAAGGGGATGGGTGAAGCTTTAAATAAATGTCCTGAGAGAGAAAGAACATCAAACTAAATCGGTCAGATAGAGATAGGTGGACAAATTAAAATTTAAGGGAAGACAAATTTATAGACTAGCAGGTAATCAGTCTTTTGGATTTTGACTTCTATTTTATAATATAGAATAATCAAATTATTCTCTCTAAAAATAATCTAGCAATTTTATAGTACCTTGAAACAGACAAATTAGGTTTTGTGAAAAGATAAATATCCTAGATTTCCTAATTCAAAATTTGTTACAAATACAAACATGTTGGAATAGAAGTCATCTCCAAGTTACAGGCTCCACTGATTTGATTAGATAAAAGTCTTGTTCTTGTAACCCTTGGTAAATATTTTCTGTAGTGCAGCAGATAATAAAAACACATACCACCTCTCCAAATGAAGGGGGTTTCGTTTGAATTAGACTGTAACAAAACAGATTACTTCATTCCACCCCGTAGCATTCTGTCTGTCAGGATATAATTATGCACACTTTATCCTCTGTGGTCACAGGGTCCACAGTTCTGAACAGTGGATTGGTACCATCAAATATGAAGATACCGTATTTGAAAATTATTTTCAAAGAGTTGCCCAGAAAACAAACAAGCAACAAACAAAGGTAGGACAAACAAATTGGTGAAATAAGACTTTCAGCATTATAATGAAATCTCAGTAAATGTGGACTGTTAGTTACACTGTCTCATTTCTTTGAAAAGTCATTTCACTGTTGGCATCTTTATGAAACTAGTTTTCAGAAATCAGTAATAAGTTGTAACAGCATTACAGATTCATGGTACCTTTATTAGTAAAGAATTTTGTCCCACTTTCCTCCCCTGCTGCCCACCAAAGTGAAGTGCTCTCTTCACACATACTTTGCTTTGGAAATGGCTTAGTGCTACAGTGTGTGGAAAAAAAAGTCTAAAGAAGACTTACAGGTATTTTGCTACTCTTTTGTCTCTTCTCTGGTTCTTTCCCTCTAACTTCTGTGTTCTCTGCTTTTTTCCCAGGTAACTGACAGAGGTTTTCTAATCTGCCGGCTCTGTCTCATAGTTTAATAGTCTGTAATGTTCAACTTCAGCAATTATCACTACTTAGTAAGATCCCAGGATTTAGTACTACATTCAGTGCTGCACAAACAATTCTGCATTTTTATAGCCATACTGTATTCAGTGACAGTTAACATGGGACAAAATAAATGTTTGAGCTTTGTGTTTGTAGTACCAGAGGAATTGTTTATTACTAGGCTGGCTCTGGAGAATGACGACATATGGCACTTTCCTTAACACTTAAGACGCAGGGAGGAGCTTTTTCTGTGGTTAGTTGCACATGTTGGCATCGCCATTTTCCAGCTGAAAGTCATGTAGGTATAAACAAGACACAGACCATAAAATTTTAGAATCACAGAATGCTTTGGGTCAGAAGGGACCTTTCAATATCTGTGTCTGTTATGTACCCTCTTAGCAGTCTGAGAGCCAAGGGCAGGGACTAGGTCAAGGTGCTCAAAGCCCTGTTCAGCCTGACCTTGAACACTTCCACAAATGGGGCATCCAAAACATATTGTTATCCAAAACCTATTTCCAACCTATTTGCTTTCTTAAATTTTATTCAGATTTTCTTGCATTTAAGAGCTATATATTGTTGGGGATATTTCTGTACATTCAGTCCAATACTGAAGTAGTTAAAAAAAAATTAGCATTTTCTCAGGTTTAAGAGAAGTTCCTTCAAAACTGCAGTATAACAAGAATACAGAGCTGTACTTTGCTGTATTTTCTCCTATTACACATAACTGAAATTGGAAATCTGATTCACCATCAGGAAGAAAATACTTGTTTGTTAATAATTACACAGTATTGCTATTCACCACAGTGGCTAAGGAAAATTGCCTTCTCTCCCTGTTTTCAGTCTGTGTTACCATTGCCAAGATAGTATCTAAAGCAAAACCCAAAAAATTTCCATGAGGAATTGGGACTGTTACAAATTCAATAAAGCAGTATAGAATTATTTTAAATTATTTTATTACTATTTTTATTCATTGCTTAAAGTATACACTGAGCAGACTGACAGAATGGGAGTTTTCTGATACTTCAAAAAGTACTTTTACTTGTAGTTAGTAAAGACATGAACTTTGTTAACAGCTGTTTTCACTTGAATTCATCAGAAGCAACTTCTGCTTCCTCTTGACTGGATAACACCAATACTGTTACCTAGAATGAAATTATCAGCCGATAAATAACTAAAAGTTACAATTTCTCTGAGTGCTTGACATAGGTAGGCAATATGGTTTTACAGTATCAGCAACTCACAGCATGAACATGGAAAAAAGTTATCCGCACCTCACATTTTGCCCTTTCTACTCAAAAAGTTCACCATCTACAAAAACATAAGTGGTACCTGCCATTACTGTCATCTGAGAAGGTGCTGTTAATACAAGGTTCACCATTCTAACTTGTCATGTATCCCAGTAAGCAGTCTAAAAACAACCATGACAAATATGAAATTATTCATATATTGAAAAACAGTCAGCAACTATACTAATACAAGAGACAAAAGACATTTGCAAATTTGACTGCAATATACAAACAGGGATTTTATTATTTCTAAAGCTCAGTAACAAAATACAGTTTAATTGCATTGTATAGCAACATATTTCATAATGGACTAAAAAGAAAAATAACTCCATGCAGAGTATCTCTTACAAAACTTGCAAATATATGCATTGGAAAAAGTTGGAAATTCACAGGGGTGTTCTCCCTTCTTCCTACTGCTATAATTTGCCAAGGCTACGTGTTTGCCCACAAAGATACATATCCTAAACCACATGCTTCTGTGTATACTAGACACAGAATAGTCTTTCCCATGCTCACTCATTATCCAGTCTCTAGAATATTCATGTTCATAGTCTGATAGTGTACTTTATAGTAATGAATATGAAGGCTCATTATCTTGCCTAGAGGGAAAGGGCTGAGCCCTAATTCACTCTGTGAGTAGAGGCGTGTGATCAGCATCTCTCTGTAGGAAGGCACGGCACTGAGTGAAAGAAACAGAAGCATCCGCTGGGAGGAAGAACCAGTCTTGCTGAGCCTTAAAAAGAAACAACAACAGGCCAAGAAGGCTATATTGTATATGTAAGGTATTGTGGTGGCATTGAGAGGTATGAAACAACAGAAACAGTGATGAAACTGAACCTTCTTTTCTCCTCCACATGAATAGCTCTGTTGTACATCTGGATTCTGGCAAGAAGGACATGAAACAATTAAAACCTTATAGTAATTGTTGTTGTGTTTTGTTTGTTCTGTTGGTTGGGTTTTTTTTATGTCAAAGCACAGAGTTGCAATAGAGACCACTTCTTTTTCCCCTTCAAGAGTGTAAATGCTCTTACAGCTTTAGTAAGTAAGTAGCTAAAATAAGTTACTAACTGGAAGTGTGACACTTTCATTGCCAATCTCCCAGAAACTTTTAAGAAATCAAATGTATGACATATAAGAAAGCTGTTAGTTACAATAGCATTCGGATGCTTTCAGAGAACAAAATTGCTGAAATTGTTAGAATCCGGAGAAAACAGAACAAGAATTTAAACCATTGGCACACCACTGCTAAAGCTACTGCTATAAACAAATGTCTCTCACTTGAAACGGGGATAGAGGTGGAATATATTCCCAAAGAACAGTTAATACAGTAAAAATACGATGTTTTACAGCTATCTGACATAGTTCTGTGTTTTCACCACTCTTCAAATGGTCTCTTGATAATTGTATAAACATTATCAGATAATATGCTTACATTTACTGGAATACAATAATTATTCAGATGACTCTCCAAGAAGGCCCTTCAATTTCTTCTTCAGCTCTCTACTGGTTTTCTTATAGAAAAATAAATCTTTTTCCAGTTGTTGGATTTTTACTTCATACCCTTTCAGGGTTTCTGCAATACCTTCACTATTTTGTTCTAGGAGAAATAAAACCAGTTTAAGAACCAAGTATCTTTATCAAAAATCAAGATGCCCAATTAGACAGAGTATCTTGATGGCATTTTGCTTGCAATGTGCATGTTTTAACTAACATGAAATAAGATCAAAAAGGCTGTGCTAATCCTACCTTATAGTTGTAATAGTATTTAGAAGATCAAGACCAAGAGAACTGGTATCTTACAACTTTTCAGTATCAGTAAATTCAATATGAAAATACAACAATTCTCATACTGCTTTAAAAAATACTCTGTTTTGCATTCATACGGACACCATGTGTCTGTTCCTTGACATCTTACATAGTGATAGAATTAATGACAGCCAAAATATATCTCTGAACCTTATACATTTTTTCAGTTTGAATATACTATTTCTCCGTTAATGACCAAAGAAAATACTTGGTGTATAATCCCCACCCAAGAAGAAAATACCTTTGAAATTATTCAATATTAACTGTATTTTTTTCTCATGTTCTTGGTGCTGGTGAGTCAGCTGCCTGTCACACTGCAACTTGATGTGTTCAAGTGCAGATTCTAATTCACGCATCATGTTTTTCTGGCGTATGGACTTCATTTCCTGTTCTTCAATTTGCACTTGTAATTTTCGTTCAGACTCACACAGGCCAACAATCTTAGAAAGAAACACATTTATTTTGATTTATCAAGCGGTTTTAAGAAAATCTTTTACCCTTCAGCCTAATAGATTAAAACATACAAAAGCACTGGATCTCTACAAGTAATTAAGCTTATAGTGGAAATAGACTTGCCACTGCTACAGGTTGACTCTTCAGAACAAAAATGCATACATTTTGATCACAGGACTAGTGGATTTTTTTAATACCCTGTGCAAAATTTAAACTGAAAGAACACTGCTTTCTGGATTCTGAAAAACTTCCAACTTGCATTCCACAGACAACTTTTTTACAAAATTACCAAAGGCTCACCCAAGTTCACAAAGGCACCATGTCATAATGCATTTAATATTTATGTTTCCAGATGCAAGTATGATTCCTAAGCACATAGCTGCACACACTGCAAAGTATCAGTTTATACTGGTGTTGTGGTTTGATGCTGGCTAAAAGCCAGGCACTCAAGAAAAACTATTCACTCATTTTCCCCTGCTGCAGTTTAGCAGAGATGGGGGAAAGAAAAACTAAAGGGCTCTTGAGTTGAGGTAAGGACTGGGAGGAAACACTCTAAGGGCAAAACAGGCTCAAATTTAAAAGGTATAATGAAAAATTTATTAACAGAATTAAAAGAGGAAAATCAGAACTAAAATAAAACTTTTAGAACACTCTTTTTCTCCCCATCCAGTCCCTCCTTCCTTCCCACTGACAGCACAGGGAGACAGGGTGTGAGAGTTTTGCTCAGTTTTTTCACTTGAAATCCTTCAGTTCACTTAGGGAGAGGATTTTCTTCTGCTATGTTGTGGGGTCCTTCCCATGGGAGACAATTCTCTGCAAACTTTTCTAGTGTTCTAGTGTGGTTCTAATTTTCATGAGTAGCAGTCCCACCTGACCTGCTGTAATGTGAGAGCCTCCCACAGTTAATGCAGTCTCCCTAAAACTGCATAAAGTGGGTCATTTTAGTTCATGGGGTGTAGTCTTTTAAGGATAAGCTGTTCTAGTTTGGAAGCAAGGGCTCTCTTCCTCTTTCTTTGTTCAAGTTTCCCACTAAATTACAGCTTTTCAGCATCCACTTTGTCCAGCATGAGCACCTTTTCTCATGGGCTGTGAGTGGATCACTGCATCCCCCTATGCACTTCATGGAATTACGGGGAAAGTTTGTTGTATTATGGTCCTCACCACACCTTGTAGAAGAATCTCACCTCTGATGTTTGGAGCACCTCCTCTTCCTGGAGGAGGTTTTTCACTGACCTAAGTGCCACCATGTTGTTCTCCTCACATGTCTTCACCTCCTTTTTTCTGACTCAGAAGAAAATTGTTGTCTGCAGGTTTGTTTGTTCTCAAGTTCTATCCATTGAAAAGTTCTTATAGGGTTTTGCAGTGCTAAAAGGCTGATCTCGTCTGGGCTCTATATGGGGGAAATGCTTGCCATGCCCCTCACTGTTGGCCAGATGGTCCCTGCCACTGCTGCTTGGGCAGTGCCAGCCACTGTGGTGCTGGCACCGTTCAGCGCCTCTCTTGATGCGGCGCACCTGCAAGGAGACACCACTACCACTGTCCCTGTCCTTCTGCCCACAACAGAGCTGGCTAAAAGTGGCCAAGCAGGCACACTTCCCTGTGGACTGTGCCAAGATGGCTGTGGCTGCACCAGGAAACAGAAGCTGCTTCCATGGCTTCCACTGCCCCCTCTAAAAGCCAGGCTATGTTAAACCAAAGAAAAAAAAAACCAACCAGATTTAGGAAAAACACAATAGGAATAACAGCCTGAGCTTTATGAAGCTTTCTGAAATTCTGCAGTCAGGAAGAATTTGACTACAACACCACTACAAGAATTTGACTACAACTGTTTAAACACATTGTTTCTCCTTACAAAGAGCAGTTGAAAAGGGCAAGGTAATTTCCAGATTTGTAGCACGTTTCTAACTAATCCAGCAAAACAAGATATACAAAGTTAACCCACAAGTATCCTATTTAAGTTAACATAAAAATTAAAAACAATTTAATAGCAGAACTATGTAACATGAAGATATATTAACCAAAAGCTTCTTAAATGTATTTTTATTTCCTGCCACCATCTCAATATCTAGAATAGTAATAGAAAATGGGATAAAATCATATTGAAAACAAACCTTGTTGAAATAACTGATGATGATAGCTCTGAGCTCAGCAGCAGACAGGGAAACTAGTTTCCCTATTACATTATGCTGGCTCTGTGACAGACTCTGAGAAGATGACTTAAGTAAGTGCTGGTGATTATGAACACTTTCATTCTTGTAATCAATTGCAGCTATAAGGGCTTCAATTCCTTCTTCTAGTTGGAAAAGAATCTCACATGAGTGAGATCTTTACAAAAAAAAAGCTCAGAAGTAATCTTTCAAGACATCTTTAACTTCATTCTCAAGAGCGAACCTGCCTGTGATAAACAGATTAGCTTCTGGTTCCCTTACTTCTCATTACATGACTCTTAGACCAACAGAGTTTGGCAAGACACAATCTGACTTATGTTCCTCTGATCTTAAACTTCATTCACCAGTACATACTTGGTGCTATCACAGCAGTACTCTAAAATAGCTATTTACAAAAGTATCCAACTTCTGCTCCTTATTTCTAGCTTATCTGATTATCTGGAGACATTTTAGGTTCTGACTGGAATTCTTTATTATCAAACAATACCTAAAACCTTTATTTATCTCAGAAGTGCTTACTTACTTCAGTTGACAACACTTTACCATCTTTCAGTTTCTCATCCATACTATTTCTCCTTCTGAGCAGCTGATCCCTTTCCATTTGGAGAGCCTGAACTTTTTCCAAAATGTCTGACTTGTCAGTGGTGCTGCCCTGAAGCTGCATACTTTTATCACACAGCTCCTGATCCAGCATACTTAAGCAGGTAGACAATTTCATACTATCTTTGTTCAAAGCCTAAAAAAAAAAACAATACGGCAACCACAGATATAAAAATGAGATATTCCTTTCCACTCAGAAAAACGTAGGTCACACTGTCACATTCTGAAGTGAAAAAATTGCTTGTTTCTTGTAATGGGACCTCATTTACTCTGAGTGGACCGATACCATTAAAAAAAAAAAAAACCCTCAATGTGCAGTTTTCTACATAATAAAAATTAAAGGCACTAGTCATTATATGTAACGATGATATTTTGTATTCACTCTTCCTACTAGAAAGTATATATTGCAAGATATTTCCCTGCTGTGTTCTCTAGATAGCAGAAAGACTTAGTCATATTCATAAATTATATATAATAAATATAATATCATTTAATGCTCTGCAATAATGATTCCACAGTTCAGAATTGTTTGGTTTTGGTTTTTGTTTCATTGTTGCAATTTTGGGGAGAAAAAGTGAATTAAAATGACTGTGTTAATTACGATTTAAATGTCAATTGGCCAAACTACATAATACCTGCATCACAGTAGTATAGACACAGGAGGTCCCTTGAGTCTCCTCTGCTATCTTATCTGCCCTCCCCCACCACCAGTCTTTCGGTTAGCCTTATGACTGTGGTGAGTTTTGTGGGTTTTTTTCTTGAATCACCTGGCTAGATCTTAGTTTCTTGATTTCCAGGTAGCATTTCTCTTGCAATAATGCTTCTTTTTTTGCTACAATGGCTTCTCTTTTCTTTAAATCTTCTTCTAGTTCTGCTAATTGTTGGTGCTGTTGAAGAATTCTTTCCATTTCTTCATCCAGCCACTTCTTCTGCTCTTCTAATTTCTAAAGTTTCAAGAGAGATCCAGAGAATATTAACCAGGGCATTTTGACTCAGAATGTTATGTTTTACCTCTCTTCAGAATTACTGATAAAAATGTAGAAGACATTAACATTTCTAATGTCAGTATTAATCCTGCAACAGAATCCTTACTCAGAATAATACAGAAACTGGGCTGACTTAAAGGGGACTCAGCAATATTACATTGCTACATCCCATATAAACAAACTTGTATCAGATGCAGTATCTTTTCTAAAGAATATATTTTTTAAAACTATTTACATAAATAGGTGTCATCAACCCAAGCACAGCAACTAAGTTCAGATGGTACCATGAAAATTCAGCTAGCCCATCCTCATTGCATTTTAGTGGCCCAAAACCAGCTCTTTGTTGGACCTGCAAGCATGGTCCATATAAAGGTATTCTGAACCCACAGTTTATCAGAGGATATATTCCTGTTAAGGCTAAAAATTTTCCTTTATTTAACTTTTAAAATTTCTTTTCACCTTTAAAGACTTAGGGTAATTAATATTTCAGTGTCCACATCTGAAGTAATGTAGGTGGCACTGCTACATAGGATACACGCTTTTCTAACCCTGTTAGCAACAACTGAAACTAGAAACCACTGTAATTAATATCAGAGTAGAAACCAAAACAAAATAAAACACCTGAACAACCCACAGAACCCTTAAAATACAGCACATCAAGGTCCCTCAAACCTACTGGACAACCAAATCTGCTGAATTCACAGGTTTCTGAATCAGTATTTTTGACAAATTATAGGGGGAAAAAGAAGAAGACACTAAAGGCCTTCCTTTCTTTCATTCAAAAAGAGTACAGTACAAGAGCTGCTAGGCTCTACTCCCAATTTTTTTTACAGAAAAAAAAAAAAAGACTAAACTATGAGGGAATACTCTTCATACAAACAGTTTACAAAAACAGATGACTAGAGATGAAGAAAGGTTTTTTTTTTACTTCGGGGTCACACATACTTGGAATAGATTAACTACCTGTAGTTTCTGTGGAGTTCCCACTGAGTTATTTTTCTTCTTTTTAAAAGCAGCAATTTCTTTATCCTTAATTTTAAGGATCTTCTGTTGTTGCTGCATCTTAAGTTGAAGTTCCTGTGAACAAACAAAAAGTACCATTCTTCCTACATCAGTCAGTCAAATACATTTCATGTGAGAGTCCCCCCAAGACATAAGCTGAAATACTGACCCTAAATTTATTTATAAAATTGCAATTCAGAACTAGACACTAGGTAATAAAATGAAGGAAAAAAAAAAAGCAGAAAGAGAAAAGCAAAATGGAGATTGATGTAAAATGTTTATAGACAATTTCTTTGGTGCATTTATCAAGAAATTCATTAAGGCATTACTGAAAATAAGGGAAAACCTGGTAGTGTAGTTTATTGGGGAAGCAGGGGCAAAAATTATCCATCCTAATCTTTGTCATAGGGAAACAGGAAGAATCCTACTTTAATTTGTTGCTGGTCCTGCTGAAGCTCTGCTTCCAGTTGCTTCTTCTTTTCACTCTCCTCACACAATCTCTTCTGTATTTGGGATTGCTGATATTTCATCTGAGCCACTTTCTGCTCAAGTTCTCTTGCTTCTCTCTCACTTTGGTTAGATAATGAAGCCAAATTCTTGGTGTCTTCCTGCTTCTTCTGTAAGGTCTGAACGTTCATGTCAAATTTCAGCTTAAGAGCAGGAAAACTTTTAACTAAAATATGACTCAGCTTCATTCTTTATTTCACTGAATTCTTAGGATCACCAAGATTTACTAACTTCTGCCCAAACAATCACTTGTTATTACTGTAGTTTCTGAGCTATCTGGTGAAGTTGGCACAGGCAGAATTAAACAACATGAAAAGGTACAGTTCATGCTTGGCAATACAGTAAAAGTACTAAAATCTAGCAGAAACCACAGTTCTGGAAAATTTGCAGAGACACAATGGTGTCAGAATGCTGGTGTCAGAATGCTGGTCCTGAGCTCAAGTCAATAAGCAAACTACCTCTTTCTGTATGGAACTTTTCTGACCTGTCATTCTAGGATTGAGAGGTGCAGGGCACCTAAGCTGGTCCTATACAGAATACTAACTTAGATGTTGCAGAACTTAAAAATAGAAGGTCAGTGTCAAACAAGTATGCCTGTGTTGGGCCTGACCTTGCAAAGCATCACAGGGATTTGCTTAGACCTACAATTTATATAGTATTTCCATAAATCATCAATTTTATTTACGGCAAGTAATAAATTTGTAACACCCTCTCTTGGATAAGTCCTTCTATTGGACTATATACAATGATGTATGGAAATCTCGTATCTCCCAATTTTCTTAGCCTCTTACATACCAAGAAGATATCTAACCAAGCAGATGTTAACCAGCACTTTGAGTATAATAGTATTAAGTTTCCCACTAGCTACTTCAATCCAACCAGCTTCCAGTGTGTAAAACAGGTACGAATTTTACAGTGTTAAGGTTCAGACAGTGAGACAGAGATTTGCAAATCTTAATAATCAGATCAGAAATACCTGCACTTTCAACTTTGCTGCCTCCATCTTCTTCTGGCACTCTTTCTGTAACATGACTTTCTCAGGAATATCACTCAGCTCTTTACTGTCCAGCTCCTGAAGCTGCTTTTGTGTTTCAGCCGCTTCTCTTTTGGCCTGCTCAATTTCTTGCTCCAGGTTACTTATCTTCAAAGAATACTGCCTGCTTACAGACTGAGCATCCTTACCTTAAAGACAACATATACAAATAGTTTAAAACCAACATAATCATCAGTTGAAATGCAATACTCACTCCTGGAGCTGAAATATTATTTACTTTGTTCTGGCTAAGTCAGTAATTTCTGATACATCTTCCAACACTAAAGGAACCTGCAGTTCCCTTATAACTCTGAAATGGAGACACAGAGAGTCCTGAATCTGAACATTTCATGAGTCACCTCATGCCACCAAATGAAGTGCCATCTGAGTGCCAGAGTTAAATTCTTCTGCCAACTGTAGATTTTGGCAAAATAGCTATCCTGTATTTCATAATTTTGTTTGGTTTTTTTTTTTTTCCCCAGAAGAATATGCCATTTATTTATTACTCAACTTTCAGCTTAATAATTGGATTGTGTTTCTACTCTGTGACTTGTCCTGTTCAGGCAATCTGAGATGGCACAGAATCTTTCCCAGACCACCTCAAGAGAATGTAAACAAAAGAGAAGAATGTGATTAAAGGGGCTAAGGAAAGAGATCCTTAGTCCTTGTGATGGATCCTGAGTCATCATCACAAGGTTAGTCTCTCTGTCGGGACAGATGTGTAAGGGATGTATGCTACCAGGAACACTGATTTTTCTCCTTCATCCACTTCTGACCCCCATTTCTCTACTGTTATAGAAGATACAATGATGTATCTTTTCTCCAATCCCAGACACTATGTCACATATACACATCTACAAAGAGATAGCACTGACCATACATTCAAAATTACACTACCGTTGGATAAAAGCAATAATCAACAAAGCACAAAAACTATTTAACAAATAATCTTCATAGCAGAGTAGGCTGTAATCAAAATTTTCAGTGTGATCATAGCAAGTAATTAGCAAAAATTATGGATTTTTAGGTTGTTAAAAGTATTCTTGTCTAAGATAATTATGTAAAATTATAAAAAGATAATCATAAAAAGATAATTATAAAAAGATAATTATGTAAAAACTAAGACATACAGGACTTTAGGTTTTCAGTGCCTTTTCCTTTGTTTCAGAACATCTTCATTCCCTTCAGTATCTAGTATTCCTACAGTAGCCAGTTACCTGTTCTTACTAAATCCTTAATAAGTTCCTCTTTCCTTTTGATATTAAGTGCAAGTTCTTTTATTTTTTGCTCAGCCTTAGCAAGTCTCAACTCTGAATTCTTTAACTTCTGCATGTTAACAACATGGATTTTCTGGAGGCTGTCAATCTCTTCACCTTGAAAAAAACAAAGCTAAATAGAGTTATGAAACCTGCAATAGATATATTGCAGATTCAAAAGGTAGTGCTCTGCAATACTGACTGTGTGCTGTTTTTCCATATGAAGTACAAGAATCAAAAGGAGAGAAGAAAGCAGGGTATTCTTCCCTGCCATGTGTCTAAACAGGAAAAAAAGGATAGTATGCACTTGCATTTCAAGACCCTAAATCTGAAAAAATATTTCAGAAACCACTTCAGTATTTTTGGTAAAATAATAGCACCCATTTTCTCTCATTGAAGCAATACTAAAGATTTATACCTGAGAAACGTTTTGATAAGTGAACTGCTTTCTGGCTAGTAGGTTTTACTTAAGAGGTTGCTAACATCAGTTTCAGAATGGGAAAGAACAGAAATTGGAAAACATTGAATTATAATGAAAAAATATATTTTTTAATTATTATGAAATTATTGAATTATTGAATTGAAGGAATTATAATGAAATTATACATTGAATTATACTACATTGAATTATAATGAAAAAAATATTTGTAACAAATACACATATTTTACTGGGAAAACTAATTACATGTGCTAAAGATACTGTAGTAGGATTTGCTCTAATGACTTCCATTATACCTGTGGTTGTGTCAGTTTGTAGCGCAGATTTATTGGACAAACCAGACTTGTCTACTTGACATTTCATGCCACTTACATCAGGAAGAAAGCACAGAGATGTATGATTTTGTGTCCATGTTCGGTTTATGGAACGCCTATGGAAGAACAATAAATATGCTACTCTGCAAATACACAGGGATTTTTTTTTTTCTTTAAGCATCATGCAAAGTAGATGATCTTAACAGAGAAGAAGCTCAAACTTACAAAAGCATTTATACCTTTTTCCTCATCCACACTACTCCCACACACATCATCACCCAATCCCCCAGTCTTCAAGGTAGATTCTGACCCACAAGCAAGGATTATGCAATCTTTGCTAAACCTACAAATATTAAACTTATTTTGTAGTATGCCCAGTTGGTCCCACTGGTTTACTGTTAAGTATCATTACAGATGGTCTCATATCATGGAAGGATTAGGCACTAATACTACCTTTGCTATACATTTTTCTGTAACAAAAGTTAAAGAACAACAAAAAACTACTTATATGAGGTTTTCTCTTTGCAGCCTGCATTGTCTTCCTCTTCATCACTGTGATCAGAGAGGTGGCAGTGAAGGACTTCGTCTTGATCTTCTAACTTGCTCAGTATAATCTGTCTGCGAATATGGAATTCTGCCATTATCTGGGCCAGAGACAAGATGGGGGGGCTGGTATACCCCTGTCAAAAAGCACACAAAAATAGTGATGGGTAAAAATACTTGCAATAATTTAGCATTTCATTATTCATATTTTAAAAAATATTTCACCACCTGAGCTTGTAAGCAAAATTACACAGGTTTTATATAATAACTCTGAATGCCTTTGTAACATAATGTTTTGCAAGAGCCTAGAGGAGTCATTCCAAATGTGAAAACGGGCACTGGTAGCAATTCATTATCCCATGTACTCAACATATTGATAAGACTAATAATTCATTTTTTATAATGTTTCATACTGGAATCCTCAAAACCCCTAGAAAACCAGCTGAGGGGTGAGAAAACATGACAGCCATAGCACTTGTAGGTGGGAATTTTAAGCCTAAATATTTTGGATAATTGTGGCATAAACAAATATTACGAAACTAGTTTTTCAGTGGGAAGTTAAGCAGCAGTATTTGAGAAAGACATCATATGTTATCATGTCATGTCTAATCATTGGCCTATAATCATTACACAGTAGAAGGGGGAAAATCTGGGTAGACCTTACCTTTTGGATCTCTGTCCCTGAAGGTAGGTGAAGAGGGCGCAGATTTTTTGTGACTGAGACACTGTAGGGCCTCCTAGCAAATGCCATGACAGCCGGCCCATCTTCATAAGCACTTGGGAAATCTAAAGCTTTAGCATCTGTAAACTTCTCTAATTTCAATTTTAGCTGATCAATGACTATATGTTGTTCCACCATTTTCTCAGTCTCATGGGGAAAAAAAAAATAAAGCAAAAGCAAAACTGAGCTCTGTATCATATTCACGACTTCCAGTTCCTCACAAAGGTCATGAATCTTGTAAATCACCCACTGACCCTTAATTATTGTGCAGGGCACAGGCAAATTCTGCAACAAACTGAGAATTTTATGAAATATCTTCAGTCAGCCCCCCTCCCCCTCCCACTCCCCAGTCCAGTAAAGTTTAGATACATTTTTGTTCAGAAAGACCTACCCAGGTGTCCTGGGTTACAGAAAGAGTGCCAGTGGGTGCCAATGGGGTGTAACCAAATTGAGTATTCTACACCATTTCTGACAAACTGTTAGTGATTGGTCATTTTCAGTAGATGCCCATTAGATGCCCAGCTGACACCTCAGGCCACAAGCTGGGTGTTAAATGAGAAAAGGGAGAAGAGCCAAACCCTGTGAGAAGGGGAGTGTTTCTTTTTCTTCACAAATGACTGTGCAGTGCTAACTCCTTCTGGGGAAACACCAGCACAGTCCCACCGATCCTGAAGGCGTCATCTCTGCCGATGGGCCATAGTGGACTCAATGGCACCACCATAACGGATAGCTGTACCAACTTAGACCACCAAAGATTCCCAAAAATATCCTGTGACTCACAGGATGACATCATTCCCACTGTGCAACTGTCCACCCTAGGGGATGTGCTGAATACTCTCCCTTGAACCTGACCATATATAACTGGGGACTTTGAACCCCCATCACACCTGGACAGATCCAGACGAGGCCCAGAACTTCCACAGGACCACCACTTTTGACTGCAACCATCACTTCAACAGGACTACAATCACCACTTGATAGGACTGCGGCCACCACCTTGGCCAACAGGATGCCAGGTTGTAGTCTGACTTTATGGGTCTAAGCCAGTTTTAATGGCATTACATTTATTTTAACCTTTCTGTTAAATTGTGACTCTGACCTGAAATCTCTTTCAAGGTAATTGTGTGGGTTTCATTCTTCCCACAGCACACCCAGTTTAGTTGCATTAGCCTATCCAGGCATCTAGTGAGAAGTGGATGACATAATTAGGAGCTCATGCTTGCTTTATATGTGTGCTTATGGAGAAATGAGAATTATACTAATATTTTCAAATTAAACATATAGTCTGAGTCTTATTAATTAAACATGTATATGGGCTTCCTCTTCCATTTTGTACAATTCCACTTTAAAGATTACTTATATTAATAAACTAAACATGTACATGATCCCAGGATCACTTGCTGCTTTTTCTTCCACCCAGTCTCAGGTTTGTTGATAATGCTAGTTTTGAGACCTTATGTGCTTCTCCTACAGCATTCTCCCTACATTGTTTAAAAGTACTTATGTTATATAACTGATTCATCCATAAGGCCTGGTTATTTCCATTTTCTACTCACTCTATTATTTTTTTATTCTTTTTGAATATGGTTAAAATCAGGCCTAGCAACAACAGGGAAGTTGAAATATAGCGCATGATACATTCTGCATTCTTCTATTTTGATTGACACATTTTTATTAATTCTTTATGTTGTTGTCTTAGATTGAAAGTTCCTTCCAAACACAAACAATGCTTTAGAAGTTGACATTGTGTTGGAATACACTACATATTATTCCTATGTCATAGAAAATAGAATATATGTATGAATATAATAGTTGTTATTGTTTTGGAAGAAGCAACAGCCAACTGATCCACCCTGAAGCTCTTTGTCCCTGATACAACTCCACAGTGTAACACCATTGCATAAATACATATGTGTATAAACATTTATTACCTCCTACCTCATACCTGCTACTCTAAAAGTCCTAATTCTATCATGTACCATTAAATTACATATGCCTGTGAATACAATGTAAAATATTTGACAGAAGCACTCGCTTTACATTGTAAGTTTTTAAATAAAAGTGGCAGTTTAGTGAACTAAATGCCAAAATGGTGCCTGAAAGTTCTCAAGCTTCCCTCCTGCCTCTGATACTGGAAGAATCTTCTATCTACACTGTGACAGCTACCTTGTATCCTCCAAAATTTATATAAGCATTATCACAATATAAGTTGACACTATGGTGTGCAGGCTAAAAAAAAATCTAGCCGACAGTGACAGAAAAGAAAGAAAGTGAAGGAAGTGAATGAAGAAAGAAGGAAGAAAAAGATCATTACTAGTTTACTTACCTTTAATGCACTGACTCTCCCCAAGCCATCAGAAAAGAAAAGGGAAAAGGAGAAAAAGTATAATAAGGAGAAGAGCACTAACTATCCATGTTTATGTTTTTCTCTTTTAAAAATCATATAATGAATTATCTGTAGTCTGCATGTCCAGCAACACCAGCAGAATATTAACTATTCTATGCCCAGTCTTCTCAATCTTGAAATGTTATGCACATACTAGTCACTGTAATTTCATTAGCAAACTCAAGATCCACTGAAAGAAAGAGGAAAGCAGCCACTTTGTCATTACCTCACTTTCCACTGTGTCACTCAGTCTTCTCTAATGGTAAATGATCAGAAAGTTAGGATGGAATTCTGTCTTATAAAATCAAAAGGGGCCAATACTCTAATTCTTAATAAAGCCACAACAAAATAACTTTTCTATACAGCTTTTCAATTAAAGCATTTGGTAGGATCCATATAGTCTTTTCTAAATTCTAAAGCATCTTTCAAATCCTAATCTATTAATTGTCCTGAAACTCCTTAACAGTGATACAAATCTGGGGAGAGGGTTGTGTGTCATGCTTCAGGTAGCATGGAGAGCATGAATGGTTCAGTTCAAATTATGCAGAAGGCTTCTGGCACAGATAGGCTCATATACAGTCTCCAGGAATCACATCACTGTGATACATCCACTAGAAGAACCCAATTCATTCTGTGAAACAGCTCTAATTAAAACAAAATATCCCTAATATTGAATGGTAATTAAGTAAAAAAAAATTCTGAGCGACCTATTGAATGCATTCACATGGTAGAAGGATGGTTCAGTGCAGATAAATGTGTACCAGTGGAAAAATACCTGTAATCTTTGTGTTTCTTGAGCCTCCTTTAAAAATTCCTGTTGTTCTTTCTTTTCTTGTAGTAATGCCTTTATCTGATTCTGCAGTATCTGCACTTCATGATTCTTCTGGCTAAATAGTTCTGCATCCATAAGTAGTACCTGCTAGATAATAAAAGTTCAGCTGGGTGAAAGGGACATTATTATTCCTACAACTGGAATATTAATCAAAATAAAATCTCATTTGTTGTTAAAAGACATGACCAGAACTGCAAAGTCTTGAGGTATGTACAGCAAATTGTCTAAGTGGTTATCTGCAGTTTCTAGCAGCTATTTCTTCACTTCTGTTTCATCTATTGATTTTGCTCTGACAAGTTTCATTCTTCCCAAGGAGATAATGTACTCACAACCAAACCTAATTTATTGAAGTATATATTAAATTCAATTATTCTCTTTAGTATGCTGTTACATGTAGCTACAAGATCACAGCATCTTGTGATTAACATACTTCTCAAATGAAAACAGTAAGAATAGCTGTCCTCAATCTGCAACTTGGATAACAGTTTAAAGATTAAAGAAAACATAAGAATGCTTGTTCATATGTTCTTGTGAATGAATTTATACTGATTGATGGAGACTTCCAAATGTTGTTAGTCTTCCAGAAAGCCTGCAGAAGCCAAAGACAAAGTATTGAAACATTACATCAACCCACAAACCTTCTCATTTCTGCTTTTCCTATTTTTTCCTCCAAGAGTCCTGGTGGTGGACATAGGAATGAGTTTGGGTATTAGCTACAGCCAAACTGGTGTTTTAATATCATGTAAGACAGCTTTATCCAGGCAATAATAGCAGCTAGCAAATAAATGTGTATGTATAGACAAGAACAGGTCCTCTACTGTTGGGGTTGGGTTGGTAAGACCTTAACAGTGTGAAAGTTCTTTTTTCTTAGCTTGGTAGCCAAAGAAAAGGTTTGGAAGGCATGAAGCTGAGTTTTCAAGGTTATTTCTTTTTATCTAAAATATTTTTCTTTTGACTTTTTGAGGTCCACTTAGTACAGAAGCTATGGCAGTCTGCCCTGAGCTCTGGGCATCTCTCACATTATATATTCAAAATTATGTGTACTATGTTTACAGTTCTCATACTAATACCGAAAATTTATGTTCGACAGTGTGTCCCTATCCTAGACTAACAGAAAAGTGTCACTATCACACTGAGACATGGAGGACAAGAAGAAGGAAGAAAAGGTTAGGGCATGCCTAGATTCTTCTATATTGTATTTTTAAATTACATTCTAAAAAACTCCAAAATTCTATTTTTTTCACTCTGTGTCAATTCCCCTATTACACTACTTGAACTTTTTTGGCTTGTAATTCCTCATATAAGGTTGGCAGCCTCTCCCATGGGCTAAAACTGAAGCTACAGGTGTTTTTGACTTCTTGTTAAGGTCCTTGAGCCCCCTGCCAGGGTCTCGAGGCATCCAGACCAGCCAAAGGGATGCTCTGGACTCCGACACTCTACTAGTTGTTAAATCTGTCCATATGCAAACCCTGCTCTAGAGTCTGTAGTGTCTCATTTATTTTAGCCTTTTTCTAACCATCTCTTCCTGGCTGTGGATGGCATACTCACCTAGTAAAGGGAGTTTAAGCTAAGTTTAAGCTCAGCTTTTACACTGTTTTGAAGCTGGGAAACAGAGGTTTAAAACAAGCCACAGAAGAAAATTAAAAAGTTAAAAAAAAAAAAAAAGCTGTGATTTAGATTGCTTGAGAACAAAGAAAAGACAAAATTTGTTTATGCAATTGCCTGATAACAATCTATAGCTTTATCAGTTTGGTTGCAAACTTAAAAATGGGTTGATGTTACAGAATTCTAACTTATTGGAGCACTGCCTCCTTCCACACATGACAAACTCAAATCAGTTTTTCTGAGGTATTCATCTGGCATCAGAACTTCACTCAGATTCCAACTGGTCTAGAGTTGTTTTAAGTAATAAAATTATTTTTGATTTGAGATTATTTTCACTGTACAATAACCTGCATTTCTTTTCTTTTGATGTTCACAGTCAACATTTTAACTCAGCACATCCAATATAACTACTTCCTAAAAGTATACGGGGATGTTTCTAAAAATAATTATTTATTTGATCATGTGTCAGTTTTGTTAGGAGACATGCTCTCAGAAGGCTGAGAGCTCTTCTCTCCACAGGTCATCTCTAAGACTGTTATGTGCTGTGAGAGAAACAGCTAATCTGCACTAGCAATATGACAGGATCCTCATGGGATATCTGCATACTAAGACTCACAGATGTTTTGAAATTTTCACCTTATTTGGAAAACCATAAAGAAGTATGATGTCACCAAAAAGCAAAAGTTGATGTTTAACACAAAAGTAAATGTTAGAATGTGATTAGACAAAGAAATCTGGAAATAGTTTAGAAACTCAGTTAGCTAAAGGCATGGCAATGGAAAAAGAAATACAGGAGGTTTTGTGAGACCACAGCTGAAGAAATACAGTTTAGGAAATTGCTAAGAGATAAGAGATGAGACTGTAACTTTGTAATATTAGACAGACTAGCATATTATATACATACTATTGGATAATATTTGACAAAAATTGCAAAACTTAGTCCCTGGGTTATCTGTAAACTCACTGATATATTTGAAAACATCTTTGTAATTACATCTGTAATCCTTCTGATGGAGTAATATCTTCCCAGGATTAAAAACAATTTCTGGGTTCACAGGACAACTGCTGAGGGTATGCAACTAAGTACATACTTCCAAGAGAAGGGAAAGTTCTCTTTCGCTCTTTCTCTCTCCCTTTCTCTTCTTTTTCCCCCTAACTAAGGGGAAAACTAACTTACCTAAGTACACTCCCTCACTTCCAAGCCCTCAGTCCCAAGGAAGAGTAAAAGAAAGAAAACTTGTGGGTCAAGATAGAAATTGTTCAGTAAGTGAAGGTGAAGTGAAAGAACAGAGAAAATAACACATGTAATGCAGAGATAGTTAATTAATGCAAAACCAATCACTCTCTGCCTCCAAAGGGTAGACTGATGCCTATTAGCTCCTGTGCAAAAAGACAGCTAACATAACTAAATCCCCCTCCTCTCCCTTTCAGTTTCTGACTACGTCATATGATGTGAAATATCTCTTTGGTTGACTTGGGTCATCTGCCTGGTTGTGCTCCTCCTGTCCCTGGGTACACTCGCTTATCTATTCACTGGTGTCACAGACACAGAGTCTGTCCCTTGCTGCTGTGCAAACACTCCGCAGCAAGATAAATCACTGGTGTTTTATCAGCACTGTACCAGTCAGAAATGTAAAACATGGCACCCTGCAAGCATTTATGAAGAAAATTAACTCTATCCCAGTCACTTAGTACAACCCCCACTTCATATTCCACACCATTTATATCATACTCAAGCCCTATACTATCCAATGCAACCTTATTAACCATCCTTTCTTCCCTTCTCATCCTTTGACTTATGCAGATATCATTCCTTTAGTCTATAGACCACTTCTGTAAAATACTCTTAAAATGTCCACTGAGTTTATTAAGTCCATGATGTGGGTTCTGTCTGGTTACAGTGATCACTCAGGACGGGAGCCCAGGCTATGCTACAAGAATTGTTGTATAATCCTACAACAGACCAGCACAATCCTTACATGGTGTCAGAGACTGAAATGTTATCATTCACGGTTTAAACATCGTCATAATGATTTTTGCTGTTATGGCAAAACTGTGCAACAAAGCTGCACACCAAAGCCCAGGGTGAATGTGCCTCCTGATTGAAACTCTGTGAGTTAAGCTGACTAGAACTATTCAAGAGAAGAAAAGTGACACTATTGGTTAAAGCATCTCAAGCCTGAGAAGAAATGGATAAGGCTGGGAGAGCATTCACAGAAGAGCCAAGCCCAGCAGGTTCAGTGTGGAGGCCATAGCCCCAGGCAGACTAGCTCAGCTGTGGGGCCCTCCACGACAGAAAAGTCACATCTATGGGACATTCACATGAGGGCAAGTTAAGGGGGCATCAAGATCCATCAAAGGCCCTCTGAAGGGTTCGCCAGACCCTGTGCCAGAGGACTGTTCATGCAAAATGATGCAACTGACCCAAAGTCTTTCAAGAGACAGTGTCAAACATGCACCCCCCTCAGGGGAGGCACCTGGGCATTCCCACCTGGCCCAAATGTATATTAATGTATATAAATGTATATTAATCCACTGGATACTATGCTTTTGCCAGGGGACCCTCACCACCAAGAAGACCAGATGGAGAGGATCTACGAGACATCGTTAAGATCCATGAAGGTACGTTTCTATTTAATCTGTCTCTGTCATTCGTCCTCCTTTCCCTTTCCCGAAATTTCCTGAAATTTCCTTTCCTTTCCTGAAATTTCCTTTCCTGAAATTTCCTTTCCTTTCCTTCCCCCCCCTCTACTCTGTCTTCATGCTCAGTAGGAGTCACCTCTGGAACCTGGAGGTGGCTGACCCTCTTCCAATCCCTTTGTCAGTCCCACAACCCCTAGCAAAGAATCCCAGCTGCTGTGTTCCCCTACCTTTTAGTTCCAGACTGTTAGCCCTACCATTCCAGCTCCAGAGCAACAGGTAGCAATTAGCTCATCTTGTCAGGCAAAATCTTTACACATTATCTTGCAGCTAGGTCATGGATAGGGACCAAGTAGCTTCTGCCTCTCATGATTTCTGTCCCATTCCTATCCTGCTGTGGAACAGGCTGCCTGTTCTCATTCTTCCTCTCTCCTCTGAGCAGGAGCTGCTTCTTCAGCTATTACAGTTGAGGGTTTAGTCTCTGGTTTAGTGTCTCTGTGGCCTCAGATCAAGACACCTTCTCAGTCTCAGACCACCACAAGCCTGTTTGTGGGCTTTTAGACCACACCCTCTTGCATTTCTAAGGACACTGGATGCTGACTTTATAGGCATGGGGCAGATACAACACAGCTATAGAAGTCACTGTGTTTCACCTTAGCTCCTTCAAATAATGTATTACTTTGATGGGTTAATGAGCCTGTTCAGATATGAAATCACACGCTGTCAGGGGCAGCAATGGCCCTGTGCTCCTGACAACTCCTCCCACACATACTGATCCAGGGATCAATCACATTAGAGCATGTTCCTGTGTGGCAAACCCCAAATAGCTGTTTAACCTTATGAACAATAATCAAAGTTGGGATCACAACACATCAGTATGAACAGTCTGATTACGTAAGGATACTGAAGGAACTCAGAAACCACTACATCAAGGCTATAAAAAACTGCCCTGGAGGAGAGGGATACGTGCCACTTTTTCCCCTCTCTCTGCAAAATGTCTCTCAGAGAAGAAGAGGGGAAAAGTATAGTTGCTGATTTTATCCGTGAGGTGGCTCTTGGAGTACTGGGACATCCACAATGTAAGATCCAAGTACCAGATTAGGCTGATGGCCCATGGTTTTGTCATAGCTCTCCCAAGCAAAAGGAAACAAAGTGATAAAAAGCAAACAAACCAGCAAAATCTGAAAATAGTCATTAATGATTCTTGGAGGCTGTTGTACAGCTAGAAAGGAATCAAGCATCTAAATATTCAAGGACACATACAAATCAGCACCCAAAGCAAATACGCAGCTTCAAGACCTGCAACAGTCATTAAACATCTTAACTAAACAGGTATTAACAAGTTTACTCTAGCACACTATAATCAAATCTGTTATTATCTTGAAAGCCTTGAGCAACAGGTTGGGTTCCAAAATAAACTGTTTTGGGTTACCCCAGTAGGTAGCTAAGCATAGAGAGCTATCTTTTCACTTCTCCCTACCCCCATCTCCTAGGAGGACAAAGAGCAAAGGGAAAGTGAAAGCAAGAAAATATGTGAGTCAAGATAGAAACTGATCAGTAAGCAAGAGAGAAAGAAAATAAAACAAAAGAGATGATGCAAAAGCTATCACCCACAACCTCCCAAGGCTGACTAATGCTCAGCCAGTTCTGGGCAAAACACAGCTAAGTCTCCCTAAACCTCCTCCTCTCCCTTTTTATTGCTACCATCAAGTTATGTGGTATGAAATCTCTCTGATTAGTTCAAGTCATCTGCTTTGTTTCATGTTTGTGTCTCGAACTATTCATGCATCCTCCAATCTGTTTACTGGGGGGCGCAGGCAGAAAAACAGAAAGCGTGTCACTGTACAAAACACCATTCAGCAAGAGCAAGAACATTACTGTCTTAATACCTTTGTATTGGTCACAAATCTAACACAGCACCCTCAGAGATGCTATACAGAAAACTAACTTCATTTCAGCCAGACCTAGCATACTAGGAAAGCTAAAACCAAAAATCTACCAGACAGAACAGCTCAGCCTCAAGAATCACCTTGAAACTGACTAGAGAAAATATAGCATTACTGATCTCTGTTGTCACTGATTGTGTATTCAAAAATCCATTACAAAACACCTATGTCCCAGAGATTAGCCAAATGAAATTCTACAATGCTCTAAATTAAATTTAATTGTCAAATTAAGTACAGGTGACAATTTTATCCATCTTTCAAAATGGAGTACAAATTTTGGCAGATTGTTTTTTTACTTAGTCATTTAAATAAACAGCTTATAATTAAATACCTGGCATTTCTTTAGTTCCCTCTTCAGCTGAAGAATTGTAATGTGATGTGGTACAGGGCTGGTCTCAGTCCCTGTGTCAGTCTCCTGGACGATGAGAGCTTCCTTCCTTATTTTCTGTACCATAGTGATCCAGCTCTGCAACCTGTCTCGCTGGCTTCTTCTTAAGCTAACATCATCATTCAAATCAACCAGAAAAGGTAAGGCTTCATCTACACAATTTCTGTAACTGAAATATTGAACCTGAAGGCGAGTGAGCTGCTCCTCAAGTGAACTGATACGGGCTTTTTCTTCATTTAAGTCATGTAAATGCTGATTACTGACCTGCTGGCTCTGCAAAGCTTCCCGAAGCAATCTGATTTCAAGTTCCATTTCATCAATTCGGTCTTTTTCTGGGTTGTAATTTACTACTGGTTTATTTCTAATGTTTTTTGCTCTGTTGGCATATTTGAGGGAATTTAAAGATTCATCAAAGTCCAGTGAGGATGGACTTATACATGTTATCATAACAGTCTTGGCATTTCCTCCAAGGGAGTCTTTCAGAATACGAGTAATTTTAGCATCCCTATATGGAATATGTACACTTTTCCTTTTTGGGTCTCCAAGGGCACTGATGACATTTCCCAAGGCCAAGAGACCACTATTGATCTGAACTGATTCTTTGAAGCGTTCACCAGTATTTCCAGTCTTTGCTACCCTCTCTGATCCAGCCAAATCCACAAAATGAAACTTTGAAGCGATTGAATCCTGTGCAGCATTCTGATATTCTGCAGACTGCTTCTGATGAATACTGATGGTAAAAATGGCATGAGATCGACTAGAGTGCTCATTCATCTGTGTTGTGCCTGTGTGACGAGCTGCATTGCCACTTTCCAGCAGGCTTATCACTTCATCTGCACATTCTACTTGGAATTCCTTAGCACCGACAATCACTTCAAACACCAAACCAGATGAAAGTAAAAACAATTTAATTAAATATAAACTCTTCAGCAAAAGCTTACAGCAATAACTATAATCATGTATTAGACAAACATACAAGCCTGCTACGGCTATGACCTACCAATGAGGTCATAGCATATAGCTATAAAAATAGCAGATACAATATGTGAAAAGCATGAGGCACAACACATCTGAAACCTGTAGATATTTAATGTATGGGTCTATTGTGCCATAACATTTGAAACAGTATCTCAGACACAAGACACAACTCATTTACACATTACACACTGCACATTACCATTACAATTTACAGTGTAGTGCTACCTAGAAAAAGTATGAGCAACGTGAGCTCAAAGGATATTCTGCCAGTTAAAAAAAAGACTAAAGCCTGTACTAAGAAAAGAATTTCTATTCTGAATAGCACAGATAGTTGGGCCTTTAGGACAGCTATCTCTTAGTAATCTAATAGGTGTAAATGTACTTCTACTAAGTACTATTACTAATCATCTTTTTTATCAGATTTTTCTTTTAAAGAAAAATGGAAAATGTCCTAGCACAGGAAGCTGACAGTAACTGTACTGAAGAAAAGAAATAATTTAAAATATATTGTGGGATCCTTTTGAAGCAATGATATTGTCTGCAAGATTTGTGCTGAACTAGTGCTTTCTCCCAGCTACAGACAAAAAACCCACAACAGCTTAATATAACAGTATAATAATACTAGAGTAAACATAACAATTAGAATATAAAGAAAAAAAGATCCAAACCTAAAACAGATTAGGTACTTTCAGAATAAAATACCTCTGATGTGAATTCTTCTAGTATTTTCATGGGGTGAACAGGATACCTACAGGGCAAGTGTTAATCTCAAAGCCTCTAAAAATATATACTTCCCCTCCTCTTAATTAAGTGGTCTCTTACACTCAATTTCATTGTAAAAGGGGAGCAGATATTTACAATATAATTGACTTAACAATTGTAATTTTGAAGGAAGAAGCAATGGTTTAATCTTAAAATAATTATTCAAGTGAATAATCACACGCTATTTTGTTTCTAGACAGAACTTGCAGAAACAAGAATTGTGTATTTACTTTACCATCTGTTGCCACTTCCATCCATATAATAGAACATCAATATTGCTCACAGGCATCTAAACCCCAAACTGCTTCCAAACAGCTAAACTGAGTTTATATTCTGAAACTTTTTTTTTTTCCTTTTATTCATTAGTAGAGAATAAGCATTTACAGAGAAAGCAAGAATAATTTGGACACAAACTAAAACCCAAAACATCAAATTTGAGAGCTGGAATCCTACCTGTATTTCCTTTCTCATCTTCTCGGATATGTAGATCTTTCACAGAGGTCTCCAACTCCAACAAATCTCGAAGTTCATCCTTGTAAACCTCTATATAGGATACCTTCACACGGAAGTTAATATTTCGATGTTCAGAAATATGATGAAATAATTCCTGAATAGCCCGTGGGATTATGCCCCTTTCATCCGCTGCAACTGATGCTAAAATATAAGCACAAATGTCACAGAGAACTGTAGCCATTCTGTCACATAAGTTACAAAGACTGAAATTTGAAAGAAGCCTGTGATATTTAGTATGCAACACACTGAGGAATCAGAAGAGCTCATTGTTCATAAGGATTTTTGTAATTTGTGTGTGTGCGTCAGAAGTTTTGTTTGCATCCAGTACTAGGATTCAAATTTAAGTTCTAAATTACATAATTTTATAGTGATGAAAGTTTTTCATGGATTCTGCTTTAAAACTATACTCCTCAGAGTACAGATTTCTTCTTTTTCCCTACTCAATATGGTTAGCAATGACATCTCAAGGGTTTGAGAAACTATAAATTCTACTTATGTAAAGCAAAATCATCAGTAACATAATGAGACAAGATTTATGACTAACATTAACAGTAATTTCCTATTTTTTCATAGACATGGAACACTGGTGCCAAACTCTACTTTTTTAAAGAATATTCAGCATAGGACAGTGTTTCCATTAATAATCTGTGTTTTTTATCTAAGACTACGGAAACTGTTTGCCTATGAGACAATACCAAGAATCTCTTTTACCAAAAAACTAACAGGTTGTTCACATCTAACTATTAATTTAGTAAATAGATTCATTAAACTAAAAGGGTCTAATTGCAGAGCTAAGATCAGCCTTAGACTGTGACATCCACTACCCAAACAATTCAGCTAGCAATGGTACTTATAGGAACATTAAATAACTACTAGTGAAGGGAATAGAAGGGAAGTTACAAGAATAAGCAGAAGAGGCCAATGGTATGAGGTTCAGCAAAGCTAAGTGCGGGGTCCTGCCCTTGAGTCACAACAGTCCCCTTAAGCACTACAGGCTGGGTTGGGGCAGAGTGGCTGGAAAGATGCTCAGGCAGAAAGGACCTGTGGGTGCTGGCTGAGAGCAGCTGATCATGGGCCAGCGTGTGCCCAAGTGGCCAAGAAGGTAGTGACCCTAACCAGTACCAGCAGGAGTGTGGCCAGCAGCACCAGGGCAGTGATTGTCCCCCTGTGCTGGGCACTGGTGAGGCCACACCTCCAGTGCTGTGTTCAGTTCTGGGCCCGTCACTGTGAGGACATTGAGAGGCTGGAGCGTGTCCAGAGAAAGGCAACAGAACTGAGGGGTCTGGAGCACAAGTCCTGTGAGGAGCAGCTGAGGGAGCTGGAGTTGTTTAAGCTGGAGAAAAGCAGACTCAGGATAGACCGTATTGCTCTCTACTACCACCTGACAGGAGGGTGTAACTGGGGAGGGGGGTCAGTCTCCTCTCCCAGGTAAAACGTGACAGGACAAGAAGAAATAACCTCAGGTTGCACCTGGGGAGGTTAAGATTGGATATTAGGAGAAGTTTCTTCACTGGTGGTCAACCAATGGAACGGGCCTAGTTGTGGACCTGGAAATGCAGGTTTAATGGTTGGACTTCAAGATCTTAGGGGTCTTTTCCAACAGTTTCTATACGGTTCTGTGATCTTATGATTCTAAATAAATGGAAGACTCTACAAGGACATTTACAATACTATATTTGTATCCATTTGGAAGAAGTAAATAATAAATTTCTGATGTCACAGAAATTTCTCTCAAAAGCCCCAAAAAAGCAAACAAATCCAACACAGAATGAGCAAGTAAACAATTAAGTGCCTAATGAAGACTTTTTCAAGGTAAGATAAATGTAGCAAAAATTTTCAAAACCACTACATTTCAGAAAAAAAAGTTCTAATATAAGTTTCATGTTAAAATGTGGAACATGAAAGAACACTTAACAAATTGGGTTTTTCTTCGATTTTTTTGTATAGTCTAATTTATGGAGAAGTTTTTAAAACTTTAATTATCACATAAACTTTGGAAGTTTGGGGTTTTTTCACTACAGGTTTTTGCCTTGATCCTTAAAATTCTGCAGCATTATCTGCTATGTAATAAATATTTAACTTGCAAAAATGCACTCCCTTCTGATTAAAAAACTCCAAAAACCAAAAACTTTCTATAACTTACCAATGTGGTCACCACCGATGGTGTAAGTCTTCCCAGAACCAGTCTGTCCATATGCAAACACTGTAGCATTGTATCCTTCAGTCAGAGACACTAGAAGAGGCTTAATACAAACAGCATAAACTTCTTCTTGGGTTGAGTTTTTGCCAAATACAAAATCAAAAGTGAAGACATGGTCCTTTCCAATGATAACTTGTTTAGCATTTTGGACTAATCTGACACACACTTGGTGGTTATGAAGTATTTCTTTGGAAAGCAGAGGTCTGACTCGGACTGCAACTTTAACTGGGATCTCCTCCATGCCAAACTCCACACTTGTGCTTCCCACTCAGTACTGACATAGCCAAGAAGAAATCTGTTACCACAGATCTGTTCACCGCATTCACAGCTGTCTGCAACTAAGAAAAAAAGTTTTCCATGTTATCTAATAGAAAATAATGAATCTCCTGAAGTGAAAAGTTGAGATTTCCTAAGGAACGTGTAAGCACCATTACAATCTTGACAAGCACCTGATATAAATGCAGCTCTATTAATAACTACATAATAAATGAGTAAATTATTTTTGCATCTATTAATTTCCAGGTTAGCAGGCTTAAGTCTGAAAGTTGCCTGATATCATATTTGAATATAACAGTCATACAAAGCAACAATATTGTAAGAGTTTTAATAAACACTGTTGATAAAGCAAAGGCTTACAATGGATCCTCTCATTTTCCTGTGCCTGCATTTATATTGCATAGGGAACACAAATCAGTCAAACAAAACCTTTTTCTCCAGAAGTTGAAAATACATACATGTTTCAATACCCTCTTCCACTTACCAAGCACCAAATATTTCTAACTCAACAAGCAAAAGAACTGTGGTTTTAAATTTATCTATTTACTACATGTAAATAATTCCTCTGATTTTGATCTGAAACTTTAGGCACATATGTAATTATTTTTTTAGCATAGTAATTATATAAGTAATTAGTAATTATAATTTTAGCATACATGGTTGCTTATACTGTCTGGAGCATATTCATTCTTACAGCATAGGCACTGCACAGTAGCACACTAGTAAATATTAAGGAATTGCCTTTCTTTATAGCTTTTTTTCACTAGAATTCAAAAATCTGCATGGGATACCACACACATGTTTTCTGTTGTTGTTGCTAACTCTGAGAATTTTTGTCATGGAAAGTTTGCTAAACTTCCTGCTCTCACGCACATTGTCTTCAAGAAAGCTGTATTACTGAACTGGCAGAAATCAGCTAAGCTCTCAAAATTCAAGTTTGTTGAAAACTAATAGCTTAAAACAGTCTTAGCTCACAGCAGCAAAGATAAGAGCTTTTGCATTTCATTTTACTCCTTTTAATTTGAGGACTTGGCTGAACTTTGAAAAAAGAAAAGCCTCATTTTAATGACTGAGCACAAGAACAAATAAGCAAAGCATGAGAATGACTTGTATAATAAGGGACATGGCAATCAGAAACAGACACATAAACATACTAACTACAGATTAAAACCACATTTTGATTGATAACTGAGTTTAGTTACCTGGGTGCGTTATTTTTGTGCCCCTAGCAAGTGTTGCTCCTAAGTGCCAACATCTCCTACTCTCTTTTTAGTTATATTAATAAACAAACAAACAAATTAACAAACCATGTCCCGGCTGTGGGAGGGAAACCGTATTTCCTACGAATGTATTTTGTAAAAGAACGTGGGAATATGACACATTCCCAACACGTCAAGGCTAGACAGATACTTGGGTGTCGACGCCCGCAGCTGCCATAAGGCAGAGGCAAAGATACAGGCAACCTTTCCGCTCGCAGGGATGTTGTGAGGGCGGCCCAGCAGATTTTCCGTGTTTGCAACGTCTCCAAACCTGAGGAGCAGCCAGTATCGTATCGCGCGTGAGTGTCGGGAGCCGCTAGAGCCGCGGAGGCCGCCGTGCCGTGCCGTGCCGTGCCGTGCCGTGCCGTGCCCCTCTGCCGCAGGGTGCCGCGGGCCCGGGCCGCAGCGAGGGCCGGAGCCGGCGGCGGCGGGCGGCCCGCGCTGTTTGCTGCCCCTCGCTAGGCAACGGCCGCCATGGCCGGCCGCCCGCCGCGCGCACAGCGCCCCCAGCGGCGGGACGAGCGCTGGCGGAGCGCGGCCGGCGGGCTCCCGGCCCTCCTTCCCGCCCTGCCCGGGTCCCGGCCCCTCCGTCCGGGAAGGACGGTGAGGCGCTGGAGCGTGTCCAGAGAAGCGCAAGGGAGCTGCGGGTGTTTAGCCTGGAGGACGCTCAGGGGGACCTGACTGCTCTCTGCAACTGCCTGAAAAGAAGGAGTAGCAAGATGGTGTTTGGCCTCTTCTCACAGGCAACAGGTGTGAGGACAAAAGGAAGTAGTTTCAAACTGTGATAGGGAAGGTTCAGGTTGGACATCGGGAAAAATTTCTTCACAAAAAGGGTGATTAAATACTGGAACACGCTGCCTAATCAGGTGATGGAATCACAGTCCGTGGTGGTGTTTAAGGAAAGACTGGACGTAGCACTCACTCAGTGCCACAGTCTAGTAGACAAAGTCATGTTCAGTCACAGGTCGGACTTGATGATCTCAGAGATCTTTTCCAACCTAAGTGATTCTGTGATTCCTCCCATCCCTTCCTACCTCCTTCCCTGCATGGACTGAGCCCCCCCCATCTCACCCCTACCAGTAAAAACATAGATACAGCCCCATGGCACATCTGTCACAAATAAACAGTTCACTCTTTATTGAACTATTGGATGGATTACACTTCCATGTCTGAGCAGTGAAGCATCTGCCAAGCACCTGCCACCTCCGTGCAGGTATGAGAGGGGACAGGCAGGAACACAAAGAGGCCGAGGAGCAAGGTACACCACAGGATCTCCACACACATCTAGCTGTGTGCACAGGTAGCCACATACACCAATACAAAGGTCAAAGCAGGAGTAGTAAACCCCACCTTGACATGGATTGCCCGCAAAGTTTACACTCTTAATTTCAGTCAGAGCAAGCAAAAGACTAAAAGAAAGGTAATAAAACAATGAGGAAAAAAAGGCACATTGTTACTACATCACTAGAAAACAAGCATTTGATTTAACAGTTCCAGAATACTGCATGACAAATCACCATATAAAAAGCAAAACTGCAGTTCAAAAGATAAGGCAGCAATACAAGAGCTATCAGAGTGGACTTAGTAATATATACACCTTACTCGATGGAACGGGATATCTTTCATCTCTGCCCTGTGATCCCTGGCATAATCCCAAAGATAATAATCGAGTAAAACTGCATTGATCTTCTCATGCATGTCCTGACCCTTCTTCTGATAGAGTTCCTGAAGGTGCTTACAAATCAGTGCACAACACCAAATAGAACAGCCCCGGATCTCTACCTCTTCTTTGTCTCCAGACTGGAAAAGTGTTCCTGCAGACACAAGAGACAGCAATTCATTTACATGGAACAGACAGAAGGCCATGCACTAACTAAATTTGTCAGTTTTTCCCCCCTTTCACATTTATTCTGTTCTAGGAGTCCAGTTCTCATGAGTTACCCTGCAACTGTTAACAGTGTTGCTATGTATACTAATTAATACAGTTAATTACCAATAATTAACCGCAATTAACAGTCACTTTAATTTTACCATACTGCACTTAGAAGCCTCCCTTCCATTCAATTAAAGCAACATCCTGTATTCTAAAGAACTGCTTTAGAAGCAGGGTGTACTGCAAACCATATGATCATTTCTTTGCTTGCAGAAACAAAAAAAGTAGTCTTTTATTATAGTATACTTTTTAGTATATAATTATTGTGCTTCATAGTATATTTTCTACCAGGATACCTAAGTCTAAGATTTTAAAATTAAAAACAAACAGGCCCCCAAAAGAACTGAATGTAAACAGAAACAGTAGAATTATTTAAATGGGAATGTTCTCATTAGGATTCATGGAAGGATAAAATGTCTATGAGGTCTATTTAGTTATATAGATATGCATAAAGACATGAATGCATGTATGGCCATTCTTTTAAAGTTCATGGGCAACGGCATTAATCTGTTTATCTTCCTGCTTATTTCTGAAATTGTGTAACAGCACTTCTACACCTAAATACAGTCATTTTACAGTGCAAAAGAGATTGGCTTATTTTTATGCACTAAAATTCATGGTTAATAAGTATTGGGAAGATGAAACCATGCTTAAAAAATGAGATCCTAGTCATATGCAATTAATTTAAAGCAATATTTTTAATGGATGCTTATAATATTACTTTGCTTATTAACTAAGTACAGTTATGTACTTAGTTAAGTACTAAGTTAGTACTTAGTACAGTACAGTACAAATAAAGAGGAATTCCCATTCTTTTATATCAAATTTGAATTAATGACAAAATCATTGTTTCTTTTATGTAAACCTCAAAAATTGTAACTATTCTCATGTTTTACTACAGCAGCTTCTCAGAAACTCATTCAGAGACCCAAATTATCTTTGAGTCTCTTTAACCCCTCCCTTATCAATGTTTAATTCACAAAACAGGTCTTTATAAAAAAGTAACCTTGAGATCTCACTCAAGATCATGGTTAGAGAAAAAGTTCCTTCCTGTTACCTCATCAGTACCTAAGAAATTCCTGGAGGAAAAAAAAAGGAAAAATATGTTGTCCCTTACATGGACAACATATTACATTTTAGAACTAGCCTTAGTCTACAATATCGGGCAGTAAGATTACTTGATATTAGCAAGGACAGAACAAACCTTCACGTAGTTTCTTCATTAATTTTTCAGAATACTTCATTGCTTTTAAGTGAACAAGAACTTGTGGAATTCTGTAGTCAGCAAATATTGTCAGACTGGAAATATCATCAAAAGAAGCATCTCCTTTGCCTTCTAAAACACTCCATGTGTCAGCCACAAGTATTTGTGCCCGTTTGTAGAAAGACACCTTCTTCTTCTGAAGAAAGAAAGAAATTTATGGATTATTTAAGTGCCTGAACAATAAATATAGCAAATAATACATTAAGCATATCATATTGTTAAGCAAACATTAGTTAACTAGAACAGAATAAAACTGCAACACTCTTAAAAATCTTAAAATCTAAACGATATCGAACTACAAACATGGATTCTGTGGAATACTCATAAATAAACTGAAATTAAAAAATAACATAATGAAAGTTACTGCAGCAAATAAAATTTAGAATATGCCCAGATCTCAGAATACATTCACAGATGTTTACTGCCACTTGGCAAACAATGTAGTTGAAGGTCCAGCAACATTAATTTTCAGAAACTCTACAGTACATCCAACCTTTTAATTTGAAAAGAGAAGCATAATAGGCATGTATTTTACTAGACAATTAAAACATTTTGTTAATCCATTTATCTGTACTTTTAAAGAAATAGAATTCTGGTGAAAACTTCAATGAATGCTCCTCTTTGTTTACTGCCAACTATTCCAGACAGCAAATCACATTTTTTGTCCTTGAATTATATTCTCCAAAAACACAGAGAAGTTCAACTATATTTCAAAGAACAACTTCCAAAACATCCTCAAAACTCCTGCCTTCCCTGTGCCTCATTCTATACTTGACATAGATGCACAAACTTACTTCTAGAGAACATACGTGATTCTGTACCTTAAATAACAAAACACCACCTTAAACATCACACAAGAAGTGGTAACAAGAAATAAATAATTAACAGACCAAATTTTATCATAGCTCCTACTGTCCCAAAGCAAGGGTGTCATTCTTAAATAGCATTAGGAATTTCCCAGTAGTAAAGTACTGATTGTCTCTAGCACCACACCATTTCACAAGAGTAGAGAAAGGCAGAATTAGAACGGAACTTTTCAATTCATGCTGCAGCTTCATTAGGAAAAAAAATATTGTCTGGGACTCATCACTGAGCAGATAAATTTACAATTTCATTGTTTCAATTGTTAACTTTTATGTTGTAGAGAACATCTTAAGTTTATATAAAAATCTCAACATGAAAAAGACTACAAAGCATTTTGAGTAAGTTTTCCCACTGTTTATCAGAAAGCAGAAAAACACTAGGTGGATGATACTACATGTCAACTTGGAAGAACTTAAGAACTTCTTTATTGAGCAAATGACTGCACTGGCACACATTGTTTACAGAGATTGTGGAGCCTCCCTCATGGAATATACTCAAGAACTGTCTGGACACAAGCCTGTGCCATGTGCTCTGGGATGACCCTGCTTGAGCAGGGAGGTTGGACCCACTTACAGTATGGTTCCTTAAACTCTTACCCAGTCTCTGATTCTGTCTGTGAAAGACAGTAAAGATAGTTAAATTTATCAAAAAATGCAACTTTTTTCTACATGGCAATACAACTGTACCTCTTTTATCTTTTTTTTCTCAACACCTTGCCTTTCCAGGAAATAGTACCATGTACAGGAACATTTCATTCTTCTCTGCAGTACAATGCGCTAATATTAAGGAATTTATCTAATTATGACCTACTGACATTAAAAGAAAGGAGCAGTATTGTGTTGGCAGAGAGCAAAATGTGATAGCACAGACATTAAAAAAAAAAAGCAAAGAATAGGATCATAAGAATTTTACAACCTCAGTCCTAGGTGATGGATGGTAAGTAAAAGATGAATACATGCAATATAGGGGAAGATCAAAAACGACTCCATTAAGTCTCTGTCAGAACAGGAAAACCCTGATATATGCATACAATATGGTCTAAAACTTAAACTGCTGTTGAGAATCAAATGCAGCACAGTATCTAAATATGAATTATCCACCGAGGAGAAAAAAATATTTTGTAGATTTTGGTCTTGGTTTGCATTTTCTTTTTCAGAAAAACTAACACTGGCAATTTCTGTGATTAAATGTGTAATCACACATGTAATCAAATACAAAAAGTATTTTGTATATGTATTTGGAAAAACATACAGTCAAATAATTGTGCTAATTTGAGAAGCTTCCCTAGAAGGTCAGCTTTAGCAGTCTGTGATAGTATGATTCTAATGTAAGACTTAAGTTATATATATTTCTCCTATGGAGAGTTACTGAAAAGCACTGGTTTGCTGTTGAATATTTCACCATCTTTCCAGTTCCCTCCTAACCCTTTAGAAGTCTTACTTGCAAGAGCTCAACCTGCTGCCATAAAAATAATGCGATCCATGTCACCACCTTCAAAATACACAACTTGATTAGTGAAAGCAGATAAAAAGCTTCCATATTCATGCAACAGGCTTTATTACTACGTCAGTGCTTACGGTCTGGGATCATTTTTGGAACAGCTTTTCATTCTGTAGTCTGCTGCTGCTTTTAAGGAGGCTTGCTTTATAAAGCACTCATCGTCATCTCATGAAAGATATAACATCAATGAATACAGTCACTATAAAGATAAGAAAATACCACTTCACTTAGAAAATATTCCCTTTTTGATTGCAAAAAATGTCAAAATATTACTTTCTATGTTAAAAAGCCCCAAATAAATGAAACCAGTAGCTTCAAAGATTGATTCAAAAGAACCTCTGATTTTTAATGTAAATATATTTTGCTTCACAGCAGGAGACAAAGGAAAATGACACTTCCTACTGAAGGGCAATAAATGCAATGAAAAAGCAAAAATATTGAACCAATGCAAAGGTTCAAAGCTTCAGTGACTGATATTCCAAGAAGCTGAAAAGACTGCACAGACTAGTAGTATAGGCTGAACTGTCACTAACAAAGTCTTCTAGATTTAATGATGTAACAGCTGAGTACTACTTCACATGAAACTGAGCACATGAGCGGCTATGTATGTCACAGGTGCTAAATGAAAGCCATGCCTGTATAGGTGAAACCTGGGAGACAAAAAATACCAGATGATCCGTGCTTAATTCCCATCAGTTTCTTTCAGTAAACGCTTCAGTATACTGTCAACATTTGTAAAAACGGGAGTTACTTCTAATCTGTAGTGATTTGACTAATGCCTGTTAAATCAACAGCCATTAGAGGGTGGAGTCCCAGTAGCTATGCATTAATTCTAGCAGAGTTTCACTTCCTTCATTAGCTGCAGAGAGCCTTAAGGTAAAAGAAAAAGAAGATGGTAGAAGGAGGGTTGTCAGCAATTCAAGGGAAGTGAAAAAAAAAAGAAAAAGGATTCCCATTTTTCAGGCAGGAATTATCTCAAATACTATACATTTTTAAGGAGTACAAAGGAGGTGTGATCTAACTGGGAACTCAAGAGTATACCAAAATAAATTACAGTAAATTGATAAAGAGACAGCATATGAGAAAAAAGGTACTCTGGTGGGAAAAAGGAAGTGACTCTTGTCCTGACTAGTTGTGGACTATCAAGTGTCTTTTACTGTTACTAAATAGTAAGGATTTTTTTCCAGAGCTTTAGAATTAGCTTACCTCAAATACAGCTTCATCTCTGTAAGAAGGAAAATTTTCCAGTATGAGATGTAGCAGTTTCTGAGCACTTTTTTCACTCATTTTAACACAGGTGAGGAAAGACCCTCCAAACTTCTCTAACAGAACTATTCCACTTTCGTTCAGCACCCGGTGTCTTTCTTCAATCAAAGGCAAAGGCACTTCTGTGTCAGAGCGAAATACGTGCCTAACTTGGTCAAGCGTCATGGTGGCAAAATAGGATGCACTGGTGATAGGTATTCCTTCAGAAAAGTGAAAATAAGATATTTAGGCTATCACATAACATAGCATATAGACCTAGTGCAGTGGTCTGCTAAAGGAAAGCACTGCTATAGGAAGATCTAAGAAGTCCATCAATTCTTAAACCCACCTTTGCTTTCAGCAACAACCACATCCACAGAGCTGCTCACAACTAAATTTGTAAGAGCACACAATGTTTTCTTCCACAGCAAATTTCCAACATACAACCATAGAACTGTTGTTACCTTTTGTATGTAATTTTCCCCAATTGCTTGGTTTTCGTATTTTAAGTGTGGTGTTTACATAGCACACTGGCAAATATAGTCCATATACAACTAGTTTAGTCAGCATAGGCCTGTTTTCCCATGGATCCTAATCATGCTGTGCATTCACAAAAAGTGTCTTAATGCTAATACCCCCTTAATTTACTAAATAACTATGCAGAAAATTAATTAAAACTTTCATCTATACCTACTAACAGTTGGGGTTTTTCTGAGAACAGCAAAAAGTGTGAGTGCTAAAGTAGTGGGTTTAAATATGAAACTTTAAAATACTGATTTTAAAATACTGATTTGAGGGGCATATGGGTTTTCAGACTTACTTCAGACACTCTGATATTTGATTAGTCCAGAGAATTCTCGCTTTATGCCTCATTTTTTCATCTGCCATGGAAATATGCAATTCAACTTAAGAATACATGTGAAATAACCCAAGTCATGCACAGCTGACTACTAACAATCCTTGAAGTCTTTTGAATGGAAGAGATAACCCAGTTAAAGTCAAGAGTTAGGCAGTTTCAGTACAAAGGTATTTTGAAAGCACTTCCAGTTCTCTTCCCCAAGCTCTATGGGACGCCTGCACATACAGAGCTACTGACGCAGCGAGCAGCACTTCCCAAGAGCGTGTCCCAGTTCCGAGGCGCCGCCTTCATTTAATACATGACGCTCGGCTTCCGATGCCCCTCTCCCGCAGCCCCGGCCCCGCTTCCCCGGCGCTCACTGACCGTCGTCCAGGGCCCTGTTGACGGCGGCGCACAGCGACCAGTAGCCGCTGTAGGTTTTCTCCTTGTACTTCACAAGGTACTTGAGCTCCTCCTGCTCGGACCAGAAGGAGAAGTTGAGGGTGTCCACCAGGAACACCCAGTCTACAGCGTCCTTGTCGGCGGCCCGGGGATTCAGCTCGTGCAGGCTTTTCCACCCCGCCAGCCCGAACTCTGCCGCCGAGGCTTTGTCGAACAGGCTCTCCGCCACCCGCCGCACTCCCTCCTCGTCCACGGAGACATCTTTGCTGTGCTCGGCTATGAACTTGGCGGACTCCAGGGGGGACGGGAACACCTCCATACTTGGCAGGAAACACGCACGGTACCCTAACCAGCCTCTCCGCCGCGCTTCTAGCGGGGCGCGCACGGGGAGCGGCTCTGGCAGCTCGGCCCCGCTCCCCGCCCCGCGGTGCTCCCGCTGCGCGCAGGCGCAGGCGGGGCTCGGGCGGTGCTCGGGGCGGGGGCGAGCACAGACCCCAGGCCCGGGGAGCGCCTGGGCCGGCACGACCGTATTGAGAGTCGCCTTCTCAAATCCTGCCACGCTAGAGCAGCGGGCAGCTTCATAGCAACGAAATTTTCCAGAAGATTCCCCTCACTGAAAAAGAGAGGGATAAAAAAAAAAAAAAACAACTGACAGAGGAACGAACAAAAATGTGCGCGTTGAGTTGTTGAGCTCTTTTCCCCAATCAACACAGAAAAGAACCAAACGAAAGACAGTCCAAAACCTTTTGCATACATACGCAAGTTGGAAGCACACAGAGAAATTCAGCCTTGTTTAGTTCACTTGCATTTTGCCCAAAACCTTAGCTTCGATTGCAGACTTCTCTAAAATTTAGGTACCAAACTGTGTACCAAGCCAGCTAACTTCCCACTGACTAGAGAGTGTGATGGCATTTCTTTCCACAGAATTCACTCTCCTCCACCAAGGGAGCCAACCTTATGCATAACGTTTCAGGCTCCTCACCTTTACCATGCTATTTTAAAGAGCAGCTGCGTTAAAAAGACCAAGTTCATGCACCACAAATAATGGGGAGGAGGGGACACAACAAACCAACCAACCAAAAAAAAAATCTTCACTTAGTCTGGACCCATCATATCTCTATGTGCCACACACCTTTACACTTTTTAATATGTTTTTATTCAGGAAGTGAAATTAAAACTTTAAACGATAAATACAAATGCCAAGGTATTATATGAGATATCCAGAGGCGTTATATTTTTTTTAATTTCTCACAAATAATTATTATGGAACTCAACATACATCAGGGAAACAAGTTGAAGTTTTGCATACAATGAAAAACAAGTTACATAGTTATGTTGTCATCCTGCCAATTCACAATTCCTACCTTATACAAAAGAAAGCTCAGGAAACAGGTATAATTTATTCAGTAATGATAGAGCAACTCTGCATTAAGCAAGCTGTCTAAAATCAGGTGTACTTTACCAGTTTACTCAGTGACATCACAAAGTTTTAAAGTATTTTATTTATATACTGTCACCAATATATATATGTATTGCAAGGAGGGCCAAACACTTGCAAAAATGTCAAGTTTTACACATTTGCATGAGTATTTTCACCTTTCCCCCCACCCTGAAACAGCAAAGCAGTCATTGTTTTCACACGATCTCTTTAATTTGTCAAAAAAACCCCATATACTCCATGTATATATCAAGGAAATTGAAGAGCAAGCTTAACAGCAACTTTAATTTATAAGGGAAAAAAAAATAAACCAGGTGTATCCATTTTAGTGATGACCTTATGTAGACCTGAAGAAAAATGACCACCAAGAATAGGTTCACTAAATTTATTTAAAAATCCTAAAATGTTTCTTACAAAAATGCATTACATTCTGCACACTGCTTTCAATAAATGCCAGGGACACATGGCCTACCATATTCTCCCTCTTCAAAGTAAGATACAGTGTACATAAAGCAGGGTGTTCACAACAATTACAGAAAAACAGTACAATTTACCACCAACAATGAACAAAAATAGAATTCACTCTCTCTGCCGCTTCAAAATTTCAATGTTAGTCTCGTGCGCCCTCCCCCACCCCATGTATTTGTAAGGAACTAAAACATTACATCTGGTGTACAGCAAAGATTCCACTACACCTCAAATGCAGAACACCTATGAAGCAGAGGAATGTTGGCTTTTTAAACAGAAGCAGATTAAAAAAAAAAAAAAAAGGGTGCAGGACTCCTTCAGTTCTTCACTAGTCTTAGAAAAACTTTCCAGAATACTGCTTCACACTATAAAAAAGAAAAAATAATCTTGCATTAGAATCCTTCAACATCTGCATACTGCTTCACACTATAAAAGAAAAAGAAAAAAGCATGTATTAGAATGATGGACCATACATCTTGCATCAACATTCATAAAGCATATTAAATTACAAATTACTAATACATTTAAAAATACATGATTTAAAAATGTCAATGGCTAACAATTATATTAGTGTATTTCAGGCACAGTTAAATATTAGTAATCTAAAGCCAAACACTCCAGTTAAGACATTAAAACTGCTATAGCAGCCAGAATGTTAATACAGCAACTGCTATCTGTAGCTGTTAATATTTGGCAGAAAAGGCAAAGTACTGTCAGCAAGGTGTCAAATGCTGCATAACAGCCCCAAATCGATTTCAACTTGTCCTGTAGAGGCATGGTCTGTGCCATATGGCAGACTGTGATTTGTTGTCAATTTAGTTATCTAAAAACAACAAAATCACTAGTCTTCCACACAGAACTAGGCCAACATCCACTGAAATCTTCTATATTTTCTACAGGCTCTATGTAATTTATTACAAGTAGTTTTTTTTTGCAGCAGTTTTCACCAGAGAAAGGAGAGGACTGCTTGGTTAAGATGTCTTCCAGCAAGATTAGTTTTGAGGGTGTCTTCATTTTAATTAGAATGGAGAGCAGAAGAGAATCAAGGCAGAACTACCACTAGAGAAGTTAGGTTCCAATAGTTACTTAAAACCTGCCTTCTTCAAAAACTGATTCACAGAGGAGAGCAGTTTTATAATATACAAGTTAATTTGACAGTAGGGACAACATTAAACTTTAACTTGCCTGTTCTGCAGCAAATACTGTGCATTTTGTATCTGGTCCTGTGTTCCTGTAATAGTTATTATTCGATCTTCGGAGCCTTCTAGTGGTTCATCAATTTTGATCGAAGCTCCTGACTCATGACGTATTTGTTTGATTCTCTGGCCTCCCTTTCCAATAATGGATCCTGCCAACTAGGGAAGAAAGCAAAAACATTCATTTCCTGATACAACTATCTTCCCAAAAAGTTAGAAAATTACAACAGCATTTGAGTAGTTTCCACAAATTCAGTTTTAAATGTTGCAATAGGAGCTTATTTCTTTACAGCCTAAAAATTTCCCCTGCAGTATTAATTGTATAAACACAGGTGAGATAAAACTGGGAGAACCAGCTCTCATTTGCAAAACACGGGTTACAAGGACCATATCTATTACTGAGTATTAACCACAAGTAGAATTCTTTAATGTGTCTCTGAAGACAGAAACCAAACAGTCAAGCAATACACTGCTGGCGATTTAGAAACACTTGTTTTGTATTAGAAGTACTTTAACGAGCATTTTAAGTATTTCTGATTTTCTTAAACAGTCTGAGAAATGGCTGTGACCTTTTTTTAAAGAGAAAGCCTGAACTGAAAGCAAATCAACTTTACTTACATCTTTGGGAATCGTTACTTGCGTTGTGATGATGGGTCCACCAAGATCTCCATATGAACCACGCCCCCCTGCATAAGAATAATCTGATTTAAGTGTATGCATCAAGCCCTTTAGTAACTACATAATGAACTACATGCAAAGGTTCTATATGAACACTTACCATAACCAGAGCCACCCTCAAACTGCAAGAGAAAGAGAAAAAAACATTAACATGAACAGCCATGTTTCATTAACACATTTTTATCTTAAGCATTATATTGTTAACTTTGAGCACATTTAATCAAACATCACAACCCTCAAGCTGATATAAATACAACAGTGTTACACCATCAAGGGCATCCTGAGGCAAAGACGGAAGACCAGAAATAAAAGAGATGGGTGGGAGAGATCTCATTAAACCTCTGTCCCTTTGGACCAGAGGCCGTCTTGTGCAGGACCACCAGTTGGAGGTGATGATTCTTGTCCATCCCATAAATTATATTCTCCAGATATTCTGTGATTTTTATCCTACCCTATCAAAACCCCAAAGAATAGCACATAAAATGGCAAAGAATTCAGTCGTGCCAGTTTACCAAGCCAGTCTCACTATCTCAGCTTCTTGTAGATAGCTGTTGATGCTGATCTACTTGTGACCTATGTACTAAATACTAGAATTACAAAATCAGAGCCTTATTAAAATGAACTCCAAAAAGAACTCTCAAAAAGATCTCAAGTCTCCACTTCTGGAGCAAGAAGTCTGCCCAGTAAATCATCCTACTACATCTACATTTTTGATTCTGACTGTGTTACAACCCTTTATATCTTTTAATAAACAATCATGACATGAATTACTTCTGTTACATTTGAACCACCATATACCAAATGTAAATCACTGCAACGAGCACTCCTGGCCCTGTTATTTTTAGGATTTGTAAACTTGCATTTGACATCAAATTCTCATTTCATCAATGTGTTTTAAGTGTGCAAAACCATGTATTTATACTTTGCTACAGAAGCAGAGAATAAATATACATGGTTCTCTCAAATTCAACTTCTGAAGAGACTCCTGGGGTCTGTGAGAGGAGGCTGGAAGCTACCTAAAGCTGAAACTTTCAACCAAGCTGGTGACATCTCAGTGACAATATTTAAGGAAAGAGCAAAAAATTCCCAATGTGCACTGACTTTTAGAGTGAACAAGGATGAAAAAAGTGCTTCAGGCACTGGAATGGAGACTTCCCTGCAGCCCATGGAGAGAACCACACTGGAGCAGATCACTACACTATAGCCCATTGAGAGCAGGTAGAAATGCCCAGAAGGAAACTGCAGAGGCAGATACCTGTGCCCTGTGAGGGGACCAACACCAAATTAGTTTGTTCCTGAAGGACTGTACCATATGAAGGGGACCCACACTGCAACAGTTCCCTAAGTATTACAGTCCACTGGAAAAAGATAATTTGAGCAGCTCCAACTGTATGATTCCATGGAAGGGACCCTACACTGGAGCAGGGGAACAGTGCAGAGAGGAAGGAGCAGTGACAAGTGCAATGAACTGACTGGGAACCTGCCATTCCTATCACCCCTGCACTGTTCATGGCAGAGAAGTAGGAGAGTAAGGAGTGAATGAGTGAAGGAGTGAAAGCTGAGTCTGTGAAGAAGTGGAAGATGGGTAAAGGCGTTTTTATGTTTCTCACCACGCTATACTAAGTGGCAGGAAACCTACCCAAGCCAACTCTGTTTTTACCTATGATGTTAATTAGTAAGTGATCTGCCTGTCTCCATCATGAGCCACAGACTTTTCTGTCTTACTTTCTTCCCTCACTCTATTATGGAAGGGGCATGAAAGCAGCTGGCAGTCAGTCAAGTTCAGCCACTCATAAGTACCAGCCCATAGAAGTTACAAAGAAACAACTTTCCCAAAAAATATTCCTCACCATCTTTCTTTTTACATCAAAATGGAAGCTACTCAGATCGAAGTGTTGCGCTTATCCTCTGTCTCTAAGCAACCTGTATTGTCTAATCATGTTACTAAGCAATACATATTATAAGACAACATAATCGAGTTCACAGTGGAGTCCAAAATAGAAGACAATGAAGGATTCTGCTTAAGGTTTAATTGAAAAGCTGATCACATAGCATACCGCATACACACATATATTGCCATAGGATACCTTTTTGAACTCATTTCTTTTAAAGAAAATACCCTTCCTTTATCACATCTGCCTCTCCACACTACAAAACAATAGAATTTGATAGCAGTTGCTGTGTATATAAGCTAAGAACTGACTTTTCACATGAATTAATCAAAATTATTAATTTGGCAGCATTTTGCCATCTTCAAGACATTGCCAACACCTGATGTACTCCGTAATTTCTACAATGGAGTGACTACATCAGTGAATGAGAGAAAGGCTACAGGTACCACGTACCTGGACTTCTGTAAAGGCTTTGACATAGTCCCCATGTTCTTCCCTCCAAATTGGAGAGGAATGGATTCCACGGGTAGACTGTTTATTGAATAAGGATAGTTACATCCAGGGGGCAGAGTCAATGGCTCAGAGCTTCAACAGACATTAAGTGGTGTCTCTCAGGGATTGGCTTCCACTAGGACCAGGGCTACACAATGTCTTGCTTCATCAATTACACAAACAGATTAGGTACACCTGCAGCAAGTATGCAAAATGAGTGGCAGACCTGAAGGTCTGGATGCCATCCAGAGTAACCTGGACAAGCTCAAAAAGTGAGCCCATGGGAATCTCATTCAATTTAACAAGATGAAGAGCAAGGTGCTGCACCTGAATTGGTGCAACCCCCAGTACCAACACAGGCTGGGGGATGAACACAGCCTGCCCATAACAGCTTGGGGGTGCTGGTGGGTGAAAGGCTAGACATGACCCAGCAATGAGCACTTGCAGCCCAGAATGGCAACTGTGTCCTGATCTACATCAAAAGGTCTAGCCTTGAGACCCCAACATGAGTACTGCATCCGGCTCTGAGGGCCCCAACATTATGGACCTGGACCTACTGGATTAAGTCTGGAGGAGGACCACAAAGATTACAGAGGGATGCAGCACCCCTCCTGTAAGAAAGCCTGAGAGCTGGGATTGTTCACCTTGGAGAGGAGAAGGCGCCAGGGTGACCTTATTGTGGCCTTCCAGCTCCAGAAGGCAGCCTTCCAACAAGAAGGCTGGAGAGGAATTTTCACACAGGCATGTAGAGGAAAGACAAGGGGCAACAACTTTAAATTGAAAGCAGGTTGGTTTAGTTTAGGTATTGGAAATAAATTCTTCACTGTGTGGGTGGTGAGGCACTGGAACAAACTGGCCAGAAAAGCTGTGGACACCCAATTACTGGAAGTGCTCAAAGCCAGGTTCAATGGAACCCTGAGCATCCCAGTCTAATTCAAGGTTCTCTACCCATGGCAGGTTGGAACTAAGTGACCTTTAAGGTTGCTTCCAACCAAAATCATTCTATAATTCTGTGATAACATCCCAAAACCTATCTGATCAAATGATATATTTTCAAATAGATTGATAGGTAAACAGTTTATTGACAAATAAAAGTGAGAAGCTACTTCAAATATTTGCTGCTTGAAGTAAAATCACACAACATTATGGAAGTAAACCAAAATATAAATCATAAATCGATGCATCTACAGTGCATCAATTATGGAGAAAGTTAACATTTAGCAAAATGAAAATACTGTGTAAAGGAGGCAAAAGAGGTACAGAAAAGCTCCTCTATTTTTACCAGGCTGCTGCGTAATTCCACATTTCTATTAACATTACCTGCCTTCAAAAGACACACCATTAAGTCTGCCCCTAAATTCAGAGTCAGAAGAATGGCTTTATAAATTTTAATACGCGCAAGTTGCCATGGACTACACTCAAGATCTCTTAAATTTGCTTTATCACTTAACTCATTCAATAAAGCAGTTTTCAGAAAACAGGCTGAAAACACTCACCAACTCTGGTGGCTGCATGTCATCACAGGCATCCACATGACACTGCATCATCTTCCAGACACAACATAAGAGGAAGAAAGGAAATCCAGGTCATACAGACTTTTAGAGAATGTTGTAACCAAACAATGCATAGTGGTACAAAGAAACCCTTATACTATTAACAAAGACTTGAAATTATGTGATTTAGACTACTTTCAAGACTCACTGGCTTTTAATTTTACTTTGGGACAACTCTATATGGGCAACTCCTGTCTTCCTTCTCTTTCTATGGTATTAGCAGATTTTTCCTCTAACTAAGAAACTCAGAAACTAATGGCAAGGCAAAACTTAAGCCTTATTTTTTATTTTAGAAAATCTTTTTACATTATTACATGTAGAAATACTTTATCAATCTTTTATTTCTGCCATCTACTAGAAAAAGGTTTAGTAAGATTGAAACAAATAACTGCAAGTGATTATGCCAACTGCAGGTTAAGCAGAAAGGACACTGCTTGTTATGTTCTACTATCCACATACCTCATCTAGCCAGTAAGTAGACTAACAATCTACTGCTGTTTAACTACATTAGAAACTTAATTATGTTATTAAAACATATGATATATGGCATTTCTTTCAGAATTTTACAGTTTCAGCAAGTGATGTTTATTTGTGCAAAACTGAGTTTCTGAAACAGGGTGTCTTAGCATACATAACATTTTACGTTCAGACTAATTTGTGCTAGTCACTACTCAAACAGGAACAGAAACCAGATAACAGACAGGCTGGATAAGGCAAAGAGCTTAACTTTTACATTTAATAAAAAACCCTGCATGCAGTCCTAACTGATGTCAAATTATTTTGTTGTAAGTTTTTCTGTTTTTTAAGAGTGACCTAGGAAAGTTAGATTTTGTTACTTCCTTCCAGCATCTTCACAAATAAATAGTAGAGTTGCCATATGGTCTTCCTTACTAATTTTTTACATGCCCCTGAGAATGAGTGTGTTAAAAAATACAGAAAACTCAGTATTTTTCAGATCACCATAGCCCTTATGGTACACAGGATTTGATCTGGAGTAGTTACACACTGTAGTAGCTATATTTCTAGATGCTGATAAACAAGTCTGTACTTTGGAGAAAAAGCTTCAGAACAGACTGTAAGTCAAATGAGCATTTAAACAGCAGTACATATTTACACTGTGACTTTAAGCCAGGCTAACAGACACATATCAACTTAAGTGATTAACTCTGTACGGCCAAGAGGAATTTTGCCATCTTTTAAAATCAAAATGGGTTTTTTTCATCTCAGTATTTACAAGGCTGTCAACACTGTCGTATCTCTGAATACAGGAAAAACCACAGATCAGCATCCAGTCTTAAAAACTGTCAACTCTTCAATCTTTCTGCCTTTAATGGAAAGGAGAAGTGGCAAAAAAATTGGTTTTGTACATTAAATTTTTCCCACATTTCTGAGATGTTCATCAATTGTTACCCTTTATTACACCTGTGTAGGATAGAATCCATGTGAAAACAGTGTTTCTACTCTCTAAGAGCGGCTTTTTCCATCACAAACCACAGTAATATTGGTTTAGTTTAAACTGTTAGCTACACAAGTTTATATTCGATGCTTGTAGCACAGGAGGACTTTATACCTTTAGGCATAATACTCGAAGCTGTGATGTCACAGTGTGAAAATTTCCTTTCTGCTTACACAATTTAGGATACTAGGATCATGATTAACTAAAACTAGAAATTAAATACTATCTTTGTTGGGAAGTAGTCCTTACTTTAATGGGCTATAATACTTAGTCACAAAGGAGCCAAAGTTTTGAGCAGCTTCACTATGAAAAAGAAATGAAATTGCCTTTTTTTTCCATGAAAGAAACCAAACTGGCAGAAATTACTCCACTTGCATGTAGAAACTCATGTCAACAAAGTGAAGGTCAACCTGACAGGCTAAGCCTAAGTTAAAATGGATTTTCTATTCTAGCTGAACTGAAATAAAAATAGAACAAAAATAGAACACACTACTGCCCAAGATCAAGGTAAGTAAGACTGTGCTCAACCAAATACCCAAAGAAGGGCAGGCTGCTCAGTTTATGTACTCTAGCACAGGCTGTATAAGCTGCAAACAGAAGAACACAAAACCTAAGCTCTGAAAATCTGTAAATACAGATAAGGAATCTTGGAGGTGTACTTCTCCATTCTTCCAGTTTTTTAGCATGTAAAGTACCATGGGAAACAGCTGGGGTTTTTTTGTGATTGCAAATATTTGCAACTGCAAATCTTTCCTTTCATTATTTCTAATAAGCATATGACATTCTTGCAATTTGTAGTTCCAGTAACTCTTATTCCCAAGGAGTTCATGTGAAGCCCATTTAGGTAGCCCACTTCATAGCTCTTTTTAATTTCTACCTTTTACATTCATTTAGAATAAAAAAATAACGTGTCACCTGTCATCTTAAAGAAGGTGCCAAACAAAGCCAGAGGAGAAAAGAATATTGCTACTATAGAGATCTACCTCTGTTGTGGTTTAAGACCAGCTGGCAACTAAGCACTACAGAGCTGCTTGCTCACACACTCCTACCCAACCCCCAGAGGAACTGGGACGAGAATCAAAAGTAAAACTTACAACCTGAGATAAGTTTAGTAACTGAGAATAAGTTAAAAAACAAAACAAGAAAAACTAACAAAAAATGAAACCACCACCACCACCATGGCCCAAAACAATAAAAAAAACAAGAATAAAATCAAGGGTACATGATACAATTGCTCACTTTGCTGACCACTGCCAGGCCCCATCCTCAAACCTCTATGGACCCCCTCCCTGTTTGGGTACCTGCCCCAGTTTATATACTGCATATGATGTTCTATTGTGTGGAATATCTCTTTGGCCAGTTTGGGTCACTTGTACCGATTGTAATACTTCCCAACTTCAGTAGTGTCAGGGCATGAGACACTGAGTAAGTGCTTGACTTGGTATAAATACTATACAGGAAAAACAAAAACATCAGTATGTTACCAACATTATTCTCATACCAAATTCAAAATACAGCACTGGACCAGCTACTGAGAAGAAAGTAACTATCCCAGCTGAAACCAGGACAACCTCCTGGACTTCCAGAGGAAAGAGGAAATCTTGCCTCAGAACAGCAGATTGCTGCTGGGGCGTGGCAGTTCAGAATGCAACACAGAAGACTATCTGTATCCTTTGTTTTAAGCTTCCACATACTATGAGATTTCTTTCTCCCCCCAGAAAGAACTGATGTAGGATTCAACTAAGCAGTGGTTCTACTTCCAAAACACTTGGAATTAAGAGTGGATTTTCTGCAGAGAAACTAGCAAATATAGAAGAATTGATTCGAAAGAGCCATCACCTTCCATCAACTAGAGCTCTTCTCAGATGCTGCTCCATAATCTGTATTACCGTATCAATGCTCATGCTTGCCAACCTTTAGTGTTAAGAATGCTTGTGTAAGGCACCAGACAACATTGCTCTGACATGCTTTCTCTATCTGAAAAATCTCCCAGTTGCTATTTCCGTCATGCTGATTAAAAAATTCTGAAAGATGGCCAGTGCAAGAAAACCTACAGAGCTGAGCACAATCAAAATCACTGAATCTTTTTGATGACTGGGAGAAAGAAAGAAAACTGAAGAGTACCATTTACACCTCAAATATTCATCCACAGGAGGACCACTTCTATGGACAAAACATTTTGGTTTTACAATCAGAACTGTGTATGGTGTGAACCGTCCCACATGAACATGCATGTGGTTCAGCAACAGGTCACCATGCTAACTGTGCTTTGGGACACAACACAGCAAATTTTAAACTCATACCATGCCATCGTAACGGTCTCCTGGTCTGCCCCTTCGGTCATAGGACATCAGATCTCTAAACGAAAAAGGCAGCAGCATGTTAATTGTGCTACGTATGTTACAAGCTAGCTTGTTTATTCTCATCTGAATTTTCCCATTCAGGGTTCATATATAACTTGGTATCAAACTACTCTCCCCAAGTACTGAGTAACAGAAGCTCCAGAACTACTGACTATAGTCCTGGCAACTTACTACATCACAGCAGGTAGTTAAATTTCAGTAAATTTCAAAATACTCTTGTCAAATAATACAGGTTCAATCCCGCATAATCACTACCAACATGGAAGCATGGGAAAATCAATGAAAATATGACTCAGATATACATGAGTTTTTGTATAATGCAATTATCGCAACAACTCACCCGCCACGAGGAGGTGGTGGAGGAGGAAGAGGAAGATTACGAGCTCTGCTGCCACCTCTAACACCACGACCTGGTGGAGGTGGTGGTGGTCCTCTGCGAGGGCTCATATCATCATAATCTCTTCTTGAGGGAGGCATAGGTCGTCCACCACGACCAGGGGGCATTCGATCAAAACCTCCTCTTCCACGCATTGGAAAGCCCACTGGCCGTCCCCTTCTATCATCAAACATCATTGTGAAGCCACCATAGTCATACGTTTCATCATAGAAATTGGGATCATAAGGCTGGGCCCGTCCTTTAATTGGAGACTAATACAAACAAACAAACCAATTCCTCAAATCAGATAGTTCTATTACAATTGGTGTATTTAATTAAACTAACACATTTATGCATTTGGAACACTTTCTTGATTTCACAATGCTTCATTTCATGCCAAGAAAGGAGATGTTGATGTGCTTCCTGTGAACTTAACTATGACCGTAAAACTACTTAGATGTGGCAGATACATTTGGTTTTCCTTCCTCTTCGAATTTTTCATTCTGATCACATGCAAAGCATAAATGGCCCGCTACTACCAAAAACTGCTTTCCTCTATACTAAACAATAGAAACAGTTCACAAGGTTTGTAACTGTCCATCATTCTGCTGTTGGGAAAGTAGGAGGTACTAAATTTCAACTAGAAACTGAAAGACACCATTTTTCATCCAATTAATGTCTAAAAAAATCCTAAATGCCAATGAAAGAATAAAATAAATTTAATAAACATTACCTCAGAGATAAGATCCAAGATAATCTTGATGCACTCAACAACTCTATCAGGTTTTCCACCAATAAGCACCACTCTGTCAGTCGAATGAGGGCAACACTCTTGAAAGAGCTTAATGGTGGTCTGAGTGTTCTGCAGAAGAAAAAAAAATCCAAGATTATCACATATATTTTTAAAAACTTTATAAAACTATTAAAATATTTAAAAAATAGATTCAAAAGACAATTAAGTTCCCATCCACTTAAATCTGCATGCTTGCTTTTGAGTTATCATACAAAATTTGAAGATTACATATTTTAAAGATCTTGCTGCTCTAAGTTTTGTATGAAGATGAAAAAACAAATCAATTTTCTCCTGTTTCAATTATGACACAGCTATAATGCATTACTTAATTAAGTATTAGAGAAAGGACCACATAACCACTGTGAGCTTACAGGCTGTTATTAGCTTTCAAATTAAACATGCTTTGGATGCTAAGACAGCAATGTTGCTAGGATTATGTCTAGTTATCTTGCCTTTCTTAATCCATACAAACAAGTATTGGCTTATACCTGAACTGACCTGAAACTGCCTGACACAATGCCAAGAAACTCAACCATGTGTTTTCAGTTCATAGAGACCATTAAGTTTTTAGAATCTTACTCTTTCACTTCAAAAAAAAAAAGTCTTCCAGGAGTTAGAATTAAAAAATACAAAACCAAACATGAAGTTCTTTACAGTACATCTACTGCAGAGATGCTTTCATTCTTGCTATTTTGTGTGTCCAACCACACAAATAATTCTACACTATGCAGCAGTTTATTTTAAAAGGAGAAATTAATACAATTTTAATAAAATGAAGTAAAAATCCTTTCTTTAAAAGCAGTATTCAACCAAAAACATGTTTAACCAAGTCCTGGCTCTGCCACTGACATTATTTCTGAGGTTCTGCAATAAAGTTGCAACTCCCAGCTCTGTCCCACAACATCAAAAGCATGTAAGCAACACATTGAGAAGGAATTACTTAGATGTGCCTCTTATGAACAGAAAATATTTGTTATTGAACAAAATGAAATCTCAGAAGAACAGAAAGCAAGTACCTCTCTGAGTTCTTTAATTTTAGCACCCTTGACACCAATGATGCCTCCTGCCAAACTCTGGTGAATAAGAAGTCGAAGTTCGCAGTCGAAGTCACTGCCTTTGTAGTGTTGATACTGTAAATAAGATGCATATAGGGAGAAGCAATAAAGATTAATCACAAAAATTCAAAATATTTGGGGTTTTAAGCTTTTTCTTTAAACAGAATGAGGCAATTTAATTTATTGCTGAATTGTAGTCGTGTATTTCTTTCAATACAACCACAACAATTTAAACACCTCACCTCAACTTAAGTATCAGTTTTCCCTATTTTTTACATTATTTATTAAATTACACTGCACCGCTTGCTATAAAGATTTAAGACAGTATCAAATAGCGCAACTTATTTTTTGGAAAACAAGGAAGGTTGTTCAAAATCTTAGTTTAATAAACAATGACAGACTCTGCTCTCTACCCAAAAAATGCCAACATGTAGTGGGACAACCACAATCCTTCTTAAAAAGGCTTTTGACATTTTTCACTTTTCTAATTTCCTGTGTTTAAAAAGTAGCAAACTCTAGAACCACCTCATTCAAAAGCTAATATTTTAATTCTAAACAGAAGAAAATTTCAAGATAAATACCTCTTCTAAAGTAGGGATAATCTTCTTCAAGATTTCTCCAATTGTCTCTATATCTGCACTTATACTCAGGATGCTGTTGGAAGCCACGATGACAGACAATATGGAGAAGGTAGAAAAGAAAAAGCAGAAGTAAATTCTTTTTATCATCACACACAAAATTCTAACAAGATTTACTACAAAGAAGAGTTTACAAGTATTCCCCATTTAAAGTAAACCTGTTTGCCCAATTTACAACACATGCATCTTTGTTTATGCCCAGAATATATGCATGAGAAATTTAAGATTAGGTAGGTCTTGCAGAGAGAGAAAGACAGAATGGGCTTTTGGAAGGGCTCAAATTAAGTGGGCAAGAAACTGATGCAGAAGAGGAAAGTAGAAGTGACTACTCATGTTCCCCGCCACCACTAATTAGGATACCCTCGCTATTACATTCGTAGAATTGGCACACCTTCTTGTATTAAAAGTGAGGATATGCAAGTGGTGAACGTTGTATCTGGAATAAGGTTATGGAACGCAGATTACTAATGGGCCCTCCAAGAAAACAAATACAAATGCAAGACAAAAAAAAGACGAAACAAATGAGAAGTGAAGGAAAGTGAACCGGAATTAGCACTTCATCAGAAATAATTATGAACAGGCAATGTTGAAGGGAGCAAGGTGGGCCACAAAGACAGAGCGAGAGACTATTTTGAACCAATCTGATTTACAATGCAGCAAATATGCAACACTTGAAGCTGTGCTCCTTCCATTGAAATAAAATTAGTGGATTGTTTGGGTGGGCAACTCACGTAAAAGTTCAGTGACAAAAAGACTTAATGGGGAAAATAAGACAGAAAACTTGAAAAAAAACAATACACCGTCTATAAGGGGATACTATTTAATTATATCAAAGGCAGGTAATAAAATACATTTCTCTCTTTCTATTCAGGCAGTGAGGCATAAACTGTTGGGACATACCGCTCGGGGCCACTGCTGTCTGGGACTGAAACACTGGCATTGTACTGCATTGGTCATTGGCGTTCGTGGATGTTGGCATTGGGCATGGGTATTCAATCGGAAGTTGTCAAGTATGGTACCCGTTTGGCAACGAGCACATTTTTGGGCATAGCCAACCAGGGTTTTCACATGGGCGTTCAGGGGCGGATGGGCCAACGTCATGGTGGGCAACGCAGGGGCAAGTCGATCCAGTACATGGGCAACGGAGATATATGGCCAAAAAAACAAGGAGAGGGAAAAGGGGGAAAAGCAATAAATTTTAATTTAATACAAACTATACTCATTACTCTCAATTAATGAAACAAGCTTAAGTTGTTCTGAAGACTAACACAATAATGGATTGCTACACCGACTGTGGCCTAACAGTATGGACTTTAAAAATGAGTCACTTGATCTGACTAAACTACTATTTATTTTTAATAAATTATGTTTCAGTAGCAGGCTGGCTCATGAGGGTAGACGCAAAAACTGTCAAGACTGATAGTACTAGAACCTTGGGCAAATCGGGGAAGTTTGTGCTCCAGACAAATCTAAATTATCCGGATATAGGTGACATACTGATTTACTCAAAAAATCAAAAAAAAAAAAAAAAAAAACCAAAAATAAACCCAAACAAAAAAAAACCCTGATTTAAAAAACCCTAAAGAAAGAGGAACAACTAGCTGCCAAAGTTAGTGAGCATATGTATGATTCCTGACCATTTCAACTAAAATCTCAACTCTAGTCGCGGTAGTTTATGAACTTAGTTGGAACTGATTTGTAATGATATACTGCCAAATCTTGTGTTGAACAGAGTCTTGATTGGAAAAACCGTTGAAATTGTAGCAGATGTTAAGTACAGGAGTGTAAACAAATGGAATTTAAGAAGTGTTGCCAAGTTTTATAAATACACAACATTAACGCTGAGCATGTGTCTAATCACCAGAGTCAACCCCCTGTAAAATGTGAACAGGCATTAAGTCATGACCATTTAAAAATATTTCCAAGTAATAGAATACAATGTTCCTTTAGTGTTTTATACTCATATTTAAAGCAAGAAACCTTAATATTAATGGTTTTGTGCTTCATATGCAAGCTGTTAAAGAACAGATGGATGATTTCATTTTGCTTTTTTGAAGGAAGTTAAAGAATTCCTCTATCACTGGGTTAAGCCAGCCAACTGCGATGGTTTCAGCAGTACTATAACTGATGCGCACATATGGGGAATGGTAATATTAAGGGGTTTAAGTTTTGTCAATATTTTTAATTAGGATGGTAATCCACTTCAAGTGTGTAATTTAGCAGAATCCTATTAGAAAAGTGAAGAGATTTAATATAAACCTCTCTTCCCATGCATCAAGCTGAGTTTTAATTGAAATATAAATTGAAGAACTGTTATCTACTCTGACAATCAATACAAATGGCTTTTAACTTGGATGTCTATGAATTGCTCCCATTTCTAGAAATGCACGCAATCAAGTTTTCGATGTAGTGCTCTGAAAGAAGCGGTGTTAAATTGGTTCAAACTCATATATACTCACGTCTGTACGAAGTGCTTTAATATTTTTGCCACCTTTTCCAATCACTGCTCCAGCATTCTGGAAAATAGTTTTCAGAAGTTACATTATGACAACTCAGCACAGACTAAGTTTTTGAACTCAAGACTAAAAGCAGTAGATCTATTCTTGCTGGCCCAAGAGATGGGGGGAGGCACCACTTTGGCATAAAAAAAAAAATACTGAAAGCTCTTACAACCACGTAACACAGCACACAGAGAAAGATAACTCAGCTTTGCCTCTAATATTTCAATTCCAAAGAGAAGTTTTAGGCAATTATGCCTATGTTGAACTTCTCACAGACTAGATCTATTAAAAAAACCAAACTAAATTAGTGTAATATAGGTCAATTACTTCTTCAATTATCTGATCATCTTTTTTTTTTCTTATGGAATATGTCTGCAAATTCCACTTTCAAGCTCCGAACATTTGATAATTTCAAGTGCTAATATTGTTTTGCACATAGGTAAAATAACTAATTTCTCAGAGCAATATAAACTGGAAAAGGCTGAAATGAACCAACTTCATTAAAGCCACCAACATTAACAGGAATAAACTGACAAATAGTAAAAAATAGTAATTAGAAAACCACATTTTTACCAGGTTCTTTCAAGGATTCTATGAAAAGTATTATTTTTATTACATACATACATTATGTTAACAGCATGCAAAACATTTAATGGTATTCCATGTAACATGGCTATTGGTCAGAAATGCCACACAGGGTTCAGGCTACATTCTTTCACACCAACACAACAGACTGAGATACTTCAGAAAATATACATCATCTGTAGCAACTGGAAATACCAAAGGAAATTCACACACAGTAACTTTTAACTATTTACACTTGTCAACAAAATCACTGCAATCCCTGAAGGACTACTCCCACACTTCTTCCTGTTGACAGAGTTGAACAAGTTTAGTAGAACTACTTGGGAGAATTACTAAAATCCTAAGTCCTCATCTCACATATTTTATTTTATAAATAAAATAAAATCACTTATTTATAATCCTCTAAAAACCTTCTTTTCTAAAGACTCATGTACAGCTCAAAATAGCTACCTTCCACTCAAATGTAAAAATATCTTAGAATCTTTACTGCTCTACTTCTTAGCAAGTATATCTTTTTAATAAACCCTATATTGATCCTTAGGGACTTCTAAGGACCTTTTAAGAGAACCCAAAGGACAATTCCATTGCAATACACCTGCAACTACCATTCCGATATACTGAAAGTTAATCCAGTAAGTTATCTCATTGCAAAAAAAGCATATTATCTCTCTACACTTATCTCAACATACACTTGAGATAAGTGAACAATGCTACACACAAAACCAGTAAAAAAGCTTACTTTGCTCTGAAGCAAGATGCGCAGTTCAACCATCTCATCAGTGTTCCGAGATCTTTTGAAGGCCTGCTCTTCCTCCATATCTTCTGCAGGACGTTTGCCTGTAGAGAGGTCCATAGGGGGAAAACATAAACATTTATTTAACTTTCTAAGTCATAATGAAGTGGAAGACATGCCAAATTTATGCTCTGTACTATTAATATGTTCTTTCATATTAGCACAAAACTAATTACAGACGTCTATTCTGAGCATCCACAGCACAGAAACCAGTCTTCACATCAACAGCTTTCAATTGATTAACAATTGAAAATGCGTTTAAAAATCTGTGAACTGTGGCTTAAATGAGAATGTTGCGAACAGTCAGTAAGATATTCACATTTTAGACACATCTAAAGAAATGCAGCATCACCCACTTAGTATTCATTTATAATTTCAACTGGGGAAAACCTTTCAGGCATAAAGCTCAAATGTAGTTTGTCCAGCACTGAAATACTGATGAAATAATAGTAAAGTAGCACTTCAGATACTCTGGGAAAAACTGGCATGAATCAACAACAACAATGCCTAAACCTCCCTCGTAATTCCCAAGAAATTTCCCATTAAGCTCTTTAGCAATGTTTCATATATTCGTACTCCTGCAGGTAACAATTACAATGAACAAAAAATGCAATTTACAGCTATGCCCTACAGTATTCATACATATTCACATTTTCCATATAGCTATGAAATATTTTTCAGTATTTAATCAAAAGTTTCAGTTCTCATGTCTAAAAAATACCAACAAAAAGATTATGTATTTATGCTTCACGAGCATGTGTAATGACACATTAATTAAAATAGAAGACATTTAATGCAGAACAAAAAATTACTGCTGATGCAAACATACGGCAAAGTTAAATAATTATAATTTTTTTTGAAATACTAGAATTTTTAAGAGAGTCTTTCTAAAAAGGAATAGTCCTTTAAAAAATTTACCATTTGTCTCCGTGTTGGTAAAGGTCTCCTCTTGTTGTTCAGTCTCCATTGCCTTTTTTTATGTAAGCAAGCAAAACCTGTTGAAAAATAAAGATGGTACATTTTTCTGTCTAAAGACAAACTGTACCTCATGCTAAAGTGAAAAAAAAATAGCAGAACTGCTAGAACTTACCGCTGTTATATATCCTTGCTGACAGAAACTCAAGTATTCTGGGCGGGATCCAAATCCAACAGCCTATTGCTTCAAGAGCCTATGAAAACAGCATTTATCAGTTGTGAATCTTCCCACGTTGTGTGTCTGATTCTGCTACAGTCAGAAACCAAAGGGTTGACCTAAACTATTGCTGCAAACTTTTTCCTCATAAAAGAAATAGCATTGCCAAGCCAAACACACCACTAAGAGAAAATAAAGGCCAAATCTGTAGACTTACATAAACTCTTAATTACACTGTCTGAATTACACTTTTTGGGCACACGCAAGTTTTAAGTAACCACATAATCTCAACATTATGGGATATGTGCCTCTGTTTCACTTTCTAAAGGGCACTACACCAAAACCTGGTCCCTCTATTTAGGTCAACACTATTGACACTTAATAAAAAGTCCTGCCACGGTAATCATCAGCATTTGTTCTATTAATTCTCTACTAGCACACATTTGAGTATGTGTTCCTCTCAACTGTAATTGATGAATAAAATAAAAATTACAACTTCCAACTACACTAAAATAACGTCTTTTTAAAAATATCGCCTTCTGCAGTTACATACAACTGCATGCACACACCCCCAAACCTCCAAAAGCACTGTACTTCAGTACAATTTTCTGAAGTAGACTGTGACCTGCTTTTAACGACTAAGTCACATTAGCGAGAAGTGTAAATAAAAAAAACTATTTTCTGACTTACTGTCATTAAAAATGTGATTTACAAATCCAGCCAAATAATCACATATTTCCCCTTGCATCCCATTAACTTCCACTGCCTCAACAAACACCCGGTACTCATTCTTGTATCCATAATCAGGGGAGGGGGAATGGGGGTGGGGAAGAAACTGATTCTGACTCATTAAACGTACTTTCAGACAGCTATGTAATTGCTGCTCTGCTTGGAGGGGCTAAAAGCAGGCTCTGTCTTCCCAACACATGCCGATATTTCCAGGTACTTGAAGGGGCTAACAAGCATGCACAAGTTTATAATAGAGTTTATTTATAATAATAAGGGGATCTCAGGCAGACATTGCCAAAATTGCGCTGTTACGCTGACGGGCAGTAAGGAAGATACGGACAAAGTGTAACAGCCCTTTCAGACACCGGTTAATCTATTTCCAACTAATTTTAAGGCAGCAGGCAGCAAACTCTTATTAGTTACAATTACAATTCACGGCTTAGTCTCTCTTAGTCAAACTTCCCCACACGTCACGTATTCTCAGTAATCTCGCTCAACTAGGCAAATCGAGGACATTCACACAACTAATAAAGTCAGGCTCCTTATAAACACCGAAGGGCTAAAGCGGACACGAGAGGTGGAACCAGCGACCACAGACCTAAGAGTTGAGAAACGTCAGAGCGCCTCCAGGGAGCAGCGCCACTTCTCGCCTGCCCCTCTCTTCCCCCCCTTCTTCCCTGCGCCTCCAGCCGCCCGCCCAGCGCGGCGGGGACAAGGACGAGCGCAGAGGCGCTGCGGCACCCCCCGCGGAGCAAAAGAAATGGCGCCCTACGAAATGGCGCCCGCCGGCCCGCTGCGAGGCGGAGCCGGGAGCGGAAGGGCCGCCGCCACCACCACGCGGCCGCGGGGAGCGTTACCCGGCTCGGCCCGGGCGAACACAAAGGAGGTGCCCGGCGGCTCGAAGCCCCAGCCAGCGGGCAGAGCAGGGTCAGCCCTAGCGCCACGGGCACTCCGCCCTTCCCCTAGAGCGGCGCGGCTGCCATGCGGAGCTTCCGCCCCCGATCGGCCTCTGCGGCTGCTTCCGCGCAGGCCGCGGCCCAGAGCGCCCTCGCTGCGCTCGCCATAATCCTCATCAGAAGCTCTCCCTGGGCACAGTGGCCCCCCCACCCTTGGAGCGCACCCGCTGGCGCTGCGAAACCCGCGCTGTCCCCGCGGGGCAATCGGGACAGAGACCATCTGAGGGCCCTCAGCAATAGCCGAGGCGGCGACACACCAATGTACTCCACGCAGCGTTTTCCCCGTTCTACCGCCGACTCCACGGAAGCGCTGGGGCTACGGCAGCCCTCAGCGGCTGAGGCCCCACGACTGGAGACACAGGCCGTCTCGTACCGCTGTGTCACGCCCCGTCGCCGAGCGGAGTACATCGGCGGCTCTACCGACACGGGGAAGGCCTTAACCGGCCTGTGCCCTTCTCCCGCCCCCCCTCCCCTCCTCGCCGGCCCCCGCCGCACGGCGCCGCGGGCTGCGCGTACCTGCGCCCGCCGCCGGCCCCGCCGCGTACGGGAGAGAAAGGGGAGCAGCCCCACACTCTGACGCGCACATCCACCAGCGCCACCCGCGATTGGCCCCGCCGCCACCCCCCGCGCGGCGCCGCCGGCGCCTCGTTGGGTGAGGCCGCTGCCCGTCAGAACAGGAGGCGGTGCCGCGACCCGCACCGCCCTCCGTGAGGGAAAGGACGAGACGGGCCCGGGGAAAGGGTGGCGCCGCTAGATCCATGCCGCGGCCGGCCGGCCTGCCTTTCCTACCTGGGCTGCGGGACCTGAGCTGGGAGCGGCGCGGGCAGCGAGGGTGCGGCCCAGAAAAGCGGCAGCGGCTGCGGCCGGGAGGCGAGAAAATGGCGACCGCTAAAACCCCGCCTTGCGCGTGCAGCCTGGCGCCGGCTGTGGCGAAACTCTCGCGATGATTCGACGCGCGCCTCCCATTGGCTGGTGGGTGCTCGCGGCGGTTTTGGGGAGCGCGGGCTCGGGCGCTGCCCGATCCCTCAGGCCGGCGGGAGCCGAGGCCGCCCCGCCGCGACCGCTCGCTCGCCCCGGTGAGTTGGAGCTCTCGGCCCCTCCGAGGGGCTGCGAAGTGCAACCTATTCTCATTCAGATCTTCCTCCTCCCCTCGCCTCTGCTTCCCTCCCTCATTCACTCCTTTCAACTCCTCTGTTGAAAGCTGGCGCTTTACTTGGGTTAACTAGGCGGTATCTTCCGAGTGGTGGATCTTTTGGGGAGACCTTGGAGGCAAGGTGTTCTTTTGTTCGCTCTAAAGGCTATAATGACAAAAATACCCCAATAAACACAGCAGAACCCACACCTGGTTCTTAAATATTCTTACTATAGGTTTTGTTTTCGTTGTGTTCTGTAGAGAGATTGAGTTACTCAGTCGCTCTTTCTAAGGGATTGAACATGATCCAAGCACAGTTAGGCAACCTACTATTTTTTTAATTTTGTAGTAGTGACATGGGTGCAGGTGTTGAATGCACCATTAGCAGGTGTGCTAGCGATACCAGATTTGAAGGTGTTGCTGACTTTCTCGATGGAGAAGAGCCTTGCAGAGGGATCTGAAATCGATTGGAGCAATGGGCAATAATCAGTGGCATGAAATTTAACAAGAACAAATCCAGATTCTGCCCTTGGGATGCAGTAAAGCTGGGCACAAGTATAAGCTGAGAGAGGAGTGTGTGTAGAGCAGCCCTGCAAAAGGGATCTGGGGGTGCTGGTCGGCAGCAGCTCAGGCTGAGCCAGCAGTGTGTGCCCGGGCAGCCAGGAGGGCAAACCCCATCCCGGGGTGCATCAGACACAGCATCACCAGCTGGGACTGAGATCATCCTGCTGGATTCAGCCCTGGGGCAGCCTCACCCTGAGTCCTGTGTGCAGTGCCGGGTCCCACAGCCTGAGAAGGGTGGGAAGGTCCTGGAATGGTCCAGAGGAGGACAACAGAGCTGGTGGAAGGGCTGGAAGGCACATCCTGTGAGGAGAGGCTGAACGCTCTGGGTTTGTCTGGTTTGGAGAGAAGGAGGCTCAGGGGTGACCTCATTGCTCTGTACAGCTCCCTGAGGAGGGGACCTGGAGAGGGAGTGCTGGTCTCTTCCTGGCATTCAGTAACAGGAGATGTGGGAATGGTTCAAAGCTGTATCAGGGGAGCTTCAGACTTGAAACAGGAATATTTTCTTTATCAAGGACAACAAAGCTTGTGAAAGGCCTAGAGAATAAGTGCTGTTAAGAGTGGTTGAGGGAGCAGGGTTGGAGAAAAGGAGGCTCAGGAGAGAGACATTATTGCTCTCCACATCTACTTGAAAGGAAATTTTTGTAAGGTGGGGGTCAGTCTCTGGAACAGACTTCAAGGTGTACCAAAGGAAGTTCAGATTGGACATCAGGAATTTTTCACAGAAAGGGTGTTTAAGCAATGAAAAGGCTGCCCAGGGAGATAATGGAGTCACCATCTCTGGAATTGTTCAAGAAGTGACTGGATGTGGCATTTTGTGCTGTGATCTAGTTGGATGGTGGTGTTCAGTCAGAGATTGGACTCAATGATCTTGCAAGTCTTTTCCAACCTGAATGATTCCAGTCCTAAGAGCATGATCAAATACTGGAACAGGCTTCTTGTAGAGGTGGCTGATGCCCTAAACCTGTTAGTTTTTAAGATGTGTCTGGACAATATCCTTAGTAACATGCTTTTACTTCTGGTCAGCCCTGAATTGGTCAGGTGGTTGGACTAAATAGTCATTCAGAGTCCCTTCCAACTGAAATACTTATATTCTACTCTGTTTTTGCAGAACTACTTCCTAAACTAACAAGAAGTTACCGTTTATTAGTCACTGATGTCCTTGAAATGGTAGCTGCCAAAACTTGGTGCTATTGCAGCCAAGCCCTGCACTGGGTCTCCAGATAAGTGTTTCAAGCCAGTTTTTTGTTGTCAGGTACAAAGCTTTCAATCACGGACTGAAAGTCACTCCTCTGATATAAGTGTTGGTAGACCTCAGCTTGGTTCTGTAGATCCTCTTCTGTTCGTAACAGTGCTGGTGAAGTGGGAGAATAACATCTCAGGTCAATTTCTAAAGTAAACTCTGTGTTAACAGAAAAAAAAAAACCATCAAAAAAGAGGAAATATATTTTAAAACCTACTGCTCTTATGGTCTTATGGTTTGGGTTTTTTTGTCTATTCTCATTCAATCTGTAAGGAAAGGGTTTCAGTTATATGTTTCTAATTTAATCAACAGAAGAAAAGTGTTGTTGCTTAAGTCTTCATACTCTTCTTATATTTTGCACATAACTTTTATGCTGATAATTGCACATACCTTTTATGCTGATTGAAACATTACATGTTGGAAATGCCTGTGAATTTCATTGTCTGTAGAAGTGTTTTTAATTTAAATTTTTTATACAATATAAGCATGAACCTTGTAATAATTTCAGTTTTTGTCAGAAGATTAAATATGTCTTTTTGAATTCCATTTTAGGCCATTCATTCTCTTACCATAAAAGAAAATGTCTACATCTAGCATTGTAGCGAGAGTGGAAACCTGGCTTTCATCCACATGGCACGTTAAAGTTCCTTTAACATGGCTGGAAGCATGTATTAATTGGATCCAGGAAGAAAATACTGGTAGTAATTTAAGTCAAGCTCAGATTAACAAGCAGGTATTTGAGCAATGGCTTCTTACCGATCTGAGAGACTTGGAATATCCTATTTTACCTAATTGCATCTTAGATACTCCCAAGGGAGAGTTATCCGGCTGCTTCTCTATACAGATTGATTCACTGGTGGATGTTAGCCAGCCAGCATATTCTCAGTTGCAGAAGCTAAGAGGGAAAAGCACTGTAAATGAAGAAGTGACAGCCAGTACTCAGGCATTTCAGAAGCCCTGGGAAGCAAAGCCCACTCGAATGCTGATACTACAATTAACCGATGGCATACATGAAATTCAGGGCATGGAGTATCAACCAGTGCCTGTTCTCTGCAATAATCTCCCTCCTGGAACAAAAATTACTGTACAGGGCAATATTGCATATCGTCTTGGAGTTCTTCTGCTTAAACCAGAAAATGTGAAACTGTTGGGGGGTGAAGTTGATGCTCTTCTTGAGGATTATTGTCAGGAGAGAGTCCTTGCTAGGTTAATAGGAGAAGCTGAAAACCCTAATTCTGTTGGACAAACTGGACATGAACAGATTTTTTCAAGGCCTGTGGATGAGTTAGAACAAATTCTTGGTCCTTCAGATGAAGAGCTTTTAGCCAGCCTTGATGAAAATAATGATTTTACTTTAAACAACAGAACGTCTTTAGAAAGTGGATACTGTAGTAGAAGCAACAATTTTAACACAGCCTCAGGTTCACTGACTGCACACAATGGAAACGTTTTGCTACAAAAATCTGGAAGTCCTTTGCCTCACTCAGACGAACAAGTTTTACCTCCCACAGAATATGCTGATGACTTTTTAAATGACTTTCCTTTAGAAGATGACTTTCTTCTGGAAGAAGAGATGCAAAGAGAAATGGAAGAAGTGCCACCAGTGGAGATGAACAGAAACATTACTGGCAGACTTCCACATACATCTAGAAGCTACTGCAATTCATCTTTAAATGGCACTGGTGAAGAAGACAATGTGAATGAAAGAGATAAGCCCAGGGAAACTACCTGCAAGGAAAAGAACCTGAGAAGAACAATATTTGATGAGGATAGAAATAGCATGAGTAACTTTTTGCTGCACAAGGGCTTACGTCAGACCTGCAGTTCATCAGCTTTCTCTTTGGAAAATCCTCCTGAGGAGGGGCAGAATTATACAGACCTAGATGAGAGCAGATGTAAACACCAACACATTTCTAACAGCAGGGTTTTAAATTATGATCTTGTATTTCCCTTAAAAATGGATCCAGAAGGAGATCAGCAGAAATGTGATTCACAGATCTTTCCTTGCAAGGCAGTAGAGACACATTTAGATTTAGATTCTCCACCTTTCACATATATTTCCCTTCTCCTTGCAAAAAAACCAGAAGCTGTTACAATTCTGAAAGTTAAATGTTTTATTGTAACTCTCACTGGAAACCTCACAAAAAGCAATGGGTTCTGGGGTATAAAGGCAAAAATTTCTGATGGCTCTGCTTATCTTGAAGTAGATTTTGCTGATGATATTCTAACAAGTTTAATTGGCTTTTCAGTGCCTGAAATGAATAAGCTGAAAAAGGATCCAGCTTTACGTCTAAAACTTAAGGATGGTTTAGAGAAATGTCAAAAACAGCTGATAGATCTCTGTTGTTTGATGACTATTGAGTTTAATCCATTTCAGTCTAAAGCTACTGTATTAATTCTCCAGGATGCTGATGCTAGGCATCTAGAACAATTGAAGAAACGTTTGAATAAATAATATGTGCAAACTTTCAGACTATATATTAGGAAATGTTTAAGTCAGATTTACCTTGAAGAACTCTTGAAAATTAAACTTCAAGTTAAGTGTTGTGTCTTTTATCAGGAATTATAATGTAAAAGTGAGACAAGGAAATGACTTGTTGGAACACAACTGGATGGATTGTTTCTTATGGTGACAGTATTGGAATAAGATTTCGAATATTTGTGTCTTGACTTTTTCATTCTGCAAAATCCTACATGTTCTAGACTGGTAACCCCAACTAGCAGAATTTGTCAGGAATGTATAACAATGAACAAGCTATCTTGTTATTTTACTTTTTCAAGTACTTACCCGATTTTTAAAAGAAAGCAGCAGGAGACTCAGTTTTTCTTGGAGAATAAATCAAATACAGTCCCATCTGCCTATGCCAATCTGAAGACTCAAATTTGTATTGTCACTGTGCAAGAACCTAAAGCATAGAGAAATGAAAGATTGTCTTCTAAATATTTAGGTATGAGGAAAAAAATCCAATCCTATACAAAAAGGAGATTTTAAAACCCTCTATTTTTACAAATAATTTAAAAGAAAGCCAAGTGTTTTAAAGTGTTTATTAGCAGAAAATTATCATAATGTATGGGGATTCTATTTTTTCGTCATGTTAATATTAATCATTGCTAGTAGTTTTAAAATCAGAGGCAAATTAACTCATATGGTTACTTGACTAACCTTTTTACAGAGTAGTCAAATATTTGTGCTGCACACATGTTGTATAGTATAGCTAATGCTGGTCTTAATTTTGATTGATTTTTTAAAATTTCTGCTTCTAAAATAAAACATTAAAGTTTTCATTTAAATGTTGGTGGGTGCTGCTTAGTCACGTTAAAAGAAATACAAATATTTTGTTGAGTGTATAGAGTATAAGAAATTATTTTATTAAGTTTTTTGTTCTTATTTTTGCTTCTTTCCATCCTTTCCCTTTCGCTTGTTTTTTGGTTTTGTGTTTGGTTTGGTTTGTTTTGAGTGGTTTTTTTGGTTTGATTTTTTTTCCTTTGGTTGATTGGTTTGAGTTGGCTTCTTTTCTTGTAAATTCAGAAGAATTAATATTCTGACAAGAATAGGGGAACCAATGACAGAAGCAGTTTGCCCAGTGTTGGTACTGCTTGCAAAGAATGTAAATTGGTGTCTGGGAGAGAGATTTTTTTAAATTCACCTGTCATTAGCTCTTTTCAAAGCCTTTTCTTTATCTGAACAATGTCTGTTAGGCCATTGAGATTTACTGTGACAGATTGTCAGTATAGCCTTACTGCTCAATCCCAAATTGAGAACCATGCCTGAAGACTCCAAGGAAAATTAGAAGTAATTTGCCAAGTAGGGTAAAAATGGAGGAAGGTGGAGCATGGGCCATCTTGAGGGTTTTTATGCTTGAGGTGTAAGGGGGGGGTTAGGCTTTATTTTGTACAGTTTATAAACACAAACATCCCTTTCTTTCCTTGCCCCTCCCACTGTCAAGAGAACCTGAGGAAATTATAACCCTGTGAGCCACCTCCAGGTTTATTTTCTGAGGCTTTTGGGAGCAGTACATTGTTTAGAACTGTAACAGCAAAATCTTTTGCCTGTCTGGAACCTACATTACTGGATCTTGAGTTACAGTTTCAGAAAAAAATTGCTTGTTAGTAGGAAATTGACCAAGCTTCATTTCATGTAAACCTTGTGGAAGTTAATAGAGCTGACTGTAAACCTTCAGTGCCATTTTATGGAAATAGTTCTCCTATAATGAGTTAGGACACTTCCTTTGAAGTTTTTGCATTAGCATGTAAAAGGATAGGAGTCTTCAAACTTCAAATGGCACAAATAATCCACAGATTTTATTCTGCTTGTGCAGAGGAAGAATCATATTATTTAAACTGCAAAATCAAATAAAGTGTTGTGTTTGGTTTAGATGATGAAGTCACACCTGCCCCTCTTTTTTTGCATTTGCATCAATGTTTAGCCATCTCTGCTACAATAATTGCACATACCTCCTGTTCTCTTCTTCCCTCCCCCACCTTCCCACCTTAAATGCAATGTTACTTGTCTGTCATTTCTCCGTCACCCCCATTTGTCATTGTCTTAATTTTCAACATGTGCTCTCTAGAAAGCCGCTGTCATGCCTGTGGTCTAGTGCAAGCAAGAAGATCTCAGTAAAGCTGTTTACAGCATGACTGCTCTGCAGATATTTCAGTGCAATTTTCTGGTGTATAAGGTCTCCAGATCTGCGTTCGGGCTTTTAGAATTAATGAGAAATATTGCATCGTTTTTCCAACAAGAAAAGGAACTGAATTAGTTATATTGAGAAAGCATGCTTATTTAAGAGCTGATGCCAAACAGAAAATTGTTTGTGTGGCTATGCGTAGCAGTCATTGGTTCTTGCCTTATCCACTTTGCTTTCAGAATCAACTTTTCTCCTAACAGTCTTAGTGATTTGGTGCTGTTTGTATGCATGGTGTGCATATATTGCCTCACTGTACCTGGCAGTGGAATGTGTCAGAGCCCTTCAGATAACCACTGTTCTTACAGGCTGAATTCACAACGCAGGTTGCCACCCCAGCAGAGGTATGGCCACATTTCTGTAGAATACAACAGCACTCCTGCACTTGTCGTGGCAGCTGCTCTCACAAGTTATATGTAGCCTTCTGGCAGAAGGCAGCCTTTGCACTTTCTGTCCTCTTATCTACAGTGCATCACCAAGCAGCTTCTTCTTTTATCTTTGTTTCAGGTGCTAAGTAGGCTTCTGCACTTGCAACATATCTGACTGAAGTTTCAAGGTCCATGTTCTTCAAGAATATTTTCCTTTTAATGGGGAAAATAAGTGCCTTTTTTGTTGAAAAAAAAAACCCCGGTCACAGAGAACACTTCCAATTAATTCAGTGTCAATATATGAAAGCTACGTTATTCTCACACAGGGACATGGATGTTACCCTGTTAACAATGAAAGTCAGTATGTGCTTTATGGTTATTCAAGAAAATGAAACCAATGAATGTGCTATGGCAGCACCAGGTACCTGCATCAGAATACCCTTTGACAGCTCTGTCACTAAGTCAAGCTAGTAGAAAACAGAAGGCTCTCAGAAACTTTGCTGTGCCCTAGTTCTTTTCAAGGTACTCACTCAAACTGTAGAACAAGGCCATGGCTAGATCAAGAAATATGGCATGTTTCCAAATAGACTAGGCTGCCAAAAACAGCCTGAGGACTAGTCTAATCCTACTGGATATTAGTTTGGCCACAAATATGCATGTCATTATAACCCAGCAACGTGCTTCTTGTCAAATGCAGGCAGTGTTCTCAGGAAGCAACAGCTAGTTGAGATAATGTAATTTCAAAGTATGAGTGAAGAATGTTAAGGGATTTCTTGAAAGATATTCTGAACTGATCAGTAATGTGAGCTCACAGTAGAAGAATTACATATTTCAAGTCATATCAAGAATTTTTGATGGTAATGGAACATGATTAGATGGAACAATAAATATAACATTTGGTTCTAAAGGACCTGTTTCTGGATGTCTCGCTGTAATAATGTCAAACATTTCTGTTTTGAGTAAAAAGTTAATAACTTTTAAGCTTTTTGCTATAGGGAGGAAAGAATGATTTATAGTACGGTGTTTCTGAATTATCTGGTGGCAACTAAAATTAAATGTATTTATCTTAGAGGAAAAGGTAGAAAGGACTTTAAAATGTAAGCAACACCTCTCATTTCAGATCCAGTTCTCTGGTGTTATGCTCCTAGAAGGAATACCAACAGTAATAACAGCAAATGAGAGGATAAAGAAAAACTGACATTGCAATTCCTGAATTCAACAGAAGAGTTTGCAAGTTTCTTACAAATCAGCTGCTCATCTAAATATATCAGTTTGTCACTTTTTTCCTTAAGGATTTCTTTCCTTATTGTACTGGGTTTTCTAACAGGGTGAAATTGCAGTGTGTGGCTGTTAGAATTTATCCAGTTTCTGATTCTTTTCTTAAGGCTAAAAAAACCTGGCTTTCTCATCCTTTCCAAGAAATGGCATGTGCTCCATCTCCCTGACCACCTTGGCAGTGTCCGCTGGTCACCTGCTTCCCTGTCAGCAGTGTTAGCAGAATGCTAAATAGGACACAACACTCCACATGCAGTCTCACAAGGTCTGAAAGCAGAAGGCAGGTTGCTCTCTGGGATGTGCTTACTGGCTGTGATGGTCATTGCCACCACAAGGTCACACGGCTGACTTCTGTTAAGCTGCACACAAGTGCACACAGCTCTTCCTCTAAAGCTTCCTCACCAGCTGGTTCCCAACCCATACTGTTGCATGGAGTTATTTCTGCAAGGATGAAGGAATTTGCATTTGTCTTTGTTGAACTTGTATTTCTACAAGTCCGTGTGTCCAGCCTGTGCCATAATGGTTCTCTATCTCTAATTGCTTTCTTTTCTTTTCTTGCCCCTGCCTGCTATGTGTGGAACTTTCCCCTTATCTACACAGACACCTCTTTCTAGAGGGAGTTAGGTTGGGCAGACATGACTTGACATTGTAGGCTTGACATTGTGCTGAGTGTTTCAATCTACCACCATCTTCATATGCCTCTCATGGTTTGAGAGGGGATTTGCTCTAATTTCTGGGACTAAGGTCATACTGTCAAGTTAGTAATTCCCTGGATCCTCCTCCTGGAACATGGGTGTGGCACTTACCTTTTACCACTCATCAGGTACTGCTGAAACCTTTCCAGTGTCATTGAGAATGTCCTTGTGGGACACAAACCAGCACCCTCTCTGGTCCCATGGGGAATTGTATGTGTTTGCAGGATAAAGTAGTCTGTTGCTGCAAGGAGGTACTGATACATATAATTTCACTCTAAAATACCATTTAAAACACTAGTTATCGGTGATGAGGACAGACAGGGAAGACTTTGAGGTGGTCAAAGAATCTGAATTCATTGTGAAGTACAACTGTGTATATAGTATTTTAGAAAGGCTAGTGATGTTTTACTACAGTAATTGGGTTAAAATTCGCATAAACAAACTTATGCATTTTAAACATCTCTTGCTTGCAAGTCTGATGTAATTTTCTTTTTTTCCAGTAAACCCATCTGATTTGATCTTGCAATCTTGATTTAATTCTCAAAATTCTGTTTACTCTTGCCAAGGCATCCTGTAATCAAATCTCTTATGCTAACCAGGTCCAAAGTCCATCATCTGTCTTGTGTCCCAGTATTCCAATAATAAGTTATTAGAACTAACACTTTCAGATAAAGGTAAGGCCATGCAGGTGGCATAAGCTCTGGTACAAGAACTTTGTCAAGACAAGCAGCTGCTTGCTGGCTCCTCCAACACTGTGTTGCCAGAGCTTGTCCTACCACCAAGAGATTTGCTCCGCCCAACACAGCCTGAAAACCACACTGGCTGTGCAGAGCACAGACCTTGCCTGCTCAGGTTACCCATGACACGTCACTGAGCCCTCAACATCTTCTTGTCAGCACCTCCGCATTCCCTGTCCCATTACTTGCAGTCAGTTGTAATACCTTTCTACAGATACTGTTAGTAGGCTTGGGAAACTTAGTAGGCTTCTTGTCATCTGCTCATGGATCACCTGCTTCTTCCAGTATATGTGTTGCCTCTGTAAGCTGTAAGTTATTTAGGCTGTATCACAGGTTTCATACCATAATACAAGTCACAATTTATGCTAGCTTTAAAATAGTTTTACTGTAGTGGCACTGCAGATGATAGAAGAACATTTTTGGCTAGATGTTAATACTTAAAAAGCATGGTAATATATAACTTACTGCTTTGTGGCAGGTGAATACCAAAATATCTTTTACCTTATTTTAATGGACAAAACTAACATTGATTTCAGCAAAGTTCATTTAATATAAAAAAGGGGGAAATGCAGGCTTCACAAATACTGTCTGAATTGGTAATACAACATAAACCAGAGAGGTGAACTGAGTTGGGTGAACTGAGAGGTATATTCATAGAAGGAGTAATAGATTAGAGGCCTTTCAGGATAAGGGTATTTCCCTATTTACCAGGGAAGCTCTCACAGCGTCATTGTGGGAAAGAAAATTTGCCTTAATTCTGTGGCTATTCAAAAAGCAGTAGGAATTCCAATTGACTGAGAGAGAGCATCTAATCTTCAGCCCTGTTGAGCACCTTTATGGTAGGTGGAGATTGGAGCTGGGAGACATTCCATACTTAATGCTTCTTAGTAGCTAAATGAGCATTTCCCTGCACACTGACTTAGATTTTTTAGCTTAATTCCTTGTATAAACCTCAGATATATTCAACACAGTTAGTTTAGCTGGTATAGTCCACCATGACATGTTAAACAACTTTTTGTTTGCATACTTGATAGGTTGGAATTTTCTTCTAGGATGAGAATAGTCTTGTCTTCTGAAGGCTCTGAACTCCACCATCTCAGTTAATCGAGTCCGTCTCTCCATCAATGAAGATGAACATCCTGCTCCAGAAGAAGAGCCTCTGAATCAAGATCCCTGGTTCACAGATCAGATGGACTCAGAAACCCCCATTTAATCCATTTCCTTCTCTTCTTTTTAAAACAAAAAAAGAGGGAGATGTGGAGTTGTGTTTTTAGGTTCCACTGTATGTATGTTCAAAATGGTTTATCCCTCTGTACCCCCCTTGTGCCTTTTTGGTTCATCCCTGCAGCACCGGTGTGTCCATCAATCCCAAAAACCCTGACTCATGCCCCTGACCCCTCCTAGGTGACTTGTCCACCCTTCTCCTTTGTCTGGAGGCTTTTCCCGGGATCGCTGAGCGACTGGACAATGGCCTGGGGTCCCTCCCCTCCTCCCTGCTAAGTGGATACCCCGGCTGTCCTTTCTTCGGAGGGCCACTTCCATGTCTTCTCCCGTTGGCCGATCGGGTTTCCCCGCCCCGCCATATCAGGGCCTGCTCGAGGATCAGAGCTGCCTCTCTTCTGAGACCTATTCGAGTGCTGTTGGGCTCTGGGGCTCTCCTCAGAGTCACAATAAATCTTCGACCTACCCCCAGAAGGGTGTAGCCCCCTTCCTGGCCGGTGGGATCAGCAGTGTCCTCGGACCCACGAAGGCACTCTCTAAAGCCCAGCTGGGTTCAGCAGGGAGTGCCTCTCACTGCCCTATTGCCCCGAAAAGAGCTACCTGGAGCTAGCAAGGGATCTGCACCTGCGAAGTTGGGACAAGACGCAGCACTTTTCTATTGGGAAAAAAAAAAACAAAAAGCTCTACAGAGAGACCTGGAGAGACTTAATCAGTGGGCTAAGGACAGCTTCATGAGGCTCAATAGGGCAAAGTGCTGTGTCCTGCACTTGGGTCACAACCACCCCATGCAGTGCTATAGGCTGGAGGAGGAGTGGCTGGAGAGCTGTTCAGCAGAAGGGGACTTGGGGGTGCTGGTTGAAGCCAGCTCAATATAAGCCAACAGTGTGCCCAGGTGGCCAAGGAGCCCTATGGCATCCTGGCCAGTATCAGCAATGGTGTGGCCTGCAGCACCGGGGCAGTGATTGTCCCCCTGCACTTGGCACTGGTGAGGCCACACTTGAATCCTGTGTTCAGTTCTAGGCCCCTCATTTTAAAAAGGACATTGAGGTGCTGGAGAGTGTCCAGAGAAGGGCAATAAGGCTCCTGAAAGGACTACAAGATGTGTCTTATAAAGAATGGCTGAGGGATCTGGGTTTGTTTAGTCTACAGGGCTAAACAGAAGAGGAGGCTTGGGTGGGGGTCCTCATCGCTCTCCACAACTTCCTGAAAGGAGGGTGTAGTGGGGGGGGGGGGCAGTCTCCTCTACTGTGCCAGCAGTGAGAGGAGCAGAGGAAATGGACTTAAGATGAGGTAGGGGAGATTCAGATTAGTTATTATAGGAACATAATAAAAATTACTATATTTTTTTCAATGTTAGGTTGATCAGGAAATAGGTTTCTCTGGGAAGTGGTACACTCACCATCCCTGGAGGTGCTCAAGAGGAGTCTGGATCTGTTGCTGAATGGTGTGTTTTAGTGATTTAGGGGTTACAGTGGTAATGCTGGTCAGTGGGACTGGATGATCTTAAAGGTTTCTTGCAACCTTGGCAATTCTATGATTATTCTATGAAAAGCAGATTATTATTTCTGCTTAAAGGGTCAAGGATTTATTTTATTGATGTTGATAATCACAGTCCAAGAATGAGGCAATGGTGGCACTAACTGCAGAAGATGAAAGTCTGATTTCATTTTTAAAGTACTGAGAGAATAACAACCTTCACAAAGCATTATTTCAAATGAAACATCAAAATGCTAAGGTGAAAACATACCTATGTTGAAAGAAGCTGTGATGGAAAAGATTGTGATTTGTGATAATTAAGAGGAAATGTTGTGCTCCACTAACAGCATTTACAAAATAAATGTAATTTCAACCTAAGTATTCACAACTGGCTTTCCTGCTCCTAGGACAATCTCTTGTTATATTTATAATTCCAGCACAATCATAATTTAACAGACGTATACTATATATAAAATTTGGGCAAGTATTACTGCTATTAAACAATAAAATTATCATTTTTCATAAAGAAATACAGCAGCCCCTAATGCTGCTGACTGCCTAAGCATACGCTTAGGTAATTTACTCCCTTGTACCAAGTGTTAGTGTAATTCCCTTATACAGTTTCTCCAAACTAGGAAGTGGTATTAAGTAGAAAGTGTAAATAAGGATCTACTTGTAACTTTAAAAGTTCAAATTATCTTTCATTAGATACCTTTTTATGAAAACACATCTTTTGTCTTAAACCTTTTATTTACAAATGGATAACTCAAATACAAATACTGAAAAATTCATTTGAGCTGCCAAGAATATTCTGCCAAGCATATGTGCAGTAAGGGCCAGTATAAATAATATATTACTTTAAAATAAATGTTAGTGTATGGAAGAGCACTTCCATATAGATATTACATTTTGTTTAGAGATGGTCAGATACAAAGGCAAGCATCAGCTGTTAAATGCTATGGGATCACATTGGATAGTGTAGGCAGACAAAATAGGAGAAAAGTAGATGTCTTACTTATGAGGCCTGTTGCTATTCATGAAAGAACATGAGGCTAATGCTTGTGATATTTTTTTCTGATACCAGTGTCCTAAAATATGAATTATAATCTTTTAATGTAAAATAAGAAAGGACAGTGTGAAATAATCCAAGTACTTTATCTATTGTCTAGTATTGGTGATGGCTGATGACTTATCAAGAGACCAAAAAGCCCTAAAAGTCTGGTTTTCTTCTATCAAGTGACACTGGTTAGGGAACTCTGGGGACACTGTCCCCAAATGACACTTTGGGGAAACTGTTGTTTTCCCAAATGCATTTAAAACTCCTGATTCAGTGGCCATTCTTCCATTTCTATTATTTGACAAATAGAATTGGGGTTCGTTTGATCTAATAATATCTTTATAATGGCCTTTATAATAATCAGTAAATTAGGCCTTGGGTACATGTACAAAAATAAAGAGGTAGCATAATTGTGAATATTGACATCTCAGTAGTATTTCTCCATATATGAGTAGTGATTGTTAATCACTCTGCAAAGACAGAAACAAGTATACAAAACACAGCATGTCTACGTATTTTTATGTTTTCCATATTTTTTTAGTAGTAATTTATCCATGTGACACAGAATCTGACACGTTTCAACCGTATGGTCTGTATTGATGGAACTTTTAAAAACCATTAACTTGTAGATAGAAATTAAATATTAAGGCCTCTGTTGCTGCTTCTTTGTAGTGGGAAGCTTTCTTTATAGAATTTTTTTTCTCCTCTGAAGATACAAGAAAATATGTGGTAAGGAAAAATATTAATCTTCTGATAATCTTAACAAACTGATAATATTAATCTTCTGATAAACTTAACAAACACAGTTTATGTTATTTATGATGACTCATTATTTCATTAATAGTTTTGAGTCTAAGAATCCAGTAGTATGCCTTCAGTGCAATTTACAACTTTACATCTTCCAGAGAAATACTTTCATATTATATTATACCAAGCATTTAAATGTTTAATAAAAATGTTTCTGATGGAAGTAAACAAAACACATTTTTATCATATCAGAAGTATATTCTAATATTGGGAAATGGTGTGTCTGCTTCTGCCTGCATTTTGGGAATTTAAGGGCTTGTTAGAGGAGGAGAATTTTTTAGTTGAAAAGGAAAGGGTGGTTGGAAAGAAAGTCAGGTATTTTAAAGGAAGTGTATTTTAGCAAGATGTTTCTATACTTGATTAGAGGTGGGGGAAAGCAAATCTTAAATAGAACAACTTTTAAAAAACCCAAGCATCATATACTGGTTTTAATTTGATTTGGTTTCTGTAGGAAAGTCTATTTAAATAAACTAAGGTTGCTGTCCTAGGCAGGGAAACCATGTGCTTTACACATATAGTGTGCTTGATGTTGCTCTAGTGGTATGCACAGACCATTCAGTAGCAAAACTTTTATTGGACACTCTCACAGTGGAACTTATCTGCCAAAAGCTTCACGCTGCTCTATGGTTTTTTTAACCATTCTGTCTCATTTGGAATTTTGTTGAAATCAAAAACTTGTATATTAATTCTACAGAAGAAGCCTGCAAATCTCTCAGATGCTTTGGGTAACCTCATGCTTTTCAGACACAGGAAGTGAATTTGTTTGGGTTTTATGGGGAATAGGTTCAGTGCAATTAATTATTTGTGGTACAGTTGACACAGACTGACAATTGTTGGACATTGTGGTATTGGTATAAAGATGTGTAAGTTGATAAAATTTGTGTCATTTTGCAGAAAGTTGTGTAATAACCCTAGTTAATACAATAACACCCACGTTGCACCTAAAATTTTAGGTAAAATTTGGCAGGCTGAAAAAATACTAAGGACCTGATCACTTCATAGCTTAGTTCTGCATTTGCTTTAGATCTTTATAAACCATACTGACCATTAAAAGAAGGTATTAAACCCTTTCTGGCCCCGTTTTCATGCTTGCATGCCATCTTCTACATCTGTGTTAAAAACAATCAAAACCATCACCATTAACTGCTGGGTTAAAAATTCTCTGTAGTTGTTGGGCTGGATTTTAGCTTGAATTCGTTCACTGAGGTAAAAAGGAGGAAATGCTGCAGGGGTGGAAAGAAGCAGGGGGAGGGACATTGAGAGTGCATCTGCCAGTTTTTTGTGTGTGGAGCCATAGCCACTGGTCTGATGAAGGATAGCAACAGGCATCCTTTGGAGTCAGCAGGAGGAAAATAGGATGAAAATATACGAAGAGGGAAGTCAAGAACTGAAGGGAAGGAGGCTAAAAGGTAGAGCTATCAATATCAAAATGAGAAAAAGCTTACTGTATTCTTTGTTTTCTTTCATGAATCAAATAATGTCTTTATTAGGAGCAGAAAAGAATAATAAAGGATAGAAAAAGGGAAATTCAAAGCTTTCTGCGATGTTGAAAACTATGTGTGACTGTAGAAAGCCCAATTCAACTGCAAAGCAGCTAAGAATGAAAATCACACATATTAATACTGATTAAAACTAGCAGTGAAGGTATACAGAATAATTGGAATAAATTGCTAAATTTGAGGGAGCTTAGTATCTACAGTATGTTTCTTGTTGAAATTTTCCTATTGAAAGAGAAAGAAAGGCACAGTGAATCATTATTTTCTCATAAGTATTCCACTGCTCTAATTTCTTAGAAGTGTTAAAGTATATACTGTAGTTTTGTGAATGAGTACAAAAATAAGGTAACAGTAATAATAATATGTTTGTCTTTCTGAAAGGTGGAAACACAGAATCATTGAATTGTTTAGGTTGGAAAATGTCTCTAAGATCATCAGTCCAACTGTTAATGTAATAAAACATTACCTTTAATAGACCTTTAAACAGTCTTGAATCATGGTGCTAACTAACTTCATTTTTCTGTTAGAATTCAGAGGGCCACGCAATGCAGGTATCACACAAGCAAAGGGAATTGTATGTTTAGGACTTCAGTGCAAAGAAAAACAAAATGTGGTGTGTCTTGGTATATTTTGAACCCAATTCTACACCATCCTGTTCACTCACTGGACTAAACTCTATGCAGTGAGTACAGGGTCTGTTGCAGCACTTCAGCCATCCTTCCACTGGTTAGGAGCATAGCTTTCTTCTAGGTACCAATATCCCAATTCCTCTAAGTTGCATAAGTAAATAATGAACTTGTTCTAATTAGAATATATAAAACCATACTGAATTTCGTAGCACTATTTACAACAGTGAAGAGGAGCATGGGAGAAGGTTGAGGAAGGATTCTTGATGCTGACTTTTCCCCTGATGTTTTTTAAATAATGCATTTATCTGCTCTTTATTTCTTTAAGTATCCTCTCCAGCTGTGCAGTTGTAATTCAGCAGTGTCATGTATTGTCATTTCTGCATTAGTAAATAGGTAGGACCTATTTACTGAGTAATTATGAAATAACCTCATAATGAAATGCAGGAAAGGGTTCTAATTAAAGTTGCTAAACAACTATTCAACTTTAAATGAGAATTTTCAATCCATGTATCCTAACGAGTTCTCAGAAGACATTACTAAAATATATAAATTATACAGTAAACACAAAATGTGATTTTCCACACTTCCAGTGTATAGAAAACCATTTGTAAACAAAATATACTCATACACAAGAATTTAAATATTAACTTATGGTAGAATAGTATGGCAACCACATGAAATTTTTAATACTTTTTTAATATATAACCAACAATAAAGAAAGCCTGTAAAGACTAGATCAATAACCCATGAAGTCCAATAATTTGTTTGAAAATATCTAGTACTAGGTGTGGAGGGTAACATGGCAAGGATAAAGTACCTCCTGGATTCTTTCAGCAATCTTAGGCTTGTTGGCATCTTCAGCCAGAGGTTGTATCTTTGCACTTAATAGTTAGAAATCAAGAAAATGAGATAATCAGACTAAGCCAGATGATCAGAGGTTTTAATGAACATAAAATGTTGTTAAAATGTAGTTCTTGTCTATCATCTCTGATTCAGGTACTGCAGCACTTATTTGCAAAGAAAAACTATTTATTGGATATAAGATCTATTCCTAGTTTTCTTAAATTCTTATGTCTTTATGTTACCACACAAACCTTAGTCAGGTTATTTTGTTTTTAAAAAATCTGGTATGTGCACAGTCTAATACAAGTACAGTTAATGCCATAATCCACATATAATTAGTATTACTTAAACTGTAAAAACAACACCAAAAACCCAGCAAACAAAGATCTCCACACAAGTTCATCTAAGTATGAAAACTGATTTAAAACACTAATTGAACATTTATAAGTAGCATTAATTATCACAATATTAATTAAAAATAATTTGGAATTCATAGCAAAGCTACATGAAGGGGCTTTTATAATACTGTTTGAAAGATCTTTTTGATAACTGATAAATTCAGTGAGGATAGATAGAACTCCCTATCCCTGTCTTCCACTTCAGGGGGCTGGGTACCTGTAGTAACAGCTCTCTGGCTACAGAGAACAACACACAACTTTCTTAAGCATTGTTTTAGGGAAGGCTGTGAGAAAGCTGTGTGTTGTTCTCTGTAGCCACAGAGCTGTTGCTACAGGTACCCCTGTAACTTATTGCTATCTCCAACTTATTGCCCTTTCAGGATACAGGAAATCAAGTAGAATAAATTCTTTGTCCAGAAAAAGTCTGGTTTTCTACTTTTTAGTTTACAATCCTGAAGATAATTTTGGGTGATTATTTTACAAGCTGAAGATTATCAGAAGGCAGCAATTTTTCGTCATGTTTCCTTCGTGTTCTAGTATTTTCAGTGATGAGTAAGAAGTCAATAGGAAAACAATAGCAGGAGCAGAGTAGGTATTTCTGTCCCAAGAAGCAGAAGTAACTACTTGTGTAACTACTTTTTTATATTGCATCTCAAAAATATTAAGTTTTTGTTACTGATATGCAAGCCTGAGGATGCATACTCTCGAAATTTTTCTCCACACTCATTTTCCTACAAAGTCAAGGATTTTGGGTTTTATTTGATTTCAGGTAACCACATAACAGCTGGAAGAGAGGCAGCATCTACTATCTTACTCTGGTACACACTATGTTATAGATACTCTACTGAAAGCAGGGTCTGTGTTGGTAACCACTTTACACACACAACCCCTCCTTTAAAGGCACTCTGCTTTAACTAGACAGCATGATGTGTGCTGCCTCTTAAACTGAAATGTCTGCTGAGGACATTCCTTATAATTGCTTGCACTGCAGCAGTGGCATTCTGGTGCTTACCACAATAGCTAAGAGGAGAGTAGTTTTTCCTGCACTGCAGACCTCAGCTTCTGAAAGAGAGAAGTGGGCAAATGAAGTGGAGAGGACTGAGTTTTCAGAAGACAGAAAGTAAGGAAAAGGCATAGGCTAGAGGAAAAGAAAGCATGAAAGCTACAGCAATTTTTTTTTTCTGAGTACCTGGACAAAACACCAGTGATGCTGTTGAGCAGGACGGGAACAGAGAACTCCAGATCAGAAGGCAAAGAAAATTAACTCTCTCCTTTATTTCAAAGGCACTGCTCTATATATAGAGAACATTGAGAAGACTAATTTCATTGGTCTTAGAGTAAAAACATGTCACACCATTGGTGTGCAGTGAATGATGCACAGTGGCAGAACATATCTATAAACAATGTGAATAACAAGATAGATCAGAGAATTATTTACATTCTTTTCCAACTGTTTCCCAGGCTCTCGCCTGGTTAGAAAACCTTTCTCTTTCTCTCTGACTGAGCTGAGAATATCCACAACCAGGAAGTAAAAGCTGGAGATGTAAGAGGCAAGCAAGGCCCAGGCCCAGACAGACATAGAAAAAGGAAATTTGGTTATATGGAGGCCTGCAGAAGAAAAAGGGAAGAACAACTAAGGTGAGAAACTTGAACAGCTATGGGAAAGGGTCTGCATATGAACTGTAAGATGGTGGTAAATGGGCAGATGCTAAAAGCTGGAACTCTAGAAACCGGCAGGACTGGGAATAAATGGAAGCTTCATGGTATAGAAGAAAAGGACAGGCAGCCAGGCTGGACATGCAGTGCCTATGAGTATAGAGATAAAAGAGAAGAAAGATAAAACAGGCAGATTCCTTCAAATGCATTTTCCCATGACTGTAAAATTATAAGCAGCTGTAAAGTTTTTTTAGGGTCAAAATACAGAATGCTTTCCTTTTGAAGGATATCAACACTTGAGATATTCCTAAAGCTATCCCAGGATGGATGCAGTCAGACCTACAAAAAGTGGGTTTATTTGAAAGGCTTTTTTTTACCCTAACAAAATTGGACTATGACCTGTAAATGTGCCATTTTTGCTTATCCACAGCTGTGTACTTTCTGTATCTATCATGTAGAATCACCAAGGCACTTTTTGCCAGTGGAATCCTATTTATGCTAGGAATTTCTTCTGGCCCATCTTCTGTCCCTTAGCAATCATATCTTAAGGCATCTGTGATATAAAATGGGCTTCTTTGCATGGTTCTAATTTTAGGTCTGCAACCTGTGCAATTCATTAGCAAGAAATGAAAAAGAAGATACAGTCACAGTAGCAGAAAGAAAAACCTTTATGAAATCCACAACTGAATCCATAAAGACATTAAGTACTGACAACTACCTCCAGTACTAAAAAAAATGGAGGTTTTCCAGTCTTCAAAGTCACCATCTAATTTTAAAATACAGTATCTCTTTGTTTGCAAAAGTTGCTTCTTTAGTAAATTTGCTTCAAATATCAGTATATATTGATCTATATCTATATCTCTCTATGTATATATCTACATTGTTCAAATCTGAAACCTTGCTTATCAGAATGTCTTTTGACATTAAAATTCAAGTCTTGCTTGACAGGTTTTGCTAATCCAGTTCATGCTGTTCAAACAGGACATCATAGCCCATTTTTCACTTGTTCCTTGGTTTTCCTGGAGTAGGTAATGAGCTCTGTTTAGTTTGGAGAAATCCTTTCAAGAGTGATTTACTTATCTCATAAATCATCAGTAAATCCTTTATACATAGTGGGATTACCAGCACATGCCAGGCAGATCAAAACTACTGACCCCTTTTTGAGATACTAATTGCTTAAAAAAAAATTACTTCCCATGTTCCCAAATAGGTGTAATATGTTAATTAGAATGTGCCTTTGTAAAATTTATATTTACTAACTCCTTTCTTTTTCCCTAACATCCTAATAAGGTAATTGTGAGGCCTGTTGTACAACCCTAGGTACAGCTGAAATATCCTCAATACTGTAACACTGATGTATCTATGCTAGCCTTGCTCTCACAGTAGCTAAATTATGCATTCAAATTGGTATTTAGTCAAGTAGCTGATATTTAACATTGGTTTTGAATTACTGCAGTTAAGATTAATACAGATTTCAGGAAGTTGCAGGTTTCTCTGATGTTTTAAAACAGAGCATTGTGCAATGAGGCTGTTTTTAGCTATATTAATGTTTTATAAGTAGAGCTGCTGTAATTAAAAGAAATAAGCTGGCATTTTCAGTTCTTCAGTTTTCTCTGTATAGATCTTAATTATCCTACCATAAAAGCTGTAACATTTTTTCACATTTTGGGGGGCTTTTCTATGTGTAATTCAGAATTCAAGCATAATTTATTATGCTGTTATTCCTGCATAAATTCTTTAATTTGGTCTTGCTATAACATAGAAAATATTTTAGAGTGTCACATGTTACATTTACTGCATACATTCATCTGAAGATCAGAAAACAATGTATAAAAGTATTTCAGCTTCCTAAGGAACCTAACACTGCTAGTGTTGTTTGTTTTCAGTATGAATTAATGAAGAATACTTACTTCAAGTATGTTTGCATTTGCCTTCTGGTATTTTTGAAAATACCTTTCACAAGTTCTTATTTCAATAAAAAAACTTAAAAGCATTGCACAGAATCAACTTCTGCTCCCAGGGTTGTTTCTACTGATGTTATTCTTTTTAATGCAGTTACAGCAATTAATAGAAATGGTTCTGAGTGGAGACATCTGGAACATAAAGGTAATTATTCTGTGTACTGTGACTTGATACAATGAGGGAGCAAAGGATATGCTTTCTGACTTTCCAGCAACAAAAAGCTATCTATTATCCCATGAACAGTATTAAAAGAAAATAAATCCTATCTTGATTTAAATAGGACTCTCTATTTCCTATTACAAAACCCCAAAGCCTCAAACAATACTAAAAACAAAATTTACAGATCCTGGGACAACCACAGAGTAAGTAGTTGGAAGAGAATAGCATCTAATTTTTGTTCCAAAGGGAATACAGAAAATGTTCTTTCCTGCTCCTGAAGATGAGAATTTATTAGACCTCTTAGCAAATAATTTAGTTTTACAGTAGATTACCAGGAATTAGTGAGATCGGTTATGTCCCTAATTATGGGGTTTTTTGAAATTTACTTAGTCTACTTCGAAAAATTTTGAAGTGGAACTTTATTATGCTTACAGAATTGTTTAAAGGAGCATAGCACTCTCAAAATAATGGTCACAGGTGGAATGTAGCAAAGCTAATATAAAAGGTAATGGAAAAATTCACTACTTCTCTTCATTGCTTAAATGAAATGATTGGGTAAATGGATTTCTCTACTTTCTAGGAGTGTGCTTCTACATTAGTCCATTAGCAATTAGAGAGAAGTTGCTCTGCAAATTGTCTCCATGAATCATGTAGTTCATCTTTTTATTGTGTAAAACATAAAAAATTGCTCCTAGTCAATGCACTTCAATTTTCTATCTCAAAATCATTTATCATCCCTTTTTGGCCAACAGTACTTCTGAGATGTTTTCCTGAAATTAAATAAAAGGAAGTGGTATTTGTATCAGTGAGCAGATTATGGCTATGTAAGGTAAATCTTACTGTGGCAGCAAGAAAGACTCTATATTTTTACCTAAAAGGTCTTAACAAATTGATCAATGCATTTAGAATAATTAGTTCACATTTCAGATGTAATAGTGGTCTCTTATTTAATAAATAAAATATGCACCTCTTGTTTACAATAATAGACTCATAGAATAGAATCATAAAACACCCTGAGCTGGAAGGGACCCAGAAAGTTCATCGAATTCAACTCCTAGCCCTGCACAGCACAATCCCCACAGCACACCACGCTCCTGAGAGCATTGTCCAAATGCTTTTTGAACTCTGTCAGGCTGATGCTATGACCACTTCCCTGGGGAGCTTGTACCAGTGCCCAGCCACTACTAGGGTAAAAAACTTTTCCTTATGTCCTGCCTAAACCTCCTCTGACACAACTTCATGTCATTCCCTTGGGTCCTCTCACTGATCACCACAGAGAACAGATCAGTGTCTGCCCCTCCTCTTCCCCTCATGAGGAAGTTGTAACAGCAGTGTGATCTGTCCTCAGTCTCTGAGCTGAACAGACCAAGTGACCTCAGCTGCTACTCATGCAGCTTCCCCTCAAGGCCATTCACCATCTTTGTAGCCTCTTTTGGACACAGTCTAATAGCTTTAGATCCTTCTCATATTATGGCACTCAAACCAGCCCCCAGCACTGGAGGTGAGGCTGCCCCAGCTCAGAGCAGAGTAGGACAATCCCCTCCCTTGCCCGGCTGGTGATGCTGTGCCTGGTGCACCCCAGGACAGGGTTGGCCCTCCTGGCTGCCAGGGCACTGCTGACCCATGTTCAACCTGCCAGGACCCCCAGGTGCCTTTCCATGGCACTGCTTACAGCATCTCATTTCCCAGTCTGTCCATACATCCAGGGTTGCCCCATCCCAGATGCGGGGTCCAGCACTTTCCCCTGTTGAACTTCATGTGGCTGGTGATTGCCCAGACCCCTGATCTGTGGAGGTCTCTCTGCAGGGCCTCTCCCTGCCCTCGAGGGAGTCAACAGCTCCTCCCAGTTTTGTATCATCTGTGAACTTGCTCAGTATCCCTTCCAGTTCTGTGTCCAGGTCATTTATGAAGATGTTGAAGAGCAGAGGGCCGAGGATGGGGCCCTGTGGAGCCCTTCCAGTGACAGATTCCCAGCCTGATGTCACCCCATGCACTGTAACCCTTTGTGCCTGACCCATGACCCAGCTGCTCACCCATCCCATGATGTGTTTATCCAGATGCGGGCTGCACATTTCTTTTTTCAGAAGGATCCTGTGAGAGACAGTATTGAAGGCTTTTCTGAAATCCAGAAACATCACAACTGGCTTTCCTTCGTCATCTCCTCTGCCCTTCAGAGGAAATGCTTAAAAGGTGACCTGCACTGATGGACCCCAGCAGCTTCAAAAACTTTTGCCCCACAGGATCTTTCTCACTGTTACTCTGAGCGCCTGACATCTGCTCCACCCCTGTCCAGAGTTGAAGTTTTGCTGGCACTTCTTCAGTTGACAACAGAGATTTTAAACTTGATTGCTTTATGATCACTGTGGCCAAGACAGCACCAATCAGTGCTTCACTCATGAGACCTTCTCTGTTAACAAGCACACATCAAGGAGTTTTTTATCAGCTTCTTTAGTACATGTACCATGAAGTTATAATGGTAACTTCAGGGCTTCTGAAGCTGGGCTTCTCCCCCTGCCACAGGAGAGGTTAGCTGCTGTTTATTAGCTGGTGCAATAACTTAGGACATCTTTCTCTCACATAAGCCTCAGATGAGCCTTGGTGAAGTTATCAATCAGGACAGTTTGCCTTGTAGTGAGTTATTTCAATGCCACATGGTTGGTGCTTTCAGCTGATAGTAAACATCTTGCTGTGGAAGCAGATGTGGAAAGATAAGCTGGAATTTCTGACTGACAGACACTTCACTTAAAAAACTATAAAAGCTACACCATACTTTCACAAGCAGAAGTCTGCACACTCCCTGAAATGTGTGGAGCTTTCTCCCTGAAATCAGGATGCCTACTTTGTGATTATTCTCCTGAGGGCTGAGAAAAAGGACTATCATCACTATTGTACCCTATCATCAATTCAGTAGTAAGTTGCATTGACTCCTAATCTATGCTATTTCTTTGCTAGCTATAATATAGGTACCTTTATGCCATGCGCTGTTTTATGTAATCCACTAGCAGTTCTCTTTATTTTATCCTGTCTAGTCAGTAGCTCTGTTTAAAGCCTTTTGTCTGTTAACCTCCTTCCTATTCAGTAAATAACTCATTTTATAATAGATGTGACTGGGCATCCTTAAGAACTTGCAAAATTGAGTGATTTAGGTGCAAGGATTTAGAGCTGCTGCCAAAAATCTGATCCTAAGGCAGGGCTTGTCTAAAGCTCTCATTCAATCCATAACAATCATTCAGGTGTTTAGGAATCCTCTGGACCTGTTTGTGCCATCTGTGTGGTTTCCCCAGTTAACATCTGGCAGGCTGAGGTCGCCTGTCAGGACAAGGACAGTTGATTTACAGGTGTCTGTTAGTTTCTAGAAGAATAATTCATTGGCATTATCATCCTGGCTAGGAGGTCTAAAGTAGATTCTCACACTGACATCTACATTATTTGTTTGTCTCCTAATCCTTTCCTAAAGGCTCTAAGCTGTGCCAGTGACAACTGCAAGCTCCATACATTCCAGCCCTCCATTACATACTGTGTCACCCACCTTCATCACCTACCTATCCCTCCTAAAGGTCCTGTAACCATCCAACATGGCACAACACTCACAGGGCTTATCCCACTAGGACTCATTTATGCCAGTGATGTCATGTCTCTGAGACTGGACCAAGGCTTTGAGCTCCTTTTGCTCAGTCTTTTTGCTGCATATGTTTGTGTAGAAACATTTCAAGTGTAGCTAACACTTCCTGAAGCAGACTGAAGGATGCCTCTAGCACTCAGTTCCTCAAGTTTTGGCATGCCATCCCATTCCTTACCACTGGCAAGCCTGATTTTGTCCCTTACCTGCTTCAAAACTTGTTTAAAGTTCTACCAATGAGTGCTGCTAGCTCCTGTCTTAAAACACTTTCCCCCCTCTGAGAAAGGTGCATCCTCTCAGATGTTGGTAGACCAGATGTTAAAAGCACCATCCCACAGTCAAAAAGCTCATTTTCCCAGTTACATCAGACTTGTATCCATGTGTTGGACTGATCGGTCTGCTTATTCCTTTTGTTAATCTTTCTTGCTACTGGAATGACCAAGAAAAGCATTACCTGTGTTCCTGATCCTTGAACCAATCATCCAAGGTGATGATTCAACAATAAACTGTCTTATTTTTTAAAAGGAAACCAAATTATTTTGAACTTTCCTACTTATGGATAGCAAGTCACTTACTAAATAAGGGTTCTTTTTGGCTTATATTCTTGAGACTTACAGAGATTTCTTTTGTGAACAGTATTTTGTTGGCTTAATGATAGTCATTAGCTCCTAGAATATAATATTCATTATGTTCAGGTTAAAGAACAGTTAGGAGATATGATGGTAGGCTACTAGTTTGTCAGGAAATTATTAAATATCTGCATTTTCTGTAGTATGCAGGTGTGATGTTCATGGCTGAAATATTGCAAGGCTTAATTAATTGCTCTTGAGATGCCCTGGCAGAAGAGGTTCTACCGAGTACTCTTGGCTGAATGAACGCCCCGAGCCCGCGGCACAGCGCCCCCTGCAGGCGCGGGGGAATCACCGCGCCTGCCCCGCCCACCGGGAGCCACCAGCGCCCCGGCTGGCCGTGACCGGAACTGCACGGAAGGGAAAGTGCCCGCGGCTGAGAAGGCCGGGACGGGGCCCTGGTTCTGTGGGGTGTCAGTGCCGTAGCTGTTGTTGTCTGTTTGCTTTATCGTACACACCAGTAAAGGACTGTTGTTCCTATTCTCATCTGTTTGCCTGAGAGCCCCTTAATTTCAAAATTGTAATCATTTGGAGGGAGGGGGTTTACATTTCCATTCCAAGGGAGGCTCCTGCCTTCCTCAGCAGACATCTGTCTTTCAAACCAAGACAAAGTGTTGGTTTCTGTAAATGAAAATGTGAAGGTATATAGGTGTAGAGATTTTCATACGAAGATAGATATGTACTTTTTTTCATTTTTGTAGAAAACCAGGAGAGGCGTGGAACTGAGTTATTTACCTGTTTATTGATATGTGACTCTGAGAAGTGTGGCATATTTTGTTTCTTAAAGACTGCAGCCACAACCCCAAGTTAATATAATCTTGTAAACAAAATTAACAGTTTTTTTTCCATGAACTTCAATATACTGTCCCTGAGACCGAACTAAAGCCCATGTAGCTTCCACTCAGAAGTGACTGCAAATGTGACTCTGTGTCTCCTTATCTGTTTCCAAACCCCAAAACTAACTAGGGCTTGGCTGGAGATTCAAGCTGATGTTTGAACTGCTGCCATACACTTCTAGTCTTCACTGGTCTCACAGGCAGAAGTATAACAATCCTTGTCAGATTTACATCTTCCTAGGGATTCCTGAAAAAGTAGAAATCAAAAAGGACTATATTTTCCAGTCTCTCTTTCTTACACAGAAGAGCAGAGGAGGAACAAATTCTGCCCTCAGGAAATTATTTCTCCAAATAATGAAGTCGACAGACTTTTCTGAAAGAAGGTCTGGAATTCCCTGAGCTATTCTTGTACCTTAAAAAGGATAAATAAGCTTATGGTCAGGCAACAGAAGTCTCTGGCAGATCTGTGACAAAGAACTCAGATTCTGATTATATTTGTTAGTCCTTCAAGGTCTTGTTATGCTTTTTTTTTTTTCCCAATATGAGCCTAGTAGAAAATAACTGAGCAATAACAGCTGTCACTACCTTGTGTGAGATAGGATGAGAAATTGAACTGAAAGGATGAGAACTGAGGGAAGCAACATGGTCCCAGGCACTGGGCTTCAGACTGAATATTGTGATGACTTACTAAAAGTAGAGGTTTATCTACTGGGAATGGAAAACTAAGGTGGCCAGAATGTGATCATGTGATTTTTCTGTGCAAATAAAACTTAATATGGCATCAGGACCTTCCTCTATGAGGCGATCCTCAACATGGAGCTAGGAACATAGGAATTGGGATGCAGGACAATAAGACTGTTGTAGTTTAAGAATGGTATTCCCCAATTTAGTAATTATGCTAAAACCACACCACCACTCACTTCCCCTCCCTACACCCTAACAGAATGCACAAAAGGTGGAGATAATGGGTTGAGATAAGAACAATTTACAGTAAAGAGCAATGAGACAAGAAAATGAGCCATAACAGCAACAATATAAATGGGAAAAATATACAAAGAGAGGGTGATTAACATGTAAAATGCTCACAAAGTCCAAGACAATGAAACATCTGATGATGAAATATCTGCTTTCCTCCATCTGTCATATTTGTTCATCTGGAAACCACTCCCTTCTTCTCAGAAGCCAGAGGACCCCCTAGCCCCACTCCCAGCAATGATGTGAGGTGGCATAGAACAACCTTCTATTTATGACAGGGCTCCATTCCCTCATGGCTATGGCAAAAATTAACTCCATCATGGCTGGAACTAGGACATCATCCACCCTGTATTCCATACCATTTATATCATGTCCAGATCCTTCACCTTCCAATTCTATGCACATACATTTATATAATTGTAACAAAATCAGAAATAATTCACCCTTTTGTTGCCAGTCCAGCTCCTCCTGAGACATTTTAATCTTGGCAGCTCGATCCACCTGTCTGTTGTAGCAACGTTCTTCAGCAGCCCAACTCTTGGGCACATCTGCATCTCATAAGGTACTTTTACAGCCAACTTCCCTACCCAGTTATATTGTAATCCCTCTCTATCATGTGATACATAACAAGGATGATTTAATGATTTTATTTGTATTTAAAACATATTCCTTTAGATGTCTTTCTTTTTTCTTCCTCAGTGTTCTCTATAAGAATTGCTTTTTGTTTCCTTCTCTGCCCATTCCTTTTTGAAAAGCATTCTGGGTTACTTTGACATAAATGGGTCAAAAGTTCAATGTTCTTGATAAATATACTACTTGGTATGTAAAGGTTACATTGTTTTTAGTAAACCATCCAGAAGTTCATTCAATGCTGAGAAAAACACACCCCTGCACATATTAAAGAAAAATAATCCACGAATTTTTGCATAATCTTCCTTTATTTCATGAATAGTAGTCTAACTAATCTTTACTAGTTAGTATTTTCATCTGTGCCACTTGTTTCGTTTGCAGTCTTAGATGTGAATTTATGGAGGTTTTTATGGCTGTTCTTAACATAATCTATTCCTCTTAATTCTGTTCAACAATTAATTTCTTTATAAGTTACTGGTGATTTGCAAACATGACATGTCCATATGTTTCTTTCAAATCTCTAATCTGCACATTAAAATGGAAAGGTGTTAAATTTGGAGGCCAAAGACATGGAACAAATAAACAGCCAGCAGAGGTCAAACAAACATTATCAGGCTTTCATAACTGCAATTTACAGGAGAGGCTGTTTTTGTGTTTACAGAAGAGGCTGTTTTTTTTTTTTTTTTTTTTTCCCCTAACTATATTTGAAAATCAGCACAATTCAGCTTTACTGGATAGTATCAGCTAGACAAAACAAATTTATTTTTATCTGGCTAAACTCACCTGCAGTGTTATATCTCTTGTTATTCTGTAAACTTGAAAAAAACTGATCTTTCACAATCCTTGTTAGACTTGTTTCAAGTTCATAAAGAAATGATGTATAAATGATGCTTTAAGACAAGGCATGTAATATGCAATCTTTAAAGATAACATTTAAATGTCTCTTAATATTAGTTAAATTATTTTTGTTTCACATTTGCCTCCTTTAAACAGATGAAAGTGGTGTGCTTGCATTGACTGCTGGAAATCAACATTAATACAGATGGTAACCAAATAGGCATCTCATCTTCCCCATGCCAGATGTTCCTAACTGTAGAACTGAATAATGGATAGTAACACATCCTAATGTATTTATTATTCCACATACCCTTTTTACAATGCAAAAGAGACTCCTTTCATCTTAGACTTTTGTAGGTTTTTCAGTTCTTGCTATGCACTAACAAGAAAAGGCTGCCATGTGAAAGAGAGGCCACATTACCTGGAAACAATAACAGTGTGATACACATGAAATAGAAATTCACTTTGACCATGGCTGGGATACAGTTGCTATCATCAGTATCACTCAGAATTAAAGTTACATTTACAAAAGGGTATGAGGTGAGTTTGATTTAACAGTGACCAAGCTAGCTTGTTGCCCATGAACTCCAAACCTTTGAAAGAAGAGGAGGGAAAAAACAGTGAGATGATCACCATATTGTTAACACCCCAGTTAACAGCCTTATTGCTTGAAAAAAAATGCACTGGCATTTTATTTATCTTTAAAGGGAACAATAACAGGGTAATTTTTTTTAGAACACATAGGCCACTGTATTGCTCACTAGGACTTCGAGGTTAAAACCAAAGTTAAAACACTAAAACCATTTTTTAATCCCTTCAGGAACTTCACAGTGAAAACTAGAATAATATCTGTGAAAAATGGAATCTTAATTCTGAAAGAACTACAGTGCAGCATTACAATAATCAAAGAGGGGACGGAGTTTAGTGTGAAAGCAGTTAACAGACAGAAATGCTGTTAAGCTATCCAGCTTTGCCGTGGGAAACTGTCTATCACTGTTTGATGACTTTGCACTGCTTCTTGTCCTTGATTTTCCACTAAAGTAATAAAAATGTTCCTGTTTTTCAGCAGTAGAAAATTAGCTATTCAGCATATCCTAGAGTAAGCATTGTGCATATTTTTAAAAAATCCTATTTAGAAACAGTAGACTCTTGAAATTTCTGGTGGAAGGCTAAGAGAGACAAGAAAATAAAACATGTTTTAGAGGAACTATTATATCAAGTGTTATTATATTACACCTGGCAGCTGTTTGTCTCTTTTGTTTCTCTTTTCCAGTCTCCTTGCCAAGTGACTGCTAATAAATAGATTTAACCTGTACCATCTGTTGTTTTACTGTAGACCTATGTACTGCAGCCTCCTGTTTACTATAGCATTACATTTAATCAATTTTTTTTACCAATGACATTTAAAATATATACACATACATGTTAACCAGACAACCACTGTTAAGAAGCAAAGAGAACCTCCTCAAGCATATGTTCTACTACATTCTCTTCCATTAACAAGATCCACTAAGTCTTGGAGTGCACTTGGAGTGCATCTTAGTTGTGTTTGTTTAAAGTTTGCTATTTATTAATGCACCGTACTGGAAAGGGCAGGAGAACCCCCATATTGTATATTGTATAGCTGATTAAGTAACTGAAGAATTAATGATTATGTGCTGACTCTTTGGTTCTTTTCCATTATTAGATTTCTTTCTTGCGCAGCATTTTTCTTTGCAAGGAGCAAAGTACTGCTGTCACTTCAGTTCCTGATAAAATAATTCTGACTTTCACAAGAGGAACTGGTAGCACTGCACTTTCCTTTGCTGAGCAGAACAGTAGATTGTAACTTTATCACCTTTCCCTCCCCATCATAGGATCAGGAACCTGGCCGAGAGAAGTCTATCAAAGGTGGTGTGCAAGCACTGAAAATGGATTTATCTTGCTGTTATATACACAGAGATTAGGCACAAATGAGTAAATACTCAAAAACTCTTTTTAATTTTTTTTTCTTTTCCAAAGATTTTTAGAGCTATACCTACCTGTATCATGAAACACAGCTATGTTCCTGTCTGGTAAAAAGATAAAACACTTCAGATAAACCATCTGGGCAAAATATTGCCATTATAATGTGAAAAGCTTTTTAATCATTTTAGTGTGGTCAGTGACTTCAAATCTGGGTGTCTGGAGAGTGCTCAAATAGTTGGGTTTTTTTTCCTTCTATTAGGGTAAAGATGGCCTGGGTTTAAGAAGTTCTAAATATGTGGAGGTATTGTATGACTGAACCAAAAGAGAGCTGCAAGTACTAAGTGCTATTAAACAGTGAAAATCAAGAGATGAAGTTGCAAACACTGTTTTCCCCACCTTTTTAATGAAAATCCTTTGAAGAAGTGATGCTTCTTAATTCTTGCTCATTTCAAGGCCCAAAACTGACCATAAAGAGTTTTGGCAAAGGTTCTTTAAAGCAGGTGGCCAGAATGAGTAATACTCTTATGCCACAGCAGATTTTTCTGTGGTATTTCTGAGCTCATGGAAACAGAGACATTAGCAAATCCTAATCCTAATTGTAAATAATTAGTTTCATTATGTAAAATGTAGGCTTCTCTTAAAGATTTTCTTGCTCTTCAGATGTTCTTCAAAGTGATACTTCCAAAGATAATAATATCAATTCAACATGTGAGTTGTACTTACAGCACAAAAAATAAAAATGTAAATTGATACTTAAAGACACCTCAAAAACATAATTACATCATTAAATATTGGTTTAAATCAAAAATTCCATATATTGTCTTTCTCTGTTTACAATTTTTTCCACATCACAGTTTCTTATATTTAAATTGAAATAGGAGTGACATAAAAACTTCATCTATCTCTCCATTTCTTGTTCTTTTATTTGATACTGCATCGTGAATCATAGAATTGTTAAAGTTGGAAAAGGAAAAGACCCCTAAGACCATTAAGTTTAACCTTCAACTCTGCAACACTACCATGTTCACTGCTAAACTATGTTCTCAATATTCACACGTCTATTAAACACTTCCAGGTATGGTAACTCAACACTTGCTTGAGCAGTCTGCTCCAACGCTTGCCAACATTTTCTCAATATTCAATCTAAACCTTTATTGGTGCAACTTGAAGTAACTTCCTTTTGTTCTGGGAGAAGATAGTAACCCCCATGTGACTACAGCCTCCTTTCAGGCAGTTGTAGAGAATTGAAACATTTAATTTAATTTCTTTCCAGATCACAGAATATTCTGAGTTGAAGTGATAAGGTCTCCCCTGAACCTCCTTTCTCCAGGCTAAAACAACTGCAACTCCCTCAGCTGTTCTTCCTCACAGGACATGTGCTCCAGACCCTTCACTAGCCTTGTTGCCCTGGACTCACTCCAGCTTCTCAATGACCTTCCTGAAGTGATGGGCACAGAACTGGATACAGCACTCTAGGTATGGCCCCACCAATGCCAAGTACAGGTGGAAAACTCCTTCTCTGGTGTTGCTGGCCACACTGTTTGCTGATATAAACCAGGATGCCATTGGCCTTCTTGGCCACCTGGGCCAAGGATCACGTTCAGCCACTGCTGATCAGTAGCTCTGGGTCCTTTTCCACTCTGCCCCAAGCCTGTAGCACTGCCTGGGGGTGTTGTGACCCCCAATTTGCCTTGTAGAACCTCAAACAATTGACCTCAGCCCATCAATCCAGACTGTCCAGGTCCCTCTGCAGAGCCTTCCTGCCTTCCAGCAGATCAACAGTACCACCAGCTTGGTGTCACTTGTAAACTTGCTGAGGGTCCACTCAATCCTCTCAACCATGTTGTTGATGAAGATACTAAACAAGGTTGGCCCAAGACTGAGTCTTGGGGAAAACCAGGACTCAGGAAGGAAACTTTTTATTTATTTACTGCTTGACTTACGTATTATACTAGTAAATGGCAACTTTACAAGGTTCAAATATTGCACAAAATTATTTTTTTTTAAAACTTACAATCTTTAAATTAAAAAAAAATACATAAAAATGTTTAGCGAAGAACAATCAAGACTACATTATGTAAAAAACCCCCACAACCTTGAAATGTAGATTTTTTTTTTTTTTTTCTGTTTTAATAGTGATATGGAAAACAATTTTGCTGGCGTTCAAATGCCATGACCATTTTCTCTTTTTTCCTTTATTTAAAATGAAGAAACCCTAATGCCTATAATGAAGACTAACAATTGCAAGGTAACTACAACAGTTATATTGGCTGATGCCCAAAGATTACCTCAAGAACATACAGGAATTAAAGCACAGATGGCAGGATACCTACAAAGATGAGCAAAGAACTCATAACAGAACTTGGACATAATGGAAGAATTCAAGAGAATAAAGAGAGAGACACTGCCCAAATATGCAGGAATGAAATTAGGAAAGCCAAAACCCACCTGCTCCTTGGCTTTGCTCTTTGCTGGTAGAGCTCATCTTCAGGAATGCCCTGAGACCTGTGGGGAAATCTGAAGCGAGGAAGACTTACCTTTGGTGCAGAGGATCACCTTAGGCAGTGTTTGAACAGAGTAGACACATGCAAATCCATGAGGCCTGGTGGGTTGCACCCACAAGTGTGGTGAGAGTTGGCAGATGTCATTCTGAGACCACTCTTAATTCCCTTTTAAAGGGTGTGGCAAGTGGGAGAGGTTATTGGGGACTGGAAAAGAGAAAGTGTCATTCCTATCTTCAGAAAGGGCAAAATGGAGGACCCAGGGCACTAGAGGACACTCAGCCTCACCTCAGTCCCTGGAAACCTGATGGAGGACATAATCCTGGAAATAATTTCTATGTATATGAAGGACAAGAAGGTGACTTCAAGTAGTCAGCATGGACTTGTGAAGGTGAATCATGTGTGACCAGGCTGATAGCCTTCTAAACCAAAATTACTAGCTCAATGGGCAAGGGAGGAGCAAAGAAGACTACGGAGCAACCTTCTCAGTGGCACCCAGCAAAAAGACAATGAACATATATTTAAATAGAGAAAGTTCCTTTTAAACAAAATAATACTGCCTTTTTTTTCCCTCTTTTTTTCTCTTATTTTCTTTTCTCTCTCTCTCTCTTTTTTTTTTAGCAGTCCCCTCTTTCAGCAGGGGATTAGACTGCACAGTCTGCTGAGCTGCCTGACAGCCCCCAGCTGTGCTGTGATACTGTGACTACTAAAGCTGTTTAACATAACCTGCATTAAGACCAATGCAAGAAGAAACAGCAGGAAGGTATGGTTGTGAGATGCCTTGTGGTATGGAATGGAAACACCTGTTTGCAGACCAGAGCCTCTGTTGATGGCAATACGTTGCCTCCCTGGGACCACCAGGCTGAAGAACCTAACATGACTTTCAGAGAGGGATCTGAATACATTGGAGCATTGGACAATAATCAGTGGCATGAAATTAAGCAAGAACAAATCCAGATTCTGCCCCTGGGATGCAGTAAAGCTGGGCACAAGTATAAGCTGGGAGAGGAGTGTGTGTAGAGCAGCCCTGCAAAAGGGATCTGGGGGTGCTGGTCGGCAGCAGCTCAGGCTGAGCCAGCAGTGTGTGCCCGGGCAGCCAGGAGGGCAAACCCCATCCCGGGGTGCATCAGACACAGCATCACCAGCCAGCCAGAAAAAGGCTGGAAGGCATGTCCTGTGAGGAGCAGCTGAGGACTCTGGGTTTGGAGAGAAGGAGGCTCAGGGGAGGCCTCATTGATCTCTGCAGCTTCCTAATGAGGGGATGTGGAGAGGGAGATGCTGACCTCTTCTTCCTGGGATCTGGTGACAAGGTGCATGGGAAGCCATGTCAGGGTAGGTTCAGTCTGGACATTAGAAAGTGTTTATTTACCAAGAAGGTAGGCAAACATTGGAACAGGCTTATAAAGAGGTGGTTGATGCCCCAAAACTCTCAGTGTTTAGGAGGCATTTGGGCAATGTTCTCAATTAAGTGTTTTAACTGTTGATCAGCCCTGAAGCGGTCAGGCAAGGGGACTAGATGATAGCTGTAGGTCTCTTCCAACATAAATATTCTATTGTATTTTATTGGGAGATTTTGGTTCCTGTAAAATTAGAAAACCATATACTGTAATATAGCTGATGATCCGTGTATTGAAATTTCAAACTAAAGCGGATTTCCCAGCTCAAGCACGAGTCTTGGAAGTTCTTACTGTACTTGTTTGCTGTGGCCCCAAGGACCTAACAAAATGATGCTTACCTTACAGGAAATTTTTTTTTTTTTTTTTTGGAAGACACCCATAATATGTGGGTGTGTTTTGGAGTCAAACACACCCATATTTAGCTTTTTTTAGGGCAACAAATGGCTTTCTCCCATCCTATAATGCCCAAATTGTGCCTACTGAAGAACAATCTGATAATAACAATAGCTACAAACTACTTTCTGGCTTCTAGCTTCAAAATAGCACCACAACAGATGGTGTGCCAGGAAAGCTTTTTTTTCACCAGCTTTGGGGTGAGAATTTCATAATTTCTTGCATACATAAATGCTAAGCTTCTAAAGAAAAGCAGTGTTAATGTGGTCATTCAAGTATTTCAGAGCAACAGACATCAGTTCAGAAAAGCCAATACTTAGCCATCTGAAGTGCCCAAACTACAAATGGCTGTTGAGCTGGTTTCCACTGTACCCTGGCACCATCCAAACAAATTACCTAAATGAAAGCCAGGAAAGCAAGAGAGCCCATGAAAATGTAGAAGATAAAATTCATTTATCTTTGTTAAAAGGGTCCCCTTTTCTGAGGATGTGCTCTTTTAAATATTAACAATATTCAGCATTTAAACATGCTACTAAACATGAAGATCTATTTCTGCATGCATTTGAATGCATACAGATTTACTGAGCCAAAGACTGCTCCCAAAATATCACTGCCCTCAAAAATATCAGACACTCCTATTTGGACAATTTCTATCCCCTTTTGGAGCATCCAACACAGTGAGGATATAGCATACCACACCTGGCAACTTTGACAGCAAGGTGATTTGTTACACTCACAAATGTTTATGTGCAAAATAAGTAGATAGATGAAACACTCTGTGATGGGAGGTAGATCTGTTCCCCTCCATATGTGTGCTGAGTCTGGTACAGCCTGCCTGGAGCTGAACTTGTGGGTGGCTGTCTAATGGGAAAAACTGAGGCAGTCTTATTCGAAGTCCTAACGACAAATACACCTTTTAGAAGTAGCAAGCCATCTTCTCTGGAGATACTGGCTGGCTACTCAAGGAGTTGTTCTGCACAGGGGTAGAAAGTGGAGTGAGGTGAGAGTGAGCCAGTGAAGGGATATTTCTGAATCTCAGTGAGAAAAACCCAACTTAATAAGGCATCTGCTTTAATAAGACAGACTAAGAAGAGGATTATAGGTAGTGAGAAGCACCTTACATCCCCTCAGGAGTAAGGAGTGCTGGGCACTCCACGTTTGTGCAGCATCAGGCAGGGTCCTGTGGGTTTTGCCATGGCTAGAGCAGATCCTGTCCGTCGGGAGAAACTCTCCTTTTCTGTCATTCACAGTCATGTATAACTTCTTTACAAGTAAACAATTATTGGAATAATGGTAAAATTATTTAGCTGCATTATGGATTTTGTCTATCCTGCTGCTATGAAGCTTTCCCCATGGGTGATTATTGATATGACAGAAAAATTCTTAATTTTTTATTCCAAAGCTATACCACAACACTGTTAGACACTCTGAAACACAATGTCATTTCCCAAGGCAGAAAAAGGGGGTTGTTGTTGTTGTTGTAAATAACCAAGATGTAATCGCTAAACACTGTCAGCAATAAATAGTGGCTTTTCTACTTCAGGCAAACTCTAATTAATTTCTAATAATGATTTATGCTGAAAGACTACTGTGTTGACTTTCAAATTTTCATCTCTCTTAAAGGTAATATATTTGTAATATATTTGGGGTAATATATTATAGCTAAAAGAAATTAAAATCAAGCTGGCTGGGAATCTTGTGCTTGAATTTGTAAGAGTAGAAGAGAGTTCTTATTATATTGCAGGAAAAATTTACAGACTACATAAAAGACAATAATAATTTTTAATTCTGACAGACACACTAACGGTAATGACATGAGAATTTTGCAATTAAATTACAAATCCTGCAGCCAAAGGAGAGAAGTTGTATTAGTCATCTTCCAAATAGATCTTTTATATAAAAAATATCTGGGAACAGTAAATTATATATAGTTAGTTATAGCTGAAATATAGTGCTGCATCTTTGGATTTCTGAAGGTTCTGGGTTTTTTTTCCTTTTTTTTTTTTAGGCCATGAATTGTAATCCTGCCAGGCCAAACAGTCTCTATACCAAGAGTGATTTGCTGGGACACCATAGGCATGTCCTATGAATGAAAGTAGGGATGGAGAGCTGGCTGCTCTCCATAGACAAAAAGGGTCAAAGGTCCTTGTGAAGAGTAGGGATGAGAGGAAGAATATAAGTTACACAGATATGGTCCAGTGAGGTACTGCATGGCCTCATTTTTCAGCTGCTTCACAGGAGCTACTTTAATCTGGCATTAGGCCATTCTTTGCTGGGCACAGCAAATTTACTAGGTCACTCATGCCACAGAGGAGTGGTTAGGATAGTTCTCTAGAATAATACTAGATTTCCTGTTAGGTTTTTGGGCAAGAAATATGTGGTTTATGGCAGAACTGACACATCAGAATTTTTCTTGCACCATTGCAGTGATTGAAGGACATGGACCATGTTATGCAAGCAAAAATCACTTTATTACACTAATCACCAGTATTTATAGTTCTCTAACTTCAGTACAAAATTTTCCACTTGGATCCCTTTTCCCCGTTCCCTTAGCAACACAATCTTATTGGTTATCAAGTTGCTCATACAGTCTTTTGTGCCATCAGTGTCCTACATCTTCTCTCATCAGAGCAGTCAGAGTGACCAGACATCTTAATTTCTTGTTCTTGCCTTAAGTTTATCTCTCCCATGGCTTCCACTGTAGGGTCAGGAGGTCTGCAGCACTACCCAGCTCAGCTTCTGTAGCTGTCTGATCTTACACACATCTCTTAATTCTTAGTGGTCCCATTCTGTGAAAGGATCTGTCTCCTTCTTGCACAAGTAAAATTGTAAGATTTGTAATAGTTAAAAGAAACGTGATGAGAACTGCTTCTGTCTCCCTTCACACACTCCTTCTGTGACCATGCCCCCCTCCCTGGGGCAAAGAGTGGGCTCTCACCCTTTAATAGTCTCCCAGTCTCCACTTAGTTGCTGTGATTGCACTGGTGTTCATCCTCCATCCTATGCTCAGTTTCCTCTTCTCCCATGACAGGTTGTAACTTGGAGATGAGCTCTTGCTCTTTGATATCCACCACTGCATCCTGCTCTCCTGTCACCAAGAGCTCCTGATGATGACCCTGCTTGCCACTGACTTGTGTAATCTCTGCCCTTCTTTGTCTCACCCCAGAAGAAATGGCCCAGCAGGATTAGAGGTCAGTCACTGAGGACAGCTAATCTCCAGCTTTCTCTCCATGTGATACCTTCTGTCACTCTGGATCATTTTTATAATAGAATCATGTGGCATCTCCTCATAGTTATTATCTTAAAAGGCTCAATCCCAGGCATCTTTGAAGCCACTATCACTTATTCCCATGCTTAACTGAAAGAGCCACAAGGGGATACCAGAGTCTTCTTGATGACCAGCAAAAGCCTTCCCAGGCTCTTTGGAGAAGAAAGGGTCTGAGGTGCCAAAGGTTGCTGAGCTACACCTTTGTAAAATTGGCTTTGAGGTCAGAGACAGGAGGAGGAAACATGGAGAAATGTATACCCTAGAAACTTTCAAGAGCCAGCTGGTAACATTTGTTGAGTTGTGCTTCATTGCACTTGGTTGCCATTGTATTATTACCATATCTTTTTGCACCAGTGAAATAAGGTAGGCTGCATACAAAGCTGCTTTGCTATAATTAATTTCCCTCATTTTTCCTGTGTTACAGTCCTGCTACAGATTGTACAGAGGAAGTATATGGTATATACCATAGATATATGGTGTGTGTATATATATATATATATATATATACACCATAATATAATATATTATGATATATTATCAATATAATTATAATAATATAATATTAATAATATAATAATTATTATATAATATATAATATATATTATATAATATATAATATATAATATATAAATATAGTAATTTATATATACCATAAGAGTAGTTAAAAATATTGAGAGTTAGTAAATTTACAACATCTTTGAAAATGCTCTTTGTTAGAATTTCCATAACTTTCCTAAATATTGTGACCTGTACAACAAGAATCCCACTTAAAATATAGCCAACAGGGATTCAGAAAAAAATTTCAGCAAGATGCAGATTCCCTATTCCAAAATTAATTAATTAATTAATTAATTAACTGCTGGAGCACTAAAAGGCTCTTTCAAAAGCTGTTATAGCTCCTATCCAAACTCAATATGATTTGAAAAAGCATGAAGTTCTGCTTTCGTTTTACCAGAAGAGTAATTTAGTAAGCCTTAAATGACTTCAGTAAGCCATGAGGAACAGCCTTCTGCTAAAAATTTTAAACATTTTAAAAGAAAATATTTTTCTTCTCTTCCTTTTTCACAGATTACATAAAATCCAGGATTTGACTTGAATGTATTAGAAGCCTAAACAGCTACTAAGAAGTTTGTCATTGCAGTTTACTTATACAGCTTCTAATGTCTACAAGAAATATGAGCAAATCTAGACTTCATAATACAGAAACAGGAAGGAGCATTATGCCTCCTGGCAAAAGTGCATGAAAATTATAAGAATATGCTGCCACTCTACAATGATTACCTCTGTAGGTAATTTTTCTTTTCCATTATAAATAAGAGAGAGTAAGAGTTTATGAATGAGTGTACCTTCAGATCACATGCACCTTCTGTGATTAGAATATGCAATAAAAAATTTAGATTAATTCGCACTTCAGTGAACATACTGTATATAGGTAACTACTAAGGTATTTACTTAAATATCACTCATTGCCTTCAACACATTTCTATTTTTAATAGTAGCCTGACTGTCAGGCCAATCAACACTAACCAATAATCAATACCTTGAAAGTGTGAGAACTCTCTTGGCTCTTGGCTTTTGCTAGTGTATGCCACACGCAGCCAGGCTTGAAACATCAAATATGTACATAATTGTACATATTATTATGTATTATTATGTCCATGTCCCTGGGGACCACTCCTTCAGGTCAGAAAGAGTTTCCAAAGCATTGTTTCCTCCTTTTCAAGCCCTGACGTCACTACATTCTAATGCCAGGCGGTCAAACGCCTAACAGATGTGCTACCCACACTCTAGCTCTTATATTTTAATCTTTTCAGTGGTCATGGCAGAACACTCAGTTCAAATAAATTAATTTCCTTTATGAGCAGATGCAGCACCTTCAGCCTGGAAAGCATCATCATCAGGTTACAAAAGTTACTCCACCAGTAGCTTGATTAAATTTCATTAAGCCTGGATCTCAAGTTTCTGGTCTTGATTTCCTCAGACTCACATTCAGTTGGATGGACACATAATAAGGTTGAACATTATGCAGCTACTACTTTGCATTAAGCTGAAGTTGCAAAACAGAATTTTTTAGTAAGTACAGTGCTCAGAAAAATAACATGAGGGTTTTGATTGTAGTCTAGATGCAAAGTAATCCATTATTGAAGATAAGGAGTATTGGCCAAAGCAAGGCAAGATGAACAATTGCAGCAGAACATGTTATAATCCCTGAGATACATGAAAGTGCACTTCAGAAAATCGTAGAGGACTTGTAATTACAGACATATGAGGTTTTTTTCCTTCTCTCTGCCTCAATTATCTAGAAAACAAATTGGTATACATTTGGCTTGAGAGGTTTAGCTTATTTCACCCAGTCCAGCTTTTTTTTTTTTTTTTTAAAAAACAAAATATAGAGACATGTTAGTTCCCTCTGGTAGCATTGTGCAAGTTCTGAGATATGGGTCAGCTTGGAAACTGAAACGGTTAATGGTCAAAAGACAGGCACAATCCCAAAGAGCTACAGTGTCGCAATCTCACTGTAGCATTTGTGGTGAGCTTCGGTATGTTTGTCACTTGGAGAACAAGCTTTTGACCATGTGTGACTGACACAATCCTTTCAAACAAAGGTTTTTGAGCAAATTACATAACCTTTGCCTTCAGGAAACTTGGGAGCTCAAGACCTGGGACAAACTCTCTTTTGTATCAATTTCTTTCATTTCATGGCAAGTTCTTTTTAATACAGCAAAATTTATAATGTACCTTTGCCTTGCCTATTTGCATTCTATTTCCATCAATGCCTGCCACGTATATAGATTGCACAATTAATAGTTTAGAATTCCAGAGTAGTCAATATTAATTAGGCACTTAAATTATTGTTTTAAAAAAGCTTTTGTGATATGGAGGACAAGTTTTTCTGTCATCTGTTCAATATTTATTTTAACCATTTTAAACCACCTCAGGAATATTCAGTGCACGAAAACCTTTTTATGTTTGAATGTATTAAATTTCCAAGTCCAAATTAAAGCTATAAATTGCATTTACATAGTTCATTCTCCACAAAGGGGAATTTATTTTGCATGCATAGCTTTTAATATATGCAAATGAAGATGAAAATACAATACATGCTGCTAACTTGGACAAAGGAGAGTTTTTAGAGCATTTCAACCCCGGGTCGATGATCTTTCTCTCAGTAGCTGTGTTTCACAATTATGCAGCATGTATATGTGTTCCCAAATAAAAAGGGTCGTGTTAAATAAACTCAAACATACCTCACTTTGGCTCTTAGGAATATAATAATGCTTCAGAAGCTATTATTAAGATTTTGGTTTTTAGAATAAATGGAAAAGGCAACTGGGGATAAGCAACATAATTGAACAGAAGGTTAGGCACTACTGTCTTTCCTTGTCAGTTTGAAACATCTGCAAGAAAAACAAAGCCAAGATCAGATACTAATCACTATTAGGCTTTGATTTAAGAAAAAGTTTCCTAGAGTTAACCAAGGCACTTAACCATTTTGCCATGTTTGAAATTAGTAGAATTTATGTTTATAAATCATCTGTCAGTTTGAAGTCACAAATCCTACTATAAATTTGAAACTATGAAGTGACTTGTACATTTTAAATAGTTGATGTTAGCAATTTGTTTTTCAAAACAGAAAAACCTTAATATGCCCTACTGCTCAGTTTTAGAAAACCTGCCTTGTATCATACTAACAACAAATAGTGTTCATAAGTATAAAGTATGGGCACTTGATAAGGTGTTTGATGGCCCAATCTTAAGTGATTTGTGTTCATTTAGATGTACTTAAGAAATCAGACTCCCATTTTTTATCCTTGTCAGCCAGTGCTAGCTTTTTAGGACAATAGAAACATTGAAATTATCCTCTTTCTTCTCCCTTTAACATGTTTTTTCATTGATTAAGAAGAGAAACCAAATCCAAAACTGCCTACAAGCACCTTCCTGGCAGTCACATGAAATAATTGATGCCTATGCATTATTTGAGTGAATTTGAAAGCAATATTTAAGCCAGCTCATATTTTTAAAAATTTGTTGTCTCTGTCTCTTTCAGCACAACATATGTACACAAATTCAATAATTTGAAGAGAAAATTATGCCACTCTTACTGATTTATGTCCTATTAACTCACACAGACAGATAAATAAAACTCAAGATAAATGTGGACAAAAGTTCTGAAACTGTAATTATTAGTAGTATTATTATTTGTTACCTGAGCACATATTTCTAGAGGCTGAATACTCCTGCATTGCCTTGCTTCAGTGATGGGTCAGCTTTCATTTATTAGTGCCACCTCATTATATGTAATTTCAGCTTTCATTCCAAAAACTCCCTAAATGATCATGTCTCACTAAAATTAATGCAAATTCTTACCAAATATATAAAAGAAAATAAAATTAGACCAACAGTAGAATGAGGATACAGGCTAGTACTTTGGCACACCATTTTGTATTCTTGAATGCTCTTACACAACACCTCAGTGGTCCACGTTACTGGGGCCCTTCTGGCAATGATGCTTACCTGTCAGTCCTCATGGAAAACAGCTGTCATGTTTAAACATGATTCCACCCATGCCTGTGTAGGACCTCCAGTCAGCAACTATACTGTCTTCTTGGTTTTGTCCTGTTTGGAAAACAGCTGTGGGGATGACACTGATAAAGTGTGCAGACATTGGCGACTTGGGGGTCACCTCAGACAAGATACTATGTTAAACAGAAAGTAGATGTGCTTACTGCCTGTTAGAGACTATTCAGCAATGTCTGCCTTATGTCAGAGCCTACCTCCTCCAGGGAATGGCATGGTGTTTTCTGAATCTGGAGGAACTATTATCAGCACAAAGCACATTTCAGTTTAATTTTTTTTTTGAGCTGATCAGGACCAGCTGAGGGTTCATTCACTTCACTCCAATCCCTCACCCTTCGTAGAATTGTTAGTAGCTCTGAGTATGATATGGGTTTTACTTTTCATGGGCTTGTTCTTGTGGCTACTGCAGGACTTGTGCCATACTTCCAGAGAGACCAAAGCAGTTTTGTACTACAATCCCCTTAGTCAGAGAAAACATGATAGTGTCTCCCTTTTCAGCTATAGAAAATCAATCAAGGATTTCAGTGGAGATAATACAAAAAAAACCCAAAAGTACTGAGTCTGGTTGGGATATAGTTAATGGTCTTGTAGCAGCTTGTACAGCACTGCGTTCTAGATTTGTGGCCAATACAATACTGGTAACACAGCTGTATTGGTGAATAGTGTTTTCCCAGCATCCAGGGATTCTCTGTGTCTCCCTCTGCCAGCCCAGTGAAGGGACTGGAGGTGGGCAAGATGTTGGGACACAAGGTAGATAAGCTGAGTTACCAAGAAGATATTCCACATTGTGTCATGCCACAGGCAGCAATGAAACAAAGAGAAGAGGGTTTAGAGATGTTGGCCATGCTTTACTTCAGTCTTGCCTGTGAGTGGCAGTGAGTAGTTTTGCACCACTTGTTTTGTTTCAATGTATTCCTTTCTTCTTCCACTCCTTCACTTACTGAACAATTTTTAGCTGGATCCGAAAGGTTTTTTGCTCCTCCTCCATTCCACTGGGGGAGGGGGCAAAGTGAGAAAACAGCTGTGTGATACTTAACTGCCTATCAGGGTGACTGGGCATTGGAATAGCCTGCCCAGGGAGATGGTGGAATCACCATCCCTGGAGGTGTTTAAGAAAAGACTAGATGTGGCACTTGGTGCTACAGTCTAGGTGGCAAGGTGGTGTTGGGTCATAGGACACAGTGATTTTCCAGCCTAATTAGTTCTGTGATTCTGTGTTCCTCCTCCACTCTGAGACTGGAGCTGTTCAAGCCCTTATTTAACAAGCTGTAACTAACAAGCACATATTTTACATTTTTAGTGCTTAAAAATAGCCCATTGGATAAAAGATGGTTACCAACAAAATCATGCTTCATGCTTCATCAACTTGTGCTGTCTCTCAAGCTGTACAGAAAACACAGGCTGTGCTCTGAATGCCATTTGGTTCTCTGATCCCCATGTCCTACTGATGCACTTGCTTTCTTTCTCTGTGCTGTAATATCAGATGGCTCCCACTCCCAGCAAAACTGCAGGCAGTCAGCCATTTGGCATAGACAGCCACAGCATGCAGAGAGAGTCTTGCTCAGCTTAGTAAATGGATTTTACTGGACAAAGAGTTATCAAAAGCTGGAATTTTCCTGGGAAGTGAAATATTTGAAATATATTTTATATATAAATAATATTATACTCCCTTTTTTTTTCTTTTATTTTTGCAAGGTGCTGTTTGTTTAGTAATCTATTTCTCAGTCCCTCCTCAATTTGCAAGTTCACTAAATAGAGCTTCACCTGCACCATGATTGTTATGAAATACTTATATTTCAGAGAGAATGATCTCCCTGTTTGAAAAATAAACAAATACACAAAGGATAAGCTTTCAGTCTTACAGTTCTCATAACAGGGAATGAACAATATCAGTATTAGTACTGGATGCAGCTTAGAGTAGTATTTGAAAGAGAAGAAAATCAGTGCTTGTATAAACACTGGACCCTCAGGAAATACTTGGAGATTTGCTCTTTGTTCTGTGTGATTTACATCCTGCAGCAAAGTTGCAGGAGCACTAGTACCAAAAGCAAGTAAATTCACCAGGGAAAACTCAGTTTGGCATAAGGGCTGCAAAAATTATTGCCCTAGAAACATCAGCAACAGATATTGGAAGATAGTTTGTATTAGGGTGAAGAAAATATATTTGAGTGCAAAAGTGTGAATTTCCTGAACATTATCACTAAGTTCAGTTTAGCAAACATCCTCATTTCTTTTATTTGCTATATCTAGGGCTGACATTGCTGATCAACTGCTTTCTATTCCAGGTATGTTAAATCATTCAAAGTAAAGAAATATGACCATGAAACAAATTATTCCAGTTGGATTTTCCAAGTCTCTCAGACTTCAAAAAAGGACTTTTGTTTTTGGGGTCTCTGGATCCTATCACTCATATTTTCAGCAGCTGTTTTCAGATCAAGGATTTAAACTAAAAAAAAGAAAACCTTCTTTTCCTCCCGCTACCTTTCATTTTTGTTTTTGTTTTGGGGATTTCTTCAGACATAAAATTTTTTTTTTTTCAGTGGATCAGCTTTCATTTGAAAGCTTCCAATGAAACTTTCAGAGCTTAAATAAGCAAATAGAAATGCCATGTAACTTGAAGCTGCATCTAAAAAAATAGTGAAAGGAGATGAGCATTAGAAAATAACATGTCTATATGTCTATGCAATGTATACCATTGCATTGGTATACTATAGACATAATAAGAAAGACCTAATCAAAGGGTTTTTGCTGCAATAGTATTGTTCAAACAAATAAGAAGCTTTTTTTAATCCCCTACAACTGCTTTTCCTTATCCTGCTACTGTTATATAATAACTCTGATCCAAAAACCTCAGCTCCCCATCTGACCTAGGTAAATCCCTTCCCCCCTTGAATCCCACAAATGAACCTCTTCAGTCTTCTTTAAGTGCTGTTCATGGACTGTGGGCAACCATATCTGCATTTACTGCAGCCGAATTAGGATGAGTTGTTTGTGCTGCTTTCAGTTTGAAAGTATGTTCACGTAGCCCTGCATGTGGGAGAAAATAACACACCACAGTATTACTAACATTTTCAGGACATTCTCAGGCCTCTGGTCATGGGGATTTTTAAAGTGCTTTAAGTTCCTGAAATGCAGGTTGTTACAGAAATGCCAATAATTATTGATCCCTCTCAAATTGTGATTTCTGAAATGTAAAACCCAAGGACACATTATTGTGGTGGAGGGACAAATCTCCCATTTTACAGCTTTTACAGAAAAAATTGTCTGTAGTCTCAATGTAGAATATGCTGTACATTAGCATTTAAGAGGGCAACACTTAGAAAACAAAGCAACAATAATAAAGCAAGGTCCATTTAAAATTCAAGATAAAAGGAAATAACATGAAGAAATCAAAAAGATAAAGCCTTTAGGCAGGTCTCTGATGATATATACTTGAAAAATCACTACTCTGATGCATATAAAAATAAAATTAATGTATTCCTTAACAGCCTCCAAGTCCCTGACATGCCTACATACACAGGGCTGACGCAGAAAAAGCATTAGCTTTAGCTTAATTAATTCACTGAATTATGGGAAAACAGCTGGATTGGATGTTTTCCCATACAAATTCTATAAAATCTTTAAAGAAACTCTGAGTTTCATTTACTGTGCAAAATTCACCGTCATCCTGAACATGGTGACAAGCCAAGACATTTGGCATAATCCTTGTTGAGACTGTACATGTCCAGCTTCCTGTCATCCACCTGCAAAGGCATTTCCAGAAGACTTTAATCTGTATTTCCCCATTGCTGAAAACCACAAGGAGATAAACTTTTTAAACAGACATTATTTGTTTAATAATAAACACATTTATGGCTATCCTGTATTAATCAGAGTGAGTAATGAGAGAGTCATTACTCATGAAGCCTATATTTGGTTATAAAGTCTTAACTTTGAAACAGTGGTAAATGATTCTACATCCATGTCAGCTAATTGCACAAGATTTTTCAAATGAGCTATTGTTCCTTAAGTATATAGAGTCTGGAATCACTCAAAGCACCCTTTTCCTCCCATAAAATGCAAATTTCTCAAACCAAAAAATGTTTCTGAAGAAACAATAATTTCAACAATTTCTTCAGCTCAAAAAATGTTTGGAGAAGTTTCAGAACTATCAAAAAAGTCTGTTCAAGATGCAAAATTGAGTCTTTTTCTCGAGTGTGCAAAATACTAGTTATAGTAGCAGTTTTAATAGATTGTTGGAAGTATGCCAAAGAAATGCTTTAATGGACCTTAAGCAATATGTCCCCAAGTTGAAGGGCAGGGCATTGAGACTGAACCCTTTCACTGTATTCCCCATTTAATAATTTAGAAAGATACTCCTGTTACTCTGAAACAAGCAGCTCCTTCTGGCCTTCTTACTTAGCTGACCTATGGATTGCTCATAGCAAGGGACTGAAGGTTTTCATCCACTTTGTGTAGGCCAGAACTGGCCCAATATTTTCTTAATCTGAATCATCTGCTATCCTTTTGTTATTTTTTTCCTCACAGAGAAATATACCATAGAAAGAGGTTTAATGCATAGGGAAAAAATTGGTATCTGTAATTGCGGCTTGCATTTGCATGTTTTCCTGGGGGTTTGAATTATTTAATGTCCTAATAGTGTCTTCTCTGATTTTTATTTCCACTTCATCATCCTGATCGTATAAATTTAATGCTCCTTCTCAATACTGCAACCTTTCTTTCACTCCATCCCCTTTGTTTCTTCCACTCACCCTTTCTTTTTAATCCCTGCCCAAATGACAGCAGACTGTTCAGTTTCTTTGGCAAGCAGAATTAAAAATGAAAGCAAAAGCAAATTACAGTAACACAAATAAATCAGCCTGTGGAAATTATATCTACAGCTTACATTCTCATGTTAGAGGGAAGAGGGCCAATGTAGTTTTAGGCCCAGCTGAAAATTAAGAACCACACAGACACTTGCTCAACCTCCACTCTCTCCTCCTCACCCTTCCCTCTGTAAAATGGAGAGGAGAATCAAGGTAAGATTTGTAGGTTGAGATAAGAACAGTGTAATAATTGAAAAGAAATTTAATAAATTGAATATAAAATACAGTAATAATGGTTAATAATAATAGTAGTAAAAGGGAAAAAAACAAGTGATGCACAATGAAATTGCTCACTGCCCACTGAAGGATGCCAGACCCTGTTCCCACACCCAGATCAGCTTCCCTTTCTGGTAACTCCCCCCATTTTATACACTGGGCATGATGTTCTATGGTGTGGAATACCCCTTTTGCCAGTCTAAGTCACCTCTTCCAGCTGTGCTCCCTCCCAGTTTCTTTTGTGCTCCTACTCACTATCAGAGCATGAGACACTGAATAAGTCCTTGAATCAGGATGAACACAACTCAGTAGAAAACCAAAACGTCATGTGTTATCTACACCATTCTCATTCTGAATTCAAAACACAGCACTGTAACAGCTGCTGAGAAGAAATTAACTCTATCCCAGCTGAAACCAAAACAAGAAAGTATTTCTTTTTAAAGGATGACAATATTGATCAAGCCATGAACTGCACTGCCACTGAGGGTAGTAACAAACATTCAGCCCCTAAGGGTTCCAATGTGGCAAGCCGCTTGAGAGTCACTTATGATTGCTATGTAATCAACTCTTCAGTATAATTTTACATTACTACAGCTCCTAGTAATGATTTTTCTCTTTCAATAAAATATAACTAACCCTCTGAAAATCTAGATAGCCGTCTCTTTACTTAAACTTTAAAAGCTTCATTGTTCAGATATTGATGTCATTCTTCAAGTTCCTTCAGGGAAAAAGAGGCAAAATCCAAGGGTTTTATTAATTAATTCAGATGTAAATCAAATAAGAGAACATGTTAGTTGCTTAGTCCTGTATAAACACATATTTACTATTTTCAATATTTTTGGATGTTTTCAATCTCACTTCAGAGTGACCTTGAAAAGACTGTGTCAAACATCTAAGTCTACACAGTATCTCTTACATGCAATCTCCTTCCCATCAATTTCCCCTGACAGCAGCATCTCAAGAACCCACATACATTATGTTTTTTACATTCATGTACTTCAGGTTATTAAAATGACAGGTAACTTAATCAACATTTACATATACAGATCTATTACTTCATCATTTTACAAAAACACATCCAACCTCAGCTACTGTCAAACACAAAAGTTCTCTGAAATTGTTGTGACTTCCTCTGACTCTGCTTGCATTTGAAAAAGGCTGTACATTGCTGTGACTCTCTCACAGAGCAATAGACAGGAAGACTTCCTAATGCTTGGCATGGCCTTCTCCCCTTTTACGGTCAGATATTAGTTACATGGACATTTAATTACATATATCTACAGCTGTTCCCTATTCAAAAATAGACTGGAAAAACAGGAGAAGGATGAAATCCAGCAGTGAGTGAGGGATGCCAAGAACCTAGGAATGACTGTGACTGATGGTCATAATATGCTTAATTGTCAGAAAGGCTGAACTGTTCAACAGGTTTTTGAGAAAGGACTAGAAAATAGAATGCAGTGTAGCTAATAGGCTCAGAAAAGTATTTTTAAAAGTGTGGAACTACAGAAACAGCACACAGCTGAGTCAGTAGGACATGACTGGAACAAAGTCAGCTTAAAACCAGAGAAAAGAAGCAAAGAAGCAATAGTTTAAAAAAGAGGAAATTTTAGAAGGTGGCAGAAATTTCTAAAGTAGATGAATTTCCCATTATTCTCAGAGAATGAAGAGGTTAGAGATGAGTTTTCAATCAGCCAGAGATGATGAGGTGACAAAAGAACAAACATGCCTCTGTGAAAGTCTACACAAAATTTGGAGTGTTGGAATGTTCCATTTTCACATTGAAGCTTAGAGTTTTCCAGAGACAGGTGTTTTAAGTAATAGGCCTCTTTGGGCTCAAGAATGATTATTGCAGAAAACTCACTTGATGAAAAGTGAGTGCACTTATTATTCTATCATCTTCTCTCAAATGCTGTGCTTGTCACTTCTTTGATGCTTTGCAAACCCGAGCTCAGAAAACTTACGATTAAATAACAGGAAGCTCGAAGTGAGATCAGTCATTCCCACAAAGTGGTTGGCCCATGGATACAAGCCAGTTTCAAGCCTTTCTTTCTAGCGTGTTTCTCATCACAGTAAATATCCCCTAGCTGTTTGAAGAGATGTTGTGCTAGACAAAACAAACAAACAAACAGACATACACCCATCCAGGAAGTAAAGAAGTTGACGAAGTAAAAATTAATTCCAATTCTGAAAAACATTTCAAGTCATCCCTCTGTTTTTAATTATTTAAATTTTAAAATTATTTTTTGGAAACCAGGTGACACAAGAACTGGGGAAAATATCAGACAACAACATTAAATATATACATTCACAATGAGATTCACAAATGAGAGATGGAGAAGTCAAATTTTCAACATTGATGGGAGTTATTACACATTTTTCTGGACATGCACATTGTTAAAATATTGTTTGAAAACGAATTTTAAATTTAAGCTTTTGTCACCGTCTGTATCAGGAAAAAATACAGCTTTAAACAAATTGGTTGATTAGCAGCAATGAACCTATCATATGTCAGTTGTGTTACAGATAATAATTTTGGCAGGTTGGGAAGTACAAACACAGAACACTAAGAAAAATGAGTGATGGTCTCAGCCATCATACGGAAAACCAAAGTGTGTTCTGAAAAAATCTGTCTCAGAAAATAATAGTTGCATGGAAAATGTACAGAGGTTTTCATTTCCTACTCTTTTGAATTTTGTATTTCAAGTCCACTTTCCAGGGTTTCTTAACTGATATAATCTTTTACCTTTGGGCTGGTGAGAAATTTTAGGTATTTCTGCGTATTTCCAGAGGACACAGTACTGAAAATCTTACTGGAGTATGACAGTCCTCAACTCATGAGCAGTGTTTAGGTTCTTGTTTTGCAAAGACAGCTTTGAAATTGGGTGTTCCACATATGGTCAAAGCCCTCACTCCCATCCCACCCCATACTGTGTGTCCCACGGCTCCTTTCCCTACACCCCTTCCTTCTTGTGGAACCCCTTTGTCCTCCTTCTTGTCCCCCAGAGGAAAAGCAGTCAACTGGGAGGCAGCAACACACTCTGGCCTCTGAAAAGAGCAACAAGGAAACACAGGGAAGCACAGAGGTGAGAACAGAAAAGAGACAGAAAAGGATCAGAGGGAGAATGGAGAGAGGAACAGGGAAGTCCCCATTCCATGGATGCTGGCGAGAGGAGTGAGCCCACTGACCTTTGGAAAACTCCTTCACAAAAGGGTCAGACCAGACATGAAGGACAGAAAAGAGGCTTGAAAATCTTAAAAAGATGCCACAGACTTAAAGAAATATCTGCCAAAACCACAAACACTCAAGTAGGAGGAGGTGTCCATGCCTTCCATGCTTGGAGATGCACATTCTTTCCTGCCTCCCCACCTTCTTACTCTTCAGGAGAAGATTGATGCTCAGAAGCTTTCACAACATATGCTACAACATATGTCAGTATGTCACCAATGCCATATGGATCATTACAGTCTCACAGTGCAAACAGCATGGAGGAGATTTTTCAGATCTCAGTAGTAAATGATGACTAGAAACATATGATGGGTTAGAGGTTAGGATCCTTCAGTCTGAAGATTTCAAACTTCAATTGTAGCATTCATCTATTGAGAGCATATCATTATAATAAACTCTATAGCATAAAGCATTTCCTCCAGAAATCCCGTGAATTGCTGCTTTGTCCTTGACTAGAGCTGAAATCCAGAGGAATAGGCAGTACTGTCTACCTAGAGTAGTAGGCATACTTCAGGATACTTTAGGATACTTTATTACTGATGGATGAGCAGTACAAAACTGTCACCTGGACCTCTCAACCCCGGGGAATGTTTCAAATTCAATCCTGCATACCTCATGCCATCATTACTGGTTATTTGCTATTTTCTAAAATTATTTTCTTTTCTGACATGTTTGTAGAAGAATCATAGGATTCCAATGCTCTGGCAGACTGAAGCAACCTTGAAGCCATTTTTAAGTAGAAAAATTTGAGGAAGATGATGAGGAAGGTGTATTTGGAAAAAACCTTGGCTGATGACAGAGACCACCACAGTTCATAAGCCTAAACCCTATGGAAAGTCTTCTGACAAGCTCACTCAGGGAACTCCTTTGGTACGTAGTTTGGGAAGGGTGCAAATCCCATTTCAGCATTAGATGTAGAAGACTCTGGATTCTGACCTCTCTGGCCATTCTGGCCATGTGTGACAGGATGCCAAGTGCTTGATAATGAGCATGTAAAAGTAAGTGAGACATGCTTGAAAAGCAGTCCCCAAACTCTTCTAACACATGTACAGAAGCATGGCAGCTCTGAGCCTGGTCACTTCTATTGTTGTTGCACTCAAACTTCTTGGGAGTGGAACCACAGGGCAGCCCTGGTGCCAGCATGATTGAAATGCCTAGGCAGGAGTGTTAGAGTGGGTGATCTTCAGAGGTCCCTTCCAATCCTAGCAATTCTGTTGTTCTGTGAGCTCTGTAAAAATGCATATAGGAATAGAAACAAAGCCTGCCTCTGCAGATGTCCTTTTCTTCTTTTGACTTTATCAGGCAGGTTTTAACTATTCAAGAACACATTGCAACTCAAGTAACTGAAATGAAAAAAAAAAGAACTTTATCCTTAAAGACTCTTAGAGTTTATACAAGAAAAAATAACATAGATTATGATCACACTAATTAGAAGGGTCAGACTCCTTAATGTAGCCCCTTTTTTGTTAAATAACATTGTTAAACTGGCTTGTTCTGTATCTCTAGTGAGACAGAGGGATAGTATAAAGTGTAGTATTTACGTTAGTTTTGTTTATGTTATTTCTAAATCTTTATTAATAGACACTACTTGGAATTTGCTAACTCTTTTCTTTTTTATGCCAGTCTGCTGGGGCATTCAGACCAATTTCATAACCTGAATATTTTCCATAGCTGCACATAGACAGTCTGTGGAAGTATTTTCATATACAAAATATGTGGACTTCAGTGGTGGGTCCATTTTGGAGCTTGCTGCGTCTGACATGGGGACAGCCCTTGTCTGTTCTTGCAAAGGGCAAACATGCAGCTCCTCACTACCAAAACCTTGCCACATAAAACCAGTATACAGCTTCCTGTGTGGTTGTGTGCTGAAGTGCTCCAGCAAGAGCAGCTCCATAACTTTTGACATTGATTTCAGAAGAGCTCTAATGGCAGCACCTATATTGGTTTACAGTGGAGATCTAGCACAGAGCCATCTACACCTCTTTGACCAGTCCTAGAACCAATGTAGCACAGAGCTGAACAAAATCAAGATATTCTTTCAAAATCAAACAAAATCAAGATATTCTTTCATTTTTGGTCATTATCAAGCTGTCTAGTTATAAATTAAGCAAACAATATCTCCAAATGAAATTGCCTCCCATCCTCTCCCTTTACAAACACTTATGAAAAGTTTGTCTTTGTCGACAGTTTTTCAGCCCCACAGGTGCTGCCAGCAGCACCATGGGAGACATATGTGCTCAGTCCTGGTCTGCCTAGACTTGTGGTGAAGAGGCCAGGGCTAAGACTGGTTAAAAAGAAATACTCACCCTGAATAATCTCACTGATTCTACAGCAATATATGAGTCTCTTCAGAAGACATATGTATATAAAACTCAAGTATCAACCCACCAAGAGGCAATGTTTTTCTGTGGTGTGAACAAAGCCCCAAGGGCCCATCTCTGATAACAAAAGAGACCTTTGTCTCTTATCCGTTGCCAGCAATGGAACTGACTGATACAGACCCAGCAGTGGGCCACTAAATGTTGTCAAAAGCAGATTACCTGATTGCAGCATATGGTTTTACCAGCAGTTGAGAAGAGAACTACAATGCACAAATAATATACAAGTGTAACACATTCATACTCTTGCTTCAGAAAAGAGGCCTGGTCATATTTGTATTGTGCTCTGTATTGTATTATTAGTGGCTGCTTATTTTGTACTGACTTTATGGCAGCGCTTCTATGATTACCATTGCATGCACCAGTGTCTGTTGCCTTGAGCTCTACACATTCTTCTGTTTGCTCCATAAAAATTGGATCAAAAGCTCTCTGTAGTTTGGTCTATTTCTTTCCATAATGTAGACTAAAAGGAAGGTTTGTGCCTGCTAATTGTCTCTGATAAAGTAATATATTCAGAATTACACTTATTGTGTTTTAGAACATGTTTTGCCAGACAGTGCCATCAGACAGAACAGGTACCATCAACATAGTCTTATTTTGTCACAATCAGACATCTAGTAGCAGGTGTTTTGGTGTTTTGATTTTTTTGTCCTTTTTTTTCTGTGGCATTGTTGTAGTTTAAGCCCAGATGGAAATTAAGTACCACAGAGCTGCTTGCTTGCTCAGCCCCTAACCTCTTCCTCTGATGGATGCCAGACCCTGTTCCCACACACAGATCAGCTGCCTTTCCTGGTGACTCTCCCAGTTTATATACTGGGCATGATGTTCTATGGTGTGGAATATCCCTTTGGTGAGTTCAGGCCACCTGTCCCAGCTGTGATCCCTCCCAGTTTCTTTTCTTTATGTCCTAACTGGTGGAGTATGAGACAAGAAATAAAAAGTCCTTTACTCAAGACAAGCATGACTTAGCAGAGATCCAAAACATCAGTGTGTTATCTACACCATTCTTATTCTGAATCCAAAACATAGCGCTGTAACAGCTGCTGAGAACAAATTAGCTCTACTCTAGCTGAAACCATGTCAGGCATGTAAACATAAGAGGATCTTCCAAGAAATGTAAATGAGATCACTTTTACAAAGACAACAGTAAGGGTTCCAATGTCTATATTTGCAAAGATAATCTGCAAGTGGAAGATTTCTTGTATTTTGAAAACTGGTTTCTTCCATCTCCCCTACTAAAATAAACCAGGAGGAGAATTAACATTCTCCTGTGCTTTGGACAGCATTATGAAGTTTGGTTGAATGGAAGCTTTCTTTAGTAGATTAATGTGGGTTTTTTTGGTTTTTTTTTTTGGGGGGGGGGTTTTTTGGGGTTTTTTTTTTTTTTTTGGTTTTTTTTTTTATGGTTAGTGAGTAAACTATCTGACTGGGTTTGTGTAAAACTATAACAAACGTATCTGGGAAAGCATAAAGCATGGAAAGAATGCAGTTCACCAACTGTGGCCACCTAATGCAGTTTTAGTTGGGAGTAAAAGACATTGAAAAATACTTTTTTGCCTAAGAATATGCAAGGGAGCCTAGTGCAGAAGCCATTTTTGCCTGATGTCTGTGTTGTAGGATTTTTTGGAGATGTTTGCACAGACCAAAGACCTTGCCTCAGAGAAGAAATAAATCTGGATGCAGCTGAAAGCACCTATTGCTATTTTAGGGATTATTTATTTAAAGACTAAGGAGGGAGTGAAGGTAACTTCTAATGCAGAAACAAATTTGGTACATTTTTAGCATCCTATTGAATCCTTAAAAATCTACAAAGAACAAGGTCTTTAGAGATCAGAATAGGAATGGTTAGATAAAAAATTATGTTTTTATAGTTATTGCAATATACTCAGATGTGGAAAAGAAAGTTCTTCCCCTTGGCATGAATATTTTGAAGGAACTTTAGGGAGCAAGCTTTATGGAAAGTAAATCTATTTCTATTTAAAATCTAGAATTTCCCTGTTGAAAAAAAAATAGACAAAATACTATGGTGGATAAGACCAACATTTCAGTTTTTTTCATTTCGACCATTATTTAGCAAAGTCTTCTTTGGAAGCAGTCAGGTTGAGGTGACCAGGAAAAAAAGGATCAAATCTGGGTAGTGCTAGTGATACCTTAAGTTTCATCTTTCATATTTTTCAGATTCTGTGCTGCCCCAGGCCTGAAAAGTATAAACAACAGGTTAATTGGACCATTAACCCCAATATGTAAATCAGCCAAAACTAATAAAAGTGTGAGACCTCTTGACTGGTCATCCATTTTGTGACCATTTTGGGTCCATCTCAGTTATAGTCCTGGGCAGGCTGTTGTATTGCCCAAGGTTTATCCACTAAGGCTTTTTAATAAATATCTACTTTATTCTTTTAGCTCTGTGTAGTCTCTGTTCCAGGTCAGTCTCTCAAGGCATCAATATTAAGAGCAAATCCACCACCCATCTTGTACTGCTCCCAAGGGCTGCAGTTCATTCTGTTGACAAACATACACACCAGGCCTTATAGAATGACATAAGGAAATATGAAGAAAAGCTAATGCAAGAAAGCCAAATCTATCTAAGCTCTCAACAGTACATTGTTGTTGAAGGGCTTTGAGCCCTTCAAGTATTTTGAGAGTGTTTTTGGATGGTTCCTGAAGGATACATGCTCTTATCTGCTGCCTCTCCAGAATTTCCCATTAGCAGTCATAGATCTGATAGATGAAGAGCAGTCCAAAGTCAGTAGCTGCTGTCTCATATTGTTAGACGAAACCTTTCACAGTTGTAGTGAAAGTAATGGTGAGACCTTCTTATTTAGGTATTGAGAATACTATATCCATCCAATCTCTTTTAAGGAGCCTTTTGAATTCTGTTGAAGCTTTTGCAAATAACTAAGAACAGGTTACTGCTCTGAAAAGTGGTTTACTTTGCTGTATTTAGAAGTAAGCATTTAAGCTCTTGAATAGTGGCTCCTGTAGCTCTGGAAGGCAAGGAAGGCTCATTGTTCTTCCCTTTTCCTTGTAAATAAAAAGTTTGCCAGACACTGTGTCCAGAAACAAACCATTTACTTGAGTAAATGAGTACATTTCATAAGGATGTCTTGTCATTATTTTCTCCACACTGAGTTTCCCTCTCCTTTCCAAGGGTACCATTTTCTAGGACTGTCTAGGACTAGTACTCAAGGTTATTTCATTATTAGTATGTTTGTCTGAACCCTCTCTCCCACAGTGAGATAATTGCTCCTGCTCCCCCTTACCTCTACAAGGCAACTAAGGAAAACTTTATTGTTGCCTGGAATAAAACACCATCTTTCCCAAACAGCATTAAAATGATTATATACAATCAAACCCTTAATTGAAGTTTTCAAGGTGCACAATATGGCAATATGCACACATAGTGCACCTGCAATTTTTTCAGGGTTAGTTGATTTGTATAGCTATCAAATATTGTCCAATTAAAAGAACAGTTGAATAGGTAATTTCCCCCTGTGTTCTGCCCCAGTGGAGTAATTCCAGGAGCTTTCTTGTTATGTCTTCTAAGTTCTAGTGGAAAACAAAGTGTCCTTGCTAGACTAAAAAGCAAGACTAAGCAGAATTCCAAAAAGCTAACATAATATCTTGGAAAGTGCAGCTACTATGTTGAAGTGACAACGAGTTAGAAACTACACAGCTATACATTAAAATCTATAAAGCTACACAAAATGCAAAAATCTTTAGGCATCAATATCAGCTTGCGAAAAGCCTTATTGTGTCCAGCAATCCTAAAGGCAGAGGACAAGCTGAGAGCTGCACTGGTGGTGGGGATTACAATAAAATAGACTTTGGAACTATTAATGCTGTTGCTATTCTAGGCCATGCATAATTTTGAGAAACCTTTAGCTCTGTATTACCTGCAGGTAAATAGAACAAGGATTTTGTAGCAGGATACACAACTACCCTCTTCACACCTCCATCTATTGTGAGTTATTTCAGCATCTAAATTTTATGTATTCCATAATTCATTCTACTACTTTCTCTAAGGTTACTACAGACAGGTACTAACACCGTTCACCAGAACCTACAATGGTGATAAGAAATGTAGGGCAACCAGCACACATCATTTTAGGAAAAGATGGTCTTCAGGAATGCCTGTGTGCCACTCCAGGAAGTAGAGCTGTAAGGTGCCCAGAGTGGCCCCTTAAAAGGAAACCACCGTAGCCAAAGCATATCACATTTTTAATTAAAAAAAAAAAAAATCCTGAAAACAGGGTAAAAAAGTACTCAATGCAAAATTTTGATCAACAAAAACCACAAGTGGATCACACAATATGTAAAAAGGCTAGATACTTGGACCCCTACCTATTTTCTGGGGAAGAGTTTTTACTGAGTCTCTTCTGCCATCTAGTGACCTAACAAAGATAAAATTCCAGCATTCCCGTTGTCGTGCGTGAAATCAAAATAAAGGTGATCAAAATTAGCAGGTACAGAAAGCAAGATAGGAAGAGTGCTTCTGTAAAGTCATGGAATGATCAGAGATAAAAAGGATAAAGAGAGGGAAGCAAGATGCTTGGGAATTCAAGATACCTGAGAAATGAAGTCTTAGTCTGGGCTCTGCTGTGGTTTTATTATAGCAGTTAAGTAGCATAAGGGGCAAAGTGATTATTATGGGGAGAGCTCTTACTTTTCCTACTGGTTTCAGGTGAAGCCAGGTCCCATAATCACTTATAAATGGAAAATATACATAGTACAGAGGGTACCTTAGCTGACTTCAGCCGCGCTGTCTGCAAGAATAGCACATAGCTGCAAGGATCAGTTCCTTTTCTGAAATGCCTGAGCATGACTATTCAAAAACCGTGGAGGATGAATGTCTTCTATGTGGTATTCCTGAACTGAAAATAGAGAAAGGCTTTTTTTTAGTGGCTCCTTGGGGAAGTACTTTTAACAAAGAAAGTATTCCAAATAAAGAGGTAAGATACTTCAGAGAATTTCCCTATGTAATAATTATTGTAATATGGCCACATAGCCAGTTAGAGTCAAAGCTAGACAGTTTTGTAAGACAATTTCAGTCAGTAGTTAATGAAACTTGGATTATTTAGGGCTATGAACAATGTGGAAGACATGTGGGATTGTGTGATGTAACTAATTGTTTGGTATGGACACCAAATTTGTGTCCTTGCTGTTACTTGAGCTAAGATGCTGCAGCAGTGTGAGAGTTTTACTTCAGAGAGAGGAAATAACACTGGTATGAACCTATCCATGGTCTTGTTTCTGAACCACAAACCAGAGCTGTTAGCTCAGGCAAAGTACTATGCTGGTGAAATTATATCTGTTTCAATCCATATATAAGAGACTAGGCATGTAATGTATAGTTTCTCCTTGTTTTCCAGCAGAGAATCACACAAGTAGATTTTCCAGGTGTATAATCCCACACCTGCAAAAGTCCCGCTCTCTCATTTCTGCTAACAACTTTTGTTTTAACACAGCTTCCAGCAAAACACCCAGGTTACTGCTTCATTTTACAGATCAGGAACAGAGATGAGAAACTTTCCCAAGCGAACATGGGGTACAAAACTCACAAGTGGACACATATTCAGGTTTATTATATTAGGTATAGGGCTATTCTCCCTAACATGGGGACTCCAAACATTGTAATGCAATTGGTGCTGAGGTAGGAACACTTCCCTAGCAAGTGGAAAACAAGTAAACAAGAAAACCCAAAAATGATATTTTTTACTTATGTTTAGTTCTGGTAACAAGTAAGATTTTGCATATAAAAATTCAAAATTTTCTCATTTCATCTAGACAAATGTGATCCTTAGCTGCCATCTATATTTGCTGTCAGGGACCAAGCGGATTATCATGTAGGGTGCTCCCATCTCCCTTGTATTTCTAGCCACCTGACATCAAAGGCATCAATCAATACAGCAAAAATAAAATATTCACTGTGGAAACCATGGTAACATATGCATTCTGATAAATGTCTTATGACATAATACACTGGTTGCTACAGTGAATCCCTATGCTGCAGAATACCATAGCAACAAGGCTTTGATTCCCCCCTCCCCTCTAGAAAACCATGAAGACATAAAGAGTGAACTGGTTTTCACCAGTTCGTTTTCTAGTTTTGTATTTCTCATGTTTCAGATGCATAGCTTCACAAAACAAAACAGAATCATGTGTACAGCCATACACATACAATACACAATATTTTATTAAGTACTTTCATTGGAGAAACAATTCCTGTCTGATTTACATTGTCATAAGTGTGTATAACTCCAGTTTCAGAAGATCCACCAAGTTTAGACTGATGCAAATGAGAAGAGAATTTGATTCAGCCTCTCAAATATGAAAAGTGTTGTGACCTGATGCTTGGTTTTATGTTGATATCAGAAAACAGCCTAGGGCTGCAGCAGACCTAAATATTTTTTGGGTCTGCTTACAGAATTGAGATGGTCCCACATGGATGAACTGTGGCCACAATTGTCACACACCAGCTTCTCCCAGGGCAAATCCAGCTGTGCTGGTGACTGCCAAGCAGGGCTGTGCTGCCCATGCCATGTACCTCACAAGGACAGAGAGCTTCCCTTGCCCTGCACCAATGCCCTCTTCTACATTTCTCTTCTACAACAACTGGTGGGGCTGAGATTCAGAGACACCTTCACACCTATATGGCACTGCTAAGCATTTAATGCAAGCTGTTTCTAGTTGAAATTTGGAAGTCTGTCAGTGATCAACAGACTCACAACTTTTGGGAACAATGAATTTATGGCACTACCTAGTGAGAAGTAGATTCACCACTGCATAGCAAAACCAGCTTCATCCTGTAGAAGAATTGGGATCAGTATTCTGTATCTTGGCATCTTGCCTCTCTTTATTCATGACTTTTGTAAGAAACAGGTGGTACCTGTTTTGGAGAACACTGATTTGGCTTCATAACTTGCTGTGTGACATGCCTGTTTCACTGTGTCCTTGTTTGGCTGGGATTTCTCTTCCTAGTAGGTGGTAACGTGCTGCATTTTGGATTTAGGATGAAATGATGCTGATAACACACTGATGTTTTAATTGTTTTTAAGTAGTGCTTACCCTAAGTCAATAACTTTAGCTTCTCATACCACCCCAACAGTGAATAGGCTGTGGGGGAGCACAAGAATTAGGGAAAAAACAGTCCTGCTTCCAGACAGGAGAGGGTTCATTTTTGCTGCAGGCAGGAGAGGGTGTGGCCAGGACCTGGCAGTTACTCTATACGAACTTATTATTCTGTACCACCTCATTATTCTATACCACCTCACATCACTGCTGAGGTACAGAGGAAGGGAGTCTCTGCTGAAGTGTTGAGTAAGTCTGGGAGTAAGTGAGGAGCAGTAGGGTAATGCTGATTTCCACACAGAGGGGAAAAGTTGGGCAGTTCTGCTTCTGACACTGATGGAGCCGTTGGGATGGTGTAGCTGCAGGCAGGTTGAGCTCTGTAGTGATGGCATCTCTGCATGTGAATCACACTCTCTTTTGTACATTCTTGCTCTTCATATTGCTGCTGTTACTGTTCTTATCTCATTGCTGTTTCCAGTAAGTTGCTCTTATGACAACTGTGATCTTCACCTTTTGTGCCTCGAATTCTCTCCAGCCACTAACAGGGGGAAGGGGAAGCAGGAGGGGAAGCGAGTGATTTGTGGTGTGGTTTGGAGGGTCTCAGTGAGACCACTACATTGGGGACTACCATTCCTAAACCATGACACACAGAGAGCCAGAACAGCTGACTCAAACTGTTTGAAAGGCAATTCCATGTCATACGGTGTCATGCTCAGTTTATAAACTGGGGGACAGGCTGGCTGGGGAGCTGCAGCCTAGAGACTGAGTAGCCAGTAGTCAGTGGATAGAAAACAACTGCCTTATGTATCACTTCTTCTACTACTATTATTATTATTATTATTATTATTATTGCCTAAAACTATCTTTACCTCAACCCACAAATTTTACTCTTTTTTTTCACTTTGAATTCTCTTCCCTGTCTGAGGTAGCAGCAAGGAGTGAGGAGGTGACTGGGTGTTTAGCTGCCTGCCAGTTAAATCAAAACATAGAGTCAACTACTCACTTGTTCACAAAGGTATATAGGTTGCAATGGCTGCTGTGATATGTAGAATTAGAAAAGGGTTGTTTCTAAATGTCCTAAATGTTGTTTTTTCCATCTGCCCCTCATCTTAGCCAATTAAAATAGAAATATTCCTGTTACCTGCCAGACATCTCTAATTTACATATTTTGGTACTTTTCTAAATTGGGTCGAGAGAGAACTCCGTCTTATTTCAAGGGTAATTTTCATTGATTGTACATGCTCTGAGCATGATAAAGGCTATACAGTAGATTTCCTGGAACTGTTGCACACAAAACTGCGTAAAAGTTTTCCTGGAATTGTTACCAGTGACTTTTAGTGACTAACACCCTGTGAAAGCTACAGCACAAAGCTATTAGATATGTACTGACATCCGGTGGGTAGCTTGTGAGGGTGAGAAATTGAGTCATGCCACTAATGCTTCATTCACTTGCCACCTTCATTAGCTCCAACCTATTGTGCACTGCCATTCTGATAACTTTGAAGAAAGTTAAACTCTCTTTTTTGTAAGACCTTTGAAACAGAGCTACCTCCACACAGACTTCTGTTATTTATGAATTGACAAAAGGTTCATTTACATCTTTGAGCCTATAGGTGTAGTGTGTGTACTGGGTTTACAATGCCAGGTTTTGGTAGTGGAGGGGGAGAGGGAAGTAAGCTATTGTGTGGCTTCTTTGAGAAGTTACTGGAAGCTTCCTCCATGCCCAATGGAACCAATGCCAGCTGGTTCAAAGATGGACTTGCCACTGGCCGAAGCTGAACCCATCTATGACACTGGTAGTATCTCTGTGATAACTATTTAAGAGATGGGAAAAAATCTGCTGCAGAAGAAGCAGCCAAAATAGAAGAGTGAGAAAATGAGAGAAAAAGTCTCCCAGGTCAGTGGAGAAGAAGGGGCGGGAGCTGGTCCAGGCAGAGAGCTGAGATTCCCCTGCAACCCATGGTGCAGTCCATGGTGAGGCAGCATGCCCCTGCAGCCCAGGGATGTCCATGAGGATGCAGAGATCCACCTGCAGCACACAGAAAAGACCCACCCAAGACCAAGTGGATGCTCAAAGGAAGCTGTGATCCTGTGGGAAGCTCACATTAGAGGGTTCCTGGTAAGACCTGTGGCCCCATGGAAAGAGGAGTTGGCGCTGGAGCAGGGTCCTAGTAGGCCTGTGGAGAGAGAGGCCCACACTGGAGCAGTTTGCTGGCAGGACTTGTGATCCTGTTGGGGACTAACACTGAAACAGCCTGCTGCTGAAGACCTGTACCCCATGGAAGGGACACATAGAGCAGTTAATGAAAAACTGCAGCCCATGGAAGGACTCAAAGGACTCACATTGGAGAAGTTTGTGGAGGACTGTCTGCTATAGTAGGGATGCCACAGTGGAAGAGAGGAGGATTCACTGTGATTCCTCTTCCTGAGGAAGAAGGAGGGGTGGAGACAACAGGTGATGAACTGTTTTGCTGCACTTAAGATGTAATGTCCCACATATATTGTCTTTAGATTAAGCCATCATCAAACCAGGTGGGCAATCTCTTTGAGTAGGTGTAGAGAAATATCTAATATACTCTGCAAAAATTGCCTTCCATCTAATCCAGCCGTAGAAGAGTCTTAAAAAGGAAAAAAAAAACCCACAATATCTCTTCTGTGGGAGGAAGGCTGCTACCTTCAGCTATATGAGAGGCCTTTTTAGCAGTTTATGCATTGTATTTACTAGCCCAAGCAGCCCTTTTACCCAGCATACAGTTGTGAAATGGAAAGAGCAGCCATTTTGAGAGACTGATATTAAATAGAGCATGGTAGAGAGCAGCAAGAAGGAGGGTGCCGGTGATGGTTTGTAAACAGAGCATGGGGTGTGCTCTTCTTGACAGCAAGAACTAATGTTTCTCATTAATTTTCCTTGAAATAATATATTACTCTATTTCAGACTCTAAACTTAGATGAAATCCAAACCCTGCTATAACTAGCATGCTGGATAAAACTCACGGATCAAATCCAAGCATTTTCTTTAGGATGGATTTACATTAAATATATGAGCATATATCTGTCCTAATCAGCATTATCAACATCCTTTAAAACCACTGAAAATTGAGGATGACATACCTAGGTAGATTAGGCCAAAGAAAAACACCTAACAATATAAAACCAGAGATAAAAAATCACAAGTAGTAGCAATACTGACATTTATAACTTTTCTGGGGATTAAGTTAATAAACTGATCTTTACAGGAAACTAGCACTTTCACAGTAAGTTCAAATAAATACTCCCTGGAAATAACTGTACTGGCAGCTGTCTAAGTTTATGAACTTGGATTTCCTGGAAAAGATTCTGCAGTAATTAATAGAAGCTTGAAAAATTAGTAATTGCTTTTCCTGAATAGACCATCTGCACAATTTTTATTTGCAGAATGTGTCAGAATTTTCCAATATTCCTGTACTTTATTTCTGACCTCCTTTCCCCAAGTCTTTAGCATTAGCGATGTCATAGGATAGTAATCACTCTCTCTCCCCCCCCGCCCCCATCTCTGCACAGAACTTACCAGTTTTTGAGTCTATGGAAGTTCTGAAGCTTAAAATCATGACACACTTTCTTCTTCAAGGGGATCCTCTGGACATCTCCTACATTAAGCTTGCTTGACAGGAATAGTCATGGTATGGACCTGATTTTTCCTGTTCTTGATAATGATCAAATGTGTATAAAAGTTCTTTGTTGGTGACTCCAGGATCAATTTTCACAATGGTTAAAAACATAGATTTAGAAGAATTAATACAGGAAACTTTACTTGGAGGCTGGACATTTTCATTAATGTGAGTTAACTGTAAACAGTGACCAACTTCCTGCACTCTCCTTTGGGCAGAAGGGGGACTGTGGCTGAGTGGCTAGCCCCCAGTCTGGGTGCTTCAGTGGCCAAGCTGATAACGTAAACAGGTTGGTAGCTCAGTTCATGTGCAGCTATAGCTACCTAGGTATAGGTAGGAATATATATATATATATATCTATATATGTGTATGCATATAATTATCTCTGCAGAAAAGTCATCTCTCTGCATTTTCTGTTGCAGAAAAGTAATTTCTCTTCATGCAGTAAAGACTTCTTTGCCATCAAAAAATGGCAGAATTAGCATTAGAAATTGATGGTAACTCTGAATATTATTTCTAGTTCATAGCTTTCTGGCAGCCAAATCTTCTGAGTCTGATTTTCTTTACAGCAGTTTAACCTGGCAAATTAGTTAGTTTCAGGGTAGAAATAAAAGCAGGAGAAGCAGGCTTAGAAATATTCTTCTATTTTGATTTGTAGTGGGAGAAGAATTCTGCAGCAAGAGGTGTCTTCCATTTATGCTAGTTTAATTTATAAATAATTCCAAACAAATCAGAGGAATTGGACTAGTAAGAGATGAAAAATAAAGATTGCATGGGGAAATTCACACTCATTGTAGCAAAGCAAATTTTAAATTTCCTTTCTTCCAAGGAACACAGTTCTTTTTTATGATCAATCCTGTCAAAAAAAAATCAAACTTAACCTAAGTGCAATGAAAAGAAGGTTGACCCAGTATTTGGCAACACACTTTCCAGGAATTCAGACTGTAGTTTCCTCCAGGAAAGATCTCCTCCAAATGATTTGCACTGGGGGAGGAAATAAAGCAGAAATCAGATAAAACTCCTTTTTATAGAATCACATAATTTTGTCATGGGAATCTCTCTCTGCAGTATATATATATAAACACACACACACATGCACATGGCAACACACATTCTCCAAAGCAACTTTAGATGTATTAACATTTTCATGAGAAACAAAACAGAGAGAAGACTTTCCCAACTCCAGCCAAGTGCTACATCCAGATGTTCTCACTTTTTATCAGGATAACTTCTGGTTTTCTGTAGCAAGTCCTCATGCCTCTGGTATATCCCCCTAGATGACTGAAATGATTGAGGGCTTCACTTCCCTTTTCAATATCTTTACATTTTAAAAGCATCTGCTTAACATTGATTCTGCTAAAAATAGAACATGTTCTTGTCTTTGTAGCAACAAGGTAGAGCCAAAAGTAGTGTGATGAGGAAAAGTTGGAGTAATGAAGAAATAACAATGAATGAATGTACCCAAAGATTATTTTTGCTGTGTAAGTTCTTTTTTCAATAGCAAGAAAAAAAAAACCTATGAATTAAGAGCATTTATTTCTAAAGTAATTAGTTTTGAAAATAGAAAAAAAGAAAAAATAAAAAAGAAAGTGCATTAGGACAAATTTGAAAGGTTCTTGCCATAACCTAAACACATAGACCTTTGGTTCTTTGTGAGATAGTGTTAAGTATATCTGAATATATATTAATATCAATATTTCTTCTCTACCATGGATAGAGAGTTGTGAAATACATTTATCTTGAAATATTTTTCTACTTTAAATGCATGTAAAGTTCTCAATGTAAACAGGCCTGATTATTATTATCTTCAGTCACATTACAGACAGAAGAGGGAAGGGAGGGAAAGGCTCCTGACTTTTTTTAAGCTATTGCTAACCTCAAATACTAGGTTAACATTATATTAGTTCAAATATTTGATTTATTTTCTTGTTAGTATTTGAGATAAACGAAGAATCATTGAGGGCCAACTCCTGGCCCTGCACAGAGCACCATCCCCAAGAGTCACACCCTGTGCCTGAGAGCATTGTCCAAATGCTTCTTGAACTCTGTCAGGCTGGTGCTGTGACCACTTCCCCTGAGGAGTCTGTTCCAGTGCCCAGCCACCCTCTGGGGGAAGAACCTCTTTCTAACACCCAACCTAAACCTTCCCTGACACAGCCTCAGGCCATTCCCTTGGGGGTCCTGTCACTGGTCACCACAGAGAGAGCAGTGCTTGACCCTTCTCTCATGAGGAGGTTTCAACAAAGATATTTTGAACTGTCTGTTGGTTCTGTAGGTGTTTGTCATTCAATGGAAAAATGCCCCAAGAAGAATACAATTCAACAGCAATTCAATAGCCATTCCTCTAAAAGACAATAGTTCACTGAAAGCAGATGCCTAAGAAAAGAGGCCAAATAAAAAAAAAAAAAAGGTTTCCAGTGAAGACATGAACTCCCTAATTTTACTCTCAGAGGATAAAGGGTTCTCAATACCTGGTCAAGAGTTGCTGGCAGCATTCAACTATCTCTGTGCTGTTGGCAGGGAAATCTGTGAAGTTGGAAGCATTTCCTAATAAGATGTGGCAAGGAACTTCCAGACTAGGGACAGTAAGCATTCCTGTGAAGTAAGTTACAATTTTCTTAATGAATAATGAAGAGGAAGGTAAGATTTGAGAATATGAGTCATGAAGTCATGATCAAATTAACCATTCTGGCTGACACAAAATCACCATTTGAAGTGGTTATGTAAATGTACCAGGCCAAAACCTTTGAACTGTGGGACTTCTAATCTAAATACTTTTTAAAAACTGAATTAAGGAGCAACCACAACAATTTATTTACTTTTTATATGTAGAAATTAAACTACAGCAACCTGTTACACTTGGATAATTTTGGTTTCCTGCCTCTAATGGTATTAATATTATATAGTAAAGCCTTTCTCTCTGCTGGGTCAGTGTGTTTTCATTAACTGAAATGAAGCTATGCTGCATTTATAGAAGTGCAAGTCAATACAGAACCTCTTATTTTGTTTCAACTAGAGTTTGCTTTGCTACGTATTCTCTAAAATTTCCTACAAATACAAATGACATCAGTCACTGGAGTAATGGAGACACAAAAAGTATTAAAGTGATAGCTCCTTCTATATGTAATGTTGTAGAACTTGGACACATTTTTAATATGTTATTATCTTAACTGGGGTAATAGAAATTGCTTGGCTTTTCTACTTTCTCCTGAGCATAAGGAAAGCATTTACCATGGCAGGAGTGGGTGGAATGCAATTTTCGTTCCAAAGCACATTCTATTATTTTGGAGAGATTTTCTCAGTGGCTGTTCACAATATTATTCTTAACATCAGTATTGTGAAATGACACATTTTAATAGGGCTTCCTGGTTCCTCAGTTATGCAGAGTAGTGTCACATATTAAAATATTATGGATGGCTGTGAGACTAATGTTATTTCAAGTGTGCTGGTTCTGTAGCCTTCAGAAAATAGTGTGAGCTTTTCTTTAAAATACGTATGTTTCTGTTGCTACCATGAACACCAAGGCATAGAGAATTATGGTAGAAATTGACATAGTGGTTTTAGCTACATAAAGTACCAAGATCTTTCTTCATTGTTGAAATATGAGTGCTTTAACCTTTGTCATATCATGTCATACCAATTTTGTCTACTACATGCTCAGTAAAGAGAGCTGGAAAAGGGATTGTGAAATACTGAGGATAAATTTATAACCTATTTGTTATGCGTAGTATGTATAATTCATGCCTATAAAGTGATATATGGGTAGAAGTTTTATATGATTAAAATATAGGCATAAAGCAGGCGAGCCAGAGTCAGGGGGGTTGCCTCACATATGTTGAAACCATTGCCGATAAGGTTTCATTTACAAGTTAATACATGTGTCTCCCTGGATTCTCAAGATGATCTAGGAACTCCCAGGCGATGATTGTCCCGACATCTACCCGAGACTGGGATCACTGGAACCTCCAGAAGATGCATCTCAATGCTGGGTTCCCGTACCTCAATCACCGATGTACATCGTAACTCAATCACCGATGTACATCGCTTCCCGGACCTCGGATTGTTCAACCCGGCGCAGAGAAAAGAAACCTTATGAATATGTGGGACTTTGAATGGAAAGAAAAGGCTGAGCACCGAAATCCTGGCCTCAAGCAAAATAAACTGTATAAAAACTGCTTGTGCAGAACGGGTGGTATGAAGCATAGGAGACCCTCTGCTAGAGGGGTCAGACCTGTGTCTCACCCAGTGCTGATCCCGGGCTCAGCACTGTCCTTCTCTTTGTGGCTGGCTCAGATAGAATTTGATCGCTATAATAAAAATTGTTTATTTCTTCTTAATTTGGCTGGGTCAATTTTTACCTATAACATACTGAAACATATCCATTAATTAATCTTTTGAATAATTAATTTGTTCTTTTTAATTTACTCCCTAAAATGACTGTTGCATTGTGATTTTTCACTCAAATTGAAGCTGAAATTTTGGAAAAAAGGAGTCCCATTTTAGAACCATTTCACAAGCCTAAGTGCTCTGTGGAAATAATATTCTCTCAAAATATCGACTTAACATTATGACGAAGAGTTGTTCAGATTCTCACTCACTGTTACTCTTTTACATTCTTTCATTCCACTTTTCTGTTTCTTTTCCAAAATTAGTTCTCTATTCCTGTAACTAGTGGTATGGAGGATGGATTGCAATTCATCTATAATTTGCTTTGTTTATGAGTCACATGTTCTGCACAGACCAACTAACTAAAAAAACCCAACAAAACACTCCTCCATTAAAACACCATACCCATACCCCTCTCCTAAAAACACAGGCATAATGGAGAACTGAAATATTTACATCTTTTCAAATTCTAGTTTTCAAGAACCTTTTATCTCATATCAACTTTGAATCCTGCCAAGCACAGAGATACTTGTGTTTGAGTGACAGGGGCAGCCTAAGTGGATATAGTATGGTGCTGGTGTACTGCCACGTGGTGGTCACTCACTGCAGGGGACACCAAACCCGAGCATTGTACCTGCAACACAGGCAGTCATGAAACAGGCCACAGTTCCCGCAATCATTGCTCTGAAAGCACCATCAGCTATTTCCTTCTTTTTTGAGGGAGCAATGCTTGCTAGAAGAAAAACAAAAGTGTATGTCAAACAGAAATACATATAAGGAAGGTGAATCTGCCAGCTTTTTTCCCTGCAGGAGTAATTTCCCACACTGCAGTTTAAACTAGGGGAAACATGGAGGAAAAATGGGACATTTTTTAGTGGGTTATTTGAAGGCCAAGTGCCAGTGTTGGCTCTCTTTGTTAAGAGGGTGGCTTATATTCAAAATGGTAACTTTCATTTTCTTTGGCAGGTTGCATGTCTCTGCTGGATGACTGTGCCCTTCAGAAGGGTCTGTCCCTATGGCTAGGTTTCGCTCCTCTATGCTCCTCCACTGCTCAGCCCACTGTGGCTTCAGGGTAAAGATGATTGCCAGCCATCTGGCTGCCTGGTGAGGAATTCAGATTTTAAATTTTTCTTTTTCCACTGAGATCTGAAAAGCTTTTTTTAAAATTCTTTCCCTATAAGCCTACAGCATGCTATGGAGTTGACCTGCTTCTCCTGAAGCTCATGGGCAGTAGTAGCTCAACTTCATGTTTGAGGTCTAAACAGGGAAGTCTATCAGAGGGGCTTGGCTCCTTCCCCTTGCCTTCAGCACCTCTCCCAGACAAAGCCTGTACCTCTCTGGGTGCCCTTCCATTCACAATTGAATGCTAAGCTTTAGCAGAGCAGCTGCTCAGCCCCTAATGCTGCTAAGCTTCACCCCCAGCCTGCTCCTTTTGGTGCTTTCTTTGGGATTTGCTTAACAAACAAATTGTCTATGAGAGTGGTTCTTACTCAGGCCTCCTATTACCAGTCCCAGGGAGCCGAAGTTGGCAAATCCACAGAGAGCATAGGTGGCAATGACTTCAGAGCGAACCTGAAAAGTAAAGACACACCCTCTGAGTGGTTTGAAACAGCTCATTGTGATTTAAAGGTCTGAAAACATGGCATTGTGGCTCTGAGTACAAAAATAACTGTTTTGCTTGGTTAGTGCCCAAGGTCTGGCTTTCAGAAAGGTAGACTTGTTCCCTTGTTGAAAGTCACAGACTTTTACACCCATTGCCCATGTGAGGACTGTCAAACTATGTAATGATTTTATCTTTCACATATATTGTTGTGCCTTTTTGAAGTGAGTAGTAGTAATTAAAGAAAAAAAAATCTTATCTTACTAGTGGCAATTTAACTGCTGTTTTCTGAAAGTATGAGTCAGAGAGCTATAACTCAACTTGTTTTTCACAGCTGGATGCTTCTATAAAACTCTTTTGAAACCTCAAGTTTTCATATGCATCCCTGAATTCTTTTACCCTGAAGAAGCAGAGGGCTCTATATTACAAAGCTACTTTGTACATGCTTCCACCCTGTGCAAAGACAAATTGGTCTACTACTAAGTAGGTAAGTAGGTACATGAGTGTGTTGACAAGCAGAGAGGGACATTATGATTTTGGAATCCCCACTAACAGCTTATTTCTGTCTTCTGCCACCTTTCTCCCCTTGGGTAACACCAACTAAGCCTGGACTGCAGAGCAGAGACAAGGTTGGCCTTTGTCTCCACAGAGGGACCCCTCACAGGACACAAAATGGTCCTTTAGGTGAAATCAGGCTACCAACCTTGCAAGCCTTCAGATAAATGTAGTTCAAACATTTTGAGAAAGGAGACAACATATCTCAGCAAATGGATTTTTGTTCCCCTGGCAGCTCCGAATTCCTATTTACTGTGGTTTAGGTTCAAGCTGAAAATGAGTGAGTGTTCTAGCAGGTTTCCTCTTTATTAGAAGTTCCTCTGGATTAATTCCTCTTTTATGAACATCAATTTGTAGATACTTTCAATCAATCTGTACAAATGCAGGAAAATGTTTTTCAAGTACCCACTCTACCAGCTTTTCCTAGAAAAAGCTCTGTGTACGCTGCTTTCATTTGCACTTTCCTAGCTCTGAAAACAGGAAGCCATGTAATTAATGACTCAGGTGAAGACACTTGTTTGCTCAGTCTGACTAGAATATCTGTGTGGATGAATTAGAGAGCTCTGAAGCTGAAGAGAAATTAAAAATGGAAGCCAAGCACACCCTCACCTGAACTGTTGTGCTATAATTATAACGCTTATCAGCCAATTTTTACCAGCATTATGAATCAAAATTGTTTATGTTTCTCAGAGCTTTTCACCTGTATATGGAAGTTGATACAGGTCCTTGTAGGTATTCGAAGTGAATGTGAAAGTTCTATATGAAATCTTATGTGGGGAAAAAAAAGTCAAATAGCGGTCCTAGGATCTGTGTTTTAAGGCTCTGTTCCATACTAAAAAATCCTTATTCACTCATGCAGGAATTCAGTGTCATATTCATGTAGTAGAAGGAAGCACAGCTATAGTATGGCACATCAAAGATCACTCTAGCCCAGGGTTCTATTGCCCAAAATTTGAGGAACGCTGGTAATGGACGCTCAGACAAGAGTATGAATATTTGTTCAAAACACCTGGCTTTCTGCCTCCACATGTGAAATATGTTCTGTTAATCAGGAATGCAAGTGGTCAGGAATTTGGTTTTGATTTTTAATATAAGAGGTATCCACAGCATCCAATCTGATTCAAAGAAGCAAATAAGAGCTGCACAAAATACCTCCTAATTCAGGGTTTCTCTACAGTGACAATCTGTCTCGATTTAAGAAAGACGGATCAATGGAGGTGTAAAGTTGGATATCATAGTTGCCAGTGCTCAGGACGAATTCAGCATGTGCTGTGTGTGCGAATGCCAGATAGTGGAGCAGTCATGTCCACAAAGGTCTTTCATCACTGAATCATCTTTGGCGCTGTGCACACATGCAAGATGCCCTTAGCATTGCCTTTCTCAGGGCTCTGTAGTAGGAGCTACACATCTGTTGGGTAAACTGTGAATGAGAGGTGGGACAAGGCTGGAAGGCTTGATTGAGACAGACTGGTTGGATTCAGTGTGGCAAGGGAGGTGTATGGCATGTACTACATGTCTTATTACTGCCCTCTGCAGAGGGAACAATAGCCTACAGCAAAGATGTGCCAGTAATGCCACCTGCTAGAGCTTGCTAGATGCCTCTCTTCAAGTTTAATGCTTGGACAAACCTCTGAGGGCAGGAGGATCCTCAAGTTCTTCCTCAGGGTCTTCTTGGGAGAGTAGCTCATAGAGAAGTGCTGAGAATCAGGTAAGAAGAAACTTGCCTTGAGGACAGCCTCTGTCTTAAGTGTGGTGTCGTGTGGGATACTGCATGTTCCCCAAACTCATGCCCTTCTGTTTCTATGCTCGTTCAAGACAGCGAGGGCAATGACAGTCACAGCAACTGCACAGAGCAATGCTACACTTTCATAACTGAACTCTGTTGCTCAAAGACACATCTTAGAGTAATTATGCAACCATTTAATGCCCATATTAAAAAATATGTCGAGTTTCAGCATTGAAGTATTTGATCAAATAAATCTGTAGAACAGAAAATTTTACTTACTGTCATATACTGTTTCACACCATTAATGTACATGCTTCCACCCTTTTCTCGGTTTTGAATCAGTTTTGAAAGGCGCTCATAAGCCAAAAATTCATTGAAGAAAGTTTTGTAACCTAGTAGTCCACCAACAATAAAACTGTCTTCCCAGTCTACTCCCATCATGAAAGAGAATGGCATGAAGACATAAGCACAAATGTTCTGCAGAATGTATAAGAAAAAAACAGGTCAAAATACATGCCAAAGAACAATAGCAGACAGTAAGTTTTCTAAACTTAAAATAAGGATGGTTTTATTTTAGCAGAGGAAAATTTGCCTTCAATATTTGCTGCCACAAACTCTGGGAGTTTTTAATTGTCAGACATGCTTGAGTACCTTTTAAAACGTTAATCCAGAGTCTAGATATAAGAAAATATTTATATATCCCTAATTTTATATGTAAAATAAAACAAAGGTTTCTGTGCCTTCTTTTCCATCAAATAATGGCTTCAAATTGGGCACAGTGTTTGACAAAAAGAATGAAGATTGAACTAAAAGAGCTGATAAGAGAACTGAGGATTCTAATTCTTCTGCTAGATTAAATCAAATGTGTTAATGAACATGCTTAATTATCAGGTTATTGGACTCCAACTGGTGTAAACAAAAGAGTTGTCCCTGCATAAAAGCTGTGCATCTGACATAATTAAAGCTGTACCTATTTTTTGCTGGCATTATAAGATTTATGCAAATTGAAAAAGAAATCCCATATCACAGTGTAGCTTATTTCCAACTGTGAAAGGCTTTGGTCAGATTGTCCTTAGGGAATATAATGGAGGTCTTTAAGCAGTTACTATTTCTGGCTGGTTTCTCTGCTCACAGAAGGTTACACGATAGTGTGTCTCCCAAGGGAAGACTGACTGCATGCATCATGTCTCTATGTCTCAATTCCTTGTGGACTATGTACCTGTCCACCCAGCAGTTATGAAAATACCAGCCCCTGCACAAGTATGCCTAAGGAATGCATACTTGTGCCTCTCCTCAGCTATGGGTGTCCAGGGTGCAGTGAGATATCTGTGAAAGCCTGGCAGGGTAATAACTAAGTGTTGCTGAAGCCATATCTGTTATGAGTAACTATTCACTTTGGCAGCACCTTTAAGACAAGGTATATCTATGTTTCTCACTGGGCTTTTATTAGGGTCTTGCAAAACAAAAAGGCCCAAACCACTGAAACTAGGTGATTGCATTGGGTCAAAAATGACATATTGACCTAGGTTCAAACAGAAGTCCTATTTGAAACCTATTTGCTCTGTTGAGTGATTTGGGTTTTACTTTGTAATTGTACTGAGAACTAGCTGATATCAAGTAAGTCTGGTTTCAGGCAAGTCCAGCCTTTCCCCAGTTTGCCCATCTAAGTGAGCATTAAGGGTTTGATGGGACCTTCTGAAGCTAAAGCCAATTTTATGTTTAGCTGAAGGAGATGTTAATGGCTTGGCAAGCGTGTAACTGACAGATGTGCTGCACTGCCAAGTCAGAGGAGGCAGGTGCTACCCTACTCTGTGTAAAGATACCCTGAGCATTAGCAAGAACACCACACAGGGAGACCATATGCAAACTAATACAGTTCAGTAGATATATACAGAAATAGATACAGAAATACTTTAATGGCAAAAATTTTACTTCAACTGTTAAGAATTTTTTCAGAACATGCAAATAAAATATGGGTTTAAATCATGTTAAAACACAAAATGAGAACAAAAAACAACAACAAACAAACCACACAAGCACTTAAATTGGAGAAAGACAAATTATGCATGTATGTCAGCTGCACAAAGAAACTGGAGATCATACCTCAAAGGTCAGCTGTGGATAGTCAAACAAGTTGCCCACCCAAGAAAGGGCTGAGTTGAGGAAGCTCAGCAGTGCAAGGAAGGAGATCACATTCACAGCAATGTTTGCTACTAGCCCGATGGACGTAGAGGCACCCTGACTGGCTGCTTCCAGCAGATTCTTTGATTCACTTTGCCAATGAAGAGAAAACCAGAGTATGAATATCTTTAAATTCAAGAACAAATAACAGAACTAAAAGCTACATGCATTTGATTAGAATTCTAATACTGAAGCAGCCTGTACACTCATAGAGAAAATAATGAAGAGGAATGATGAGGTGAAGTAGGCTTTTCCTGTCAATCCTCATGGCAGACACGATGCATATGCTTGTGGTGCCCTGAGGATGAATTCTGGTAAATTCAGGGTTGAGCAAGGTATGGATCAGATCTCAAAACTGTAACACTGCTTGGATTAGGCAGTGGTCACTTCCACACAGCCCTTAGAGAAATGCTTGGGCCATTCAGAAACAGATCCTTAGAAGCCTTTTTGCTTTCCCTGTCGTTCTCAAGAGAAGTGTCCCTGCAGATGGGCAACAAATTTGCTGCTGCTGTGAAATGATTGCTTTGACTTTGCTTTTTACAGGTTTGCATTTGCAGATTCATTTCAGAAAAAAGACAGCAACATTACAAATGAGAAAGCCTCCTGGCAGGTCACCTCAGGTAGGCATTTCCCTCTTTCTTTGGAGAGTTTACATCTTGGCCCAGGTGCTTGGCGTATGTTAGATTGTAATGGGGCGCATTCACCTGAATTCATAAATCAACCATTTGCAGTATATAGTCTGTAATTAATTTATTGCTTGCACACCTACCACATAATTGACCTAAAATTTATGTGTGAAGAGTTATTTTTCCAGACCTCATTTTTGCAGCAGTATTAACTAGTACCTAGATCAGCTTACCTTTTTGCCATTTGTATGCCACTCCTCAGAGTTACCAGAGGCTTTTCAGTTTCAGGCCAGAATAATTTGGAGGCAGCTAATGATGCTGGCGCTGACATAACGGAAGCAGTCAGTAGGTGGGAGGAGGAAACCTAGAATTCCAGGTGACAGAAAATATTCCATGATAACCATATTACGCACAAACATGTAGGAATGCAATTAATTTTTTAAGTTTGTATGATTTTTCTATAGGAGGTCATTAAAAGTTCATATTGCTCATAAGGAAATTAAGAGAATGAGCTGCCAGAAGACCAGGGATTTTTGTGGCTAATTCCTTCAGAGACAAAGAAAGCCCCACAAACAGTGGGAATTATTGAGGGATACTTTCAAAGCATTGTAGCTGGGTGAAATACTCAAAATATTTCAGATAAACTATACATTTTCTAGTTCTTTTCCCCTGTCTTACCCCAAAAGAAATATATGCTCCTAAGACGCTTCCAGCAATAGTTGAGAATCCTGCTGTCATGACTGCATGGAGTTCAGATTTCGTGATATATGGTAAGTAGGGCCGTACCAGGAGAGGAGACTCTGTCTGGAAGTGAAAAACAAGCACCAAATTAAGAAACCCCTAATAAAAGCCCAAAGATTTCTTTTATTAAGAGCAGGAAAATGAGTGTCTGCATCATACTCTCTTAGGTATCTTTGACTAGTTAATCCTAGTGCTAGCAAGTGCTCCAATTTCAATAGATTGGGCTTTTTTATCCCAAGAAAGAGAATGTCTGAAGACAATTCTTGCTGGTTTGCTGTCTCCCTGAAAAGCACAGTGAAACTGCCAAGAAATTCTATTCCAATTCTGAGTGACTTAGAGACAGCCACAGGTCTGACCCACAAATAAGGCTGTTAGTCAAGTGAAACACATTCCTCTAGCATATGTGCGAGCACATCCTGGAGGCAGAGTTGCGCAATGGTACCACTCTAAATCTTGAAGCAGTGTGATGTGGTGATGCGCCACTGCTAAATATCATGCTAATAGTGCATTTGGGCTTGGATGTCAATTGTTGATCTTTCTACATTGCTACTAAGCTTGGGACAGACATTATTGTAAATGTGGGTTTAATACATTTCCCATTAAAGTGGCCTGTTAGATGCTGTCCACTCTTTTTGTGAATAAGGCCTTATGCTGCTAACCCTGGATCTTAGTTTTCTTCATTGTCTCTCTCCTGCCCTTGCCTCCTTTGTGTGCCATCTTTTCGTATCACTGGCCTTCTCAACTGAAAAAGAACTCTGAAATTGTTATTTCTTCATAGCCTTGGAGTAGTCTAGCGGGGAGATCTACCATCTACATTATGCTTGACCTTCTGTTGGGAAAACATATCGTTTCCCAAATCCTTTCCACTGTGCATCACTGCCAATACTGCCAATGAACATACTGCAATTTTGGAAACATATCATCAGACTTGACGTAGTGGAATCCTAGCTTTGAAAGAGATTATTTTTTTAATACACAGCTGTTCAATGAGCAGCATTATTTCCCTAAATTCTGTAATATTGTTACATGTTAGCATGTTTTTCAGTGCTCCAGCTCACCTGTCCCACAAATATGTTACCCGCAGCTACCAGAGACTCAACAGGAGTAGTTCCCATGAAGGCATGCATTATCCAACCAACCTAAAATGATTATAAAAAAGGAAACAAAAATTTGTTCTGCCTGTTCTATGCCCTTCTTGAGTTAATCATAGCAATCTAAGAGTTCAGAGATATCTTACAATACTTCCTGAGTTAATGATTTCAGCTTAAAAGTATAGCACATTCATGTAATTGGTACATGCTAGAATAAGACGGAGAAGTAATTTAACAGAACTGAAAGTACTCCAGGCTCCTTCTGGGCATAAAAATGTTAAACTAAATTAAACAAAACAGATATTTTGATGTGTTCTTATTACTTATATTCTTGTCCAAAAATACTTGGATCATATGAAGGGAAAAAAATGTGAAACTTAGACTAAGGCTAAAAATGTCTCATTGCAATTTTAGCACACTAATGTCAGCTAGACGATGTTCATTGTGCCTATATAACAATCCTGGGAATGCAAAGGGCAAAGAACTTTTAATTTAAGAATATCTTCAAAATAGTTTAACTAACACCATAGAGGAAGATCTTTTCCCTCATATGACATTTATTGGACAGAGACAACAGAAGTGGACTTGATCTTAGTAGACAGTAGCACTTGACACAGATGCTGACAGAAATGAACACTTAAGAGAGTGAGATGAGGAACATGCTTTGATCTTATCTGGGTATCTGTGATAGGAAGGTATATGCAATTGCTACTGAAATGCTTAGCAGAAATTCACTCTCAGTGATTTAATCTCCATCATGCACTTTGAGGGCTGGGAGAAGGGCAGGCAGAAAGGAAGATTTAAGCAAGTATGGCATCTGAGGAACGCTAAAGCTAACCAGACAAATCTAACAATTAATATGACATAAGCAAAGAAACCAGACTGAGAGATGCCAATCAAGATTTTGCAATGGTAACATCTGGAACTATTTCCAGCCTGTGGCTCCTCTGCACATGTTCAAAACATTTCCCACACTAGCCAAATGAACATCTAATTGGCAAAAATGCATACCTTTCCAACAAGCCACTGCATGAATCCAATGTGGTAAAGCATAGACATAACCGTACTGAAGAAAACCACAATTGGCAATACCTGATTTGAAGACAGAAGATAATTAAAACTTCTACAGTGGTTTCCTTCCTAACCTTCCTGTTTGCAGTGTAATTAAATAATTTTCATTTATCTACATAGCTTTATAACACGACTCTAATTGTTTAGAAACTGTTTAGCTTAGCATAATATACACAAGTTTATAGCTATGTTTAAGTCAATTCAAACATTTACATCCTTTAAAAAGAATCTATTTAAAGGTATATACTTAGTAAATACAAAAAGTGAATATAGGTCTCTTACAGTGGATACTGAAAAATACTTTCAACATAATTTAAAAGAATTGCATGAATGCCTAACCCACTCTCTGATGGGCTATTAAAACCACTCTCTGATTGGGTTTTCACCCTGAATAAAACTAATATAACATGATTCTCAAGTATGTGAAATACACAGGACACCACCATTTCTATGCTAGTATAAAACAGAAAGAAAAATCCACCCCCAAAAGGTCCAAAATTAGTCAGACAGATTAGTTACAGCTAAAACAGTATCACTGTCATGTGAAAAGGGAAGGCTTCCTAGACCCTTAGTGTGGAGAGACTTATTTGCCCCTTCGCATTTAATTTGTCTGTCAATGTCCCAGGAAAGCCAAGACCCTTGCAGCTGATCAGTCTTTCAGCATCCCATTAGGGAGACCCTTAACTGAGCAGTCCTGCTGGATTGGAGAGTGGTTTGACTGTCTTAGAGAAACACACCACCAGCATAAGGGAGTCCTCTCAGCAGGTCTTGCCCTTTACTAGAGTGTATTACCTGCTGCCAACTGCCAGCACCCATGAAGGATTCACAATAATTTAAGGAATAACACTCTCATTAACATAAAATTGCAACATGTTTAGGTTAGAAGATTGTTGCTGATTGTATCTGACTGCAAAAGGAATACACAGACAGGCTCTAATCCCGAGCAAAAGTATTCAAGGCACATAGAGACTGGTTCTTACCACTTTACAAGTGTCCCTATGGGGAAGAAGACAGGTTCAGCTAATTGACTGATCCCAGCAGTTAAGATGGAGTTTCCCCTAACTTTCCCCTATTCTCAACTTACTTATATTCTATTTCTTTATGTTTATGTGGAGTTTGAGTGACTCTAGTCATACATACCTTTGTTACTGATTGGCAAAAATTCTCTCCCTTTGCTTTTAAAAATAAGTCAAAAAGAATGTAGAGTGCATTCCTATGAGGGGTGTTCACACATCAGGAGCAGGTAACTTTGACATGGAGGTGTACATTAATATTATTATTAGGCTTTAATGAAGCAAGTTTGTCGAAGGAGAGGGATTTTGCCACAGTTGCTGGCTCACCAGTGAAACATCTTCCCCTCTTTCCCTGGTATACTGTTTATCAGCTGGTATGCAGTTTATCAGCTACAAAGTACCACTGAGTTCCCTTCCCTGCAAGGATTTCCACAGAGTCTGGCTGCAGTGCCTCAACTCCTCCACCCTCCATTCCATCCCCCTTAACGGGTGATGGAGAATCATTCTGGAAGAGTTTCAGGTCATGCACCAACCATATTCCATCCAGAAAGCAGTAACTGTGATTAACCCTGCATTATAACTCCTGTTAAAATAGGAATATAACCCCTCAGTTTCCTTGAAGTGTATCCCCAGTTATCAGTCCACAGGGTCTGCAGTCATTTTCCCACAGCCATGAAGACTAGGAAGCTTTCATGTGTGTTCACTAATGACATAATGCATTATAAATAAAATTAAGTAACAGAATGAAAAACAACAAACCACTTTGTTAGTTCAGATCTTTTCAGTACATAGACTCTATGCCTTTCTAGAGGAGAGTTGGTACTATAAACAATTTTGATAAACATTTAGAAACTCAATTTTGATGATCAGAACCTTTCACTGAAAGGACAGAGTGCAATTAACCAATATTGTTGTGCTGTTCAATAAATTAATATAATGCTGCTTTCTCTAGCTTGGTTCCTTGATTCTTTTTGCAATTCTGCAGGGATAGTTTGCCATGCAGTAACAGCAGACAGTTTAGTTTTGTAAAATTAGTATCTTTCTCCCCTGCCTTTTCCTTTGTTATTACCATACAGAGGAGGAAGTTAAAACTGTTGGCTGCTCTCAACTCCCCTCCTATTTGTGGCTTGATGTTTAACTTTTTCACTATTTTCCTTTAAAGAAGTTGCTATTGATGTTTAAGAAACATCCTGCTTTTTCATACACTCCTAAAGTTTGACCTTCAAAGCAAAGCTTTTATCAGGGAACCATAGTTCTCCTGGTGTAAAAAAGAAGCTACAGATATAACAGAAGTCTAATTTCTTCCTTGCTCAAAGCCAACTTTGTCTTTCGTAGTCACCAGGACAAAAGACTTAATACTAAAAGGTCTTTTCCATCTACTTAAGTACTTGGAAGTGCTTATTTATGTGGGCAAGCAAGTTTTTTTCAGAACTCTTGAAACTCTGCATCTGCCTGCACAAATACATGTTTAAAATAAACTGGTTTATGCATGCAAATATGTGCATTTTTGACTAACTAGTGCTTCCAGAACTGTGTGCTCAAAGACACTGTGGGACTGATGGAACTGGTCAGAACATAAACAAGTGTGCATAAGCACAAATGGGATCTGTCTGCTCTGGTAACATGTCCACTTCACCTGGCAGAAAACTGGTATATCCCTGCATATTGCTCAGGGTGCAGTATGGATACAACTGGACTCTGACAGACATTTCCTGTCCCTTGTCTAATCTCTCAGGAGCTAGGCATTGCCTTTTGGACAATGCTTTGAAATATCTTGGGGCAAGATTGTGAAGAGCTCGTCACAACATGCAAACCCCATAAAATGTCTGAAAGACGCAAAAAAGCACCTTGGACCAACTTAATGTCTAAATAAATGGTAAGTGTTTCAAGGGAGAACAGGCTGGTTGTCACTCACTATTGTTGGAAGAGGGAATTCCCTGTCTAGAGGAGGAGCAGTTGGAGCATGTTTTGATATTGCTGTACACTTGTCTGCAATTCTATTTACCATATATATATATATATATGTGTGTGTGTGTGTGTGTGTGTATATATATATATTCCTATATATCTACACCTCTGAAAACCAGCTGGTTTTCTTGTTTTTCAAGATGAGAATAATCTACTTGTTCCTGTTATCATCTTATAGAAATTCCATGGTTTTGATGGCTTGAACCATAGGATAAGACTGATGTATGTTTGCCTATGCAGAAGCAAACTTTTGGCTGTCTAGTCCCTAGTTATGGCTTTAGTAAGCAGAGTATTTTGTATCATCAGTGAGGACTAGGAATCACCTTGAAGGAAACATATTCATAAAGCATTGTCAAAAACTATGAGAAAAATTATATGGGGGGAGGTGGGAATGAAATAGTTTTATCCCTAAAACATGTAGTTGAGAATCAAAATTGTTATTTGAGTGCTCAAATAAGTAAAGTAAATACCTCCCAAACTAAAGGCAGGAGAAGCCTGGAAGGTGAAATAAAAGGTACAAAAAAACTGCTCTTAAAATATAATTCATATTAATTGATAAAATCCCTAATTTTTTTTTCCCCCTTCTGAGATGTTCTTACTGTTCTTAGTAGCAGGCTATTTTACAGATAGCGCTTTCTCTCTCAAGTAATGAAAGAGCTAAGTTTGCAGAACATCTAGTTTGGAATATCACCTCAAGAAAAAAATAGGAGAAAAGGCATGTAAGCTCATGGTCAGATATCTGAAATATCAAAAGAATGGTCTCCAAGTAAGTCTTGATACATTTATCATATTTGTTTGAAGTTTATTTATTTGTTATTTGGGTTGGTTTGGGGTTTCTTTTGCTTTGTATGTTCTTGATTTCAGCCTAAGCAGGCATTGTGGCATGAGCTACTTCTCAGAGCAAAACCAGGAAGGATGTTGGTGCAGATTGGAGACCACAGAGCAGATAAGCTGTATTCCAGCTGTTTTCCAAAAAGGTCTCTTAAGACAGAGATGGGAAATCTCCCTGTGATCTTACTAATGCAATATAATGTAATTCTTCCTGCTTATGCAGTTTGTAGCCCTTCCCCCAGGCATGAATAAATACACATCTAGGCTCTCCACTTTTTCAGGGGGAAAGTCTGTGAAGCAGTGGTCTGTACAGCACTTAAGGGCACAACAGCATAGGATGGCAGAGCACTTTTAGTCATGGAGAGGTGGGTAAGATAAAAGGAAGTAGTATTTCTGTCAGTGGACAGGTACAAGCCTTTTAACCTATTCCTTGCAGAAAAATATTCCAAAATTCTGTCTACATGTCAACATCATATGTTGTTATAATTGGACTAAATAAGTGCAATCTAACTCAGTGATTAGCAGTGAATGAAAGTGTTCCCAAATTTTCTATTCAGAGTATCACATAATAAGGAATAGTTTACCTGTTGATTTCTCTGGTGACTACACAGGTATCACAAGCTACACCATTTATTTCCCAGCTATACTGTTCTAATTACCATTGTTTATCTGCCACATACAGCGTATAACAACCATCTTACCTTAAAAGCAAAGAAATGATCTGTATATTTGTCACCAAACACAAACTTGGCACCTGCATCAGAGTACTCCAGAAACGTCTGGGAACAGAAACCAAAGTAAATTAGCTGTAAGCTCTGGATACCCAGAGCCAAAATCCAACAAAATACTGCTAGTTGTCTTGCAGAAATATGGTGAGGTCCAAGAAGCCAGGGCTCTGATTTGTAGGAGTCCAAGCCTTGCTGACTGTATTTGGCTGAACTGAGGGTATCTGCTGTGTTCTGTTGAGTACCAGACACAACAGAGGCCATAAGCTACACTGAAAAAAACATTTACTTTTTAATCTCAGTGCTGTCATGCACTTCTATGCTCCATCTGATGCAAATAAGTTCAATGAATTATACAGCTTAAAATGGAAATTTGACAACTGATGTGTGGGAGGGGTTCCTGCTCTCCCTTGGGAGGCAGCAACAGTTTAGAAATCAGCTGCTGCTCTCCACCCCAGAAGAGCTGTCCATCAATGTTTAGCATACTCCCCAGTTCCAGAAAGTTCAGTTATTCTGTTACCCCCATTGGCTCCTGTTAGAATACCACTCCTCCTCTGTACCCCGATTAGTTCTCTGTATGTCACCCCACTCTGTCTCCCCTCTTCACCCGTTGCCCGTTGGCTGTTCTGTACCCTAACCACTCACACTTCTTTGCCCTTAATACCCAGCCCCGCCTTTCCTCGGGGCTTCCGGAGCTGGCTCCCTTCTGGAGAGTCCGTGCCCCCCGTTTTTCCCTCCTGTTCCTGCGACGCTCCTGAAATAAAGCCTCTAGGAATAAAGCCACTTCGGAGCCCTCTCGTCCTTACGGTGGAGCTATCCGGGTCCCGCCACATCCTCCCCGCGGACCAGTCCTCTGAGGGTTTTCCCCCGGACAGGCTGGGCACCCGGGTGAAGCCCGGAGGACTTGTACTTTAATACACTGACGTAATGAGTTTTGAAAGGTGTAGCTAAGAGCTAGCCTGAGGGAATCTTCTACTTTTAAATTTTGACCCAATGCATTTTTATACTTCTGATGCAAATATATGCATTACTGATACAGTTTAAAATGGAGTTAAAATACAGTTTATAATAGCTACAGTAATTAGTTCTGACAGGATAGACTGTAAGACTTGAAAATATGTAGCTAGCAAAAGGGGGCACCAGACCTGCTTCACTCAGAGACTGAGAACCTGATGACAAAACCCAGATGACTCCCACTGCTTGCAGATTAGACAGACATCAGATTTGTGCCTTTGCTCCTGCACAGAAACAGTACATTCTGCTCTCTCTGGCTTTACATGTCCTTAATTACCTGTGAAGAACAGCTGTGAGAATAGTATCCCTGAGCTGAAAAGTCTGAATGTCCTTCAGTGAGTACTCTCTAATGTATATTTTGGATAAAAAACCTTGTGTCTGCAGGGATACCTGTGGATAGATCCCATCCAATTTCTAGAGATCCATTCTAGCATGCAGATCTGGATTTTGCCTCCTGTATGTAGCTGAATTAATTTTCTTATATGTCATGAGGACTATGAAATGTCGCTGATGCCAGGAATGTTGCTGCTCTGAAGATAATTAGGGCTGTGCCCTAAATCCCAAGGCTTTTTAGCATATTGTGTTTATTGCAAGAATGATTTGGAATTGAGCCATTTCTAACAGCTCCTATGAGTGCCCTAACACAACATTAATTTGTGTGTCAAGAGTTCCAATTTATAAATTCAGCTCAATGATGGTAAAGCCATTAATAAATGGCATTAATCTGGCCATTGTATTAACTAAACAACAACAACAACAACAGGTTGAACTCAGGAAGTCAATTACCTGAGAATCCAGTTTTTCTCAAGAGAAGAAAAAATCAAGGGACAAATGGACCCTTGAACAGCCTGTTTGTATAATGTAAGACTCTCAAGACAGAAAATTCTATTAAACAAGTAAGGATTTTGCTCAACAGCTTACCTGGATCTGAATGCCTAGCCAGTTAAATACATCAAAACCCACTTTGGTCCTCAGAATAAGAATCCCAAGAATAAACTGCATTCCTATTCCTGAAAATACTGGTCTCCAAGCAACCTAGACAGACAGAAAAATAAAGAAGCTGCTTGTTGTTTAAATAAATAATAGTTTACTTTGGATGTTTGTTTAAATAATGTAAAGAGATAATCTGACTATACTCCAGAATGGGAGCAGCTGCCAAAACAGGTTTTAGGGGACTTGGATCTTCACAAATCTGGACAGAGCATAAGGAGATTTTGCTACAGGGCTTGTCCTTTCAACTCTGTTTCTGTCCGGTAGCATTAAAGACTTTTGATACTTGAGAACCGCTCAGTTTTATATAGTGATTCATCATATAAAGGCAGTTGTAGGAGAAACTGTGGCTGCCTATGATGAGTTTCTCTTCATTACACTGATGATTCCTGTTCTGCTGCCTCAGAAAACGTCTTTGTTTTGTGAAAATTGAATCAAATCACTGGCAAAACAAAGAGATGAGATGGCATTCTCTAATTTAATCAGATCATATTTGAATAACACAAACCAATTAGGTGTAATGAGGGCTCATGGGAGAGCATAAAACATTTGAAGTATGAGTTTTCACCTCAGCTGGAGACAGCAGCAGTTGCAAAGGATAGGGCAAGTCCATTAGTCCTTGCTGACAGGACTTCACCTGTTGAGAAAGTCTCAGCACTGATGGAAGTCATGAAAAGTATTAGGAAAACTTAGTGACCTGGACAATGGATGTATAATTAATGAAAAAATGCAGAGGTATATGAGGCATGCAAACAGGATTAAAAGCTGAAGTGGTAATTGGTAAAGGGCTGAACAAAGCCCTTTGTAATACCACAGCAAAACAGAGTGGACATTTCTGATGGAAAATTAAAATAAATGGCATTTGTGAACCTATGGGAGTGGGTGAGCAAAAAGTGAGGACATCAGCTCAGCCCCAGCTGCTGAATTTGCAGTGGAAAACAATCTTGTGAGGGGTTAAGACCTACACAAGTCTATCATATCCCTGGTTCCAGGCAATTTGTACTGATGTTATGACAATGTCCTCAAATAAGTGACTGTGATGCGCTGAGAACTGTGGTGAGGCTCCTGTGGGTGAAAGCATGGAAAAGGCCTATCTCAGCTTGAACTGTATCAGGGCTGGAACAGAAGGTAGGCAGCAGCTTCCCAAATGGTGAGAGACAGGTGCTGTACAACTCCAACACCTTGGAGTCCCCAAAAGCAAAATTACTCTCCTCAGAAATTAAATACAGTGCAAAAAAGTGCATCATGGAATACTCACTTGGGTTGGATATTTGGAAAAGAGAAGCATCAGGACAACATACATCACAAGCCCACCAAAAGAGATTAGCTGACGGGATCCTCGTTTTGCTGTGTCAAAGATGAGCCAGCAGATGATCATTATAATAAGAGCTCCACACAACACCCTATAAAGTAAAAAGCATCACAATATCCTGAAAAAGATGTTTGGGATATTCCTTTCCCTTTCCATACCCAAAACATTTACATGTCTGTTTGTGAATACACTCTCTGTACAATGTGTTGCACTGAAACCTGCAGCTCTACACAAGCAGGAACCTGCCTTTGCTGATGCACCTCTGGCAACATCACTTGGTGGCATCTGGAAGAAATGTCCTCCAAGCCATTGTATGGGAGGAAACCCAAAAAAAAAGCATGAGTGATTCTTGTCTGGGTGCTATTTCTATTAAATGAAATGTGGTATCTTCCATTCTCACTTTATCTCCATCTTTTCTTTCCCTTCCTTTCCCTTATTGAATCTTTAGTTCTGGGCAAGAGAGGCTGTGGTATTTACGATTTGCACTGTGCTGTTTAGCTGGTGGGCCTACGAAGCACACTCTACTAAGGAGAAGCCTATAAACAGCTCATTTCTTTGTAACCATTTATAGTCTGTTCAGCTATCTCAGAAACAATGACATGTATATCTGTGTTTCAGTGTTTCTATGGTCCCTACTATCAGAACCATGTTAAGCTCATTTATTGAAGGGAATTATTGTAACAACAGCCTGGAAGGCAACAAAATACATCATCCCATATACAGAGAGAAAACAAACTCTGTCCCAAGTCTTTAATGCTAGTTCTGTCTAACGGTAAGGTTTTACTAATTTCAGTGGCACCTACAAACATCAATTTGATCTTTAGATGGGGATTAAAAACGTTGCAGGCAAACTCCACAAAATGGCTAGGCCATTGCAATGATGAGTAACCCTTTCTACACCTGAGGGACTTTCTGCCTCTTGGAAGAAAACAGTTAAGCACCTAATCTGTGATATATACAGTTTAAGGATTGCAGCACTTACTGCTCCTGACTTGTTCCATCTACTCATCAGGGCTCTCCTGTTCCTTTTGCTCCTTCTCCCAGAGAGGCTGCCAGATCATCTAATGGAAATGCCTCTGTGTGTCTGCTCTCTAATGTGGCTCCTGAGCAGAAGGACCACAAGCTTTTTAACACCTTTCTTAGTAAAGCCATTTCTAAATTTTAAGAATAATCTGGGACATTATCCCAAACTCCTTGAAACTCTTTCTGTCTCAGCTGGTAGGTGACCTAGCTGAAACAGATGGTAGCTGGCCAATTTTGTCTTCCTTTTTAATGATATTTCATTTGTTTTTTCTTTGGTCTACAAGACTCCTTTTTCTCCTCATTTTGCCAGGGATAACTTCAAGATCCCTGATCACTGCTCAGGAACACTTGAAATAAGTGTCTGGCAATGTATAATTATCTACCATTTATCTACCAGATGAATGTCTCCTAATCCCAAATTAAGGTTATACAACCTTATTATGACATTAAATCTGGCTGGCATGTTTTGATTCCTGAAGGTCAAGTAAAAATTGCCAGGGGGATACATGGAAAAAGTGTCTAGATAATATACTTTAGCAGTTTGCAAATGTTAGAATTAAGGTTCTTATGACCTAACAGCTCTGTGAATAGTGAAGAACTTTCAGGTTTTCAGAATGAATACAAAAGGCTGCAACACACAAACTTTTGTGAACATATTCTCTTTAAACCAGAAACTCTTCCCACCTCAATTCGTGGTACTTTTCTATGCTTTCTGCCAAGAGTTTTGATCCCTAGCTACTGCATTGAAATCCTGAATATGTTTCTGATATTTCCTGGTAAAGACTGAATTATTCTGTGATTTTATTGAGATATATGTGATTGACCCATCTCCCTGTTCTTATAGGGAAGTAAGCTGAAATAGAATCATAGGGGTAACTTTACTAATGCATTGTCCTTCAACATAAATAGAAAGTAATTAATATTTACCATTTCAGCCAAAACCACTGTTTTTTCAGATATCGGTCTCCAGGGGAAAAGAATACAGCAATTCTGTCTTCATTCTTAGCTATTAAAAAATCCCAGCAGATGAAGAAGATGGCTAGGACAGTGATGATAAAGAGTGGCAAAGCTCTCTGAAAATTCAAACTGCAGGCTGCAATGACTACTGCCAAGTATGCTGTCACAGAAACAAGAATATACATGCCAGTTAGGTTGGTCTTTTTAAAAACAAGATCAAATTTTAAATTTATAAGAGGTGATCAAAGTCAGGCCTATGTTTATCTTTTCTGTACTTTTCTGACTCTCAGCCTAAATACAGAAAAATCTTACTTTTTTGGATAATTTTGTTACTTATGATATGCTTATTGCTATGAAAGGTGACTCTCATTCCGTCAAAGCAGATTCTATGCTTTTGCCAAGGTAAGTTCACATGAAACATGTTAATCACTCAGAAAAATTAAACCCATCTACAAGAACTTCTTTTTCCTGTGTAAAAGGTATGAATTAAGAGCATGAGTCATGCTCCTTTTTTCAAAAGAGGATGAGAATAAAACTAGAAACAAACTCTTATATGTCAATTGACTGATTTGATGACCTCAAGTAATCAGAAGCTTACAATTAATTTATTTCATAAAGTAACGATTTAATTATTTATTTGACAGGTTCACTGTAGATAAATGCTGGCCAAAAAATTCAGTTCTTGTAAAGAATGATTGGATTTTGTCTGTGGCAAAAAAAAAGAAGGACTACTGATTTTTGTAATGCAAGTTGGTTTTTATGGAATTGATGTATGAAATCCTGACATATTCTTAGAACTCACTTTCTTGAGCTGGAATATGTCTGTACTATGATAAAGCAAGACAAGATGAGTTATGAGGGCAGGATACTCAGCATGCAAGCAACACTTTTATAACCACCTCCTGGTGTACTGTCTCATAGATACATTTCAAGTCTCTGTGTTCTCAGTGTTCAAGTAGGAAGATTTCAAAAACAAACTTGGTGAAGTAGAAGGAAACAAACCAATCTACTGGCTAATTAGTAAAGGGAGAAAGAAGAATATCTGAATGATTTTGCAGTGCATACTGTCATAAATACATTTACTCCAGAAAAAATTTGCAGTGAATATTGAGTGATATGGGGCAGCAAAGAAAATTTTCATTTCCAGCCTGATGACTTAAGTTCAGTCCTATTTGGTGCCTGACAGTTTTTAAAGTGATTTCATGGTCTTGGACAAGTTACTGAAACTGCAGTTTTTGAGTCAGCTGGTAATGGAGTAGACACAAAGTCTGAACTATGCTGTTATCACAAGTGTAATTGCTAGTCAGACTTTAAACATGCTGGAGAAGCAGTTTAGCAAGATTTGTGCTTTTGTTATGTTTGGGAATGAGTGGAAGTTTTGCAATCTGGAATTTTCTCTGGGACTAAATTCTTAACTACTTTGAAATGTATTGTTAAAGAGAGTCAAGAGTTTTTATGCCAGACAAAGACAGTGCAGCCTATAATCTCATACAAGTAAACAAATAAGGCTTCAGGAATCCTGGGTGTAATACACTATACCTGTTATTAAAATTCCATAGACCACATAATGAATTCTGGTTTTATGTTTCTTGCAAAATTCACAGACTTCATCATACCTTTTTTCTAAATGCCTAGGAAAAAAATATTAACAAAGAATAGAAATGTAAACTTTTGTAGAAGAAAATTGTGTTAAATTGATCAAAATTTCTCCGCTGAAGTTCACTAAACCTGGAGAGGATTATATTTGGATCTCAAAATGCCAAATATAAAGTGCCTTTTGAGAGGGACTTCTTTGGGTTGATTTTGTACGGGTGAAAAAGAAAATATGGCAGATATCTAATGGGATAATCTATCATCTACATAATGGGCCAAATTCAGCAGGCCAGTTTTGCTACCCTCTGAAGTGCAGCTCTTCTGTGAAGAGATTTGTTAACAGGGTTAGTGCAAACTGAGTAGGTAGTTAAAAGATTCAGTGTCCATTACTAGACCCACAAAGTCTGTTAATACAGGCAGCCTAGCATTACTATGTGGAATAGTAGTATTGCTGTAATTGCGAAGGCCAAAGGCTGCATTTGTGTGTGTAAAATAACCAATACCAATCTAAAACCTTATTACAGTGAGCATAGATGTTTCTGGACTTTTTAAAATTTGGGTGTTATTACACTAACTTTTCATCTCATCACCTCTTAGAAGTTAAAATGGTTTGTTATATTTGAATGTCATGCTGTAGTATCAGTTCTTCCAATTATAACATATTTCACTTTCTTTGTTTTCCTCACTAAAGGTAAGAGCACAATTTCATGAGGGAGGTCAAAATTTAGTGAAATAGCAGTTAAGGGAGTTAATTCAACAGAGATTTCCAATGTTAAATATGCTGATAACGTGAACATATATCAATTACAGAAGCAGTGGTTAAAAAAACACCTTCATATTGTGCAAGTTGGAAAAAATTACAGCTATGTCTCTGTCATCTCAGAGGTGCTGCTTTAGAGAGGCAACTCTGAAGCAGTCTCTTGCATTCCCAGTCCATAAAGGCAATGTTATATTTAGAGATGCTAATTATCCAGACTGTACTTGTTTGGAAATTAATGCAGCTGGAGTTAGATGCACGCTGAAATCCAGCATATTCTTCTTCTTTTTTGCACTCAAAAAATTCAATTAATTTAAAATAAATTTGAGAGAAACAAGAAATATTAATTTAAATTATATCAGCACACTGAAGAACAGAGCAGGTACACACTCCTTCGCAAGTACAAAGAGTAATAGGTTCTCAGAGAAATCTTGATTGCTTTTGATACTTCAGTTTCAGTTCTTGGAATTCCTGTTGCTTCACAAATCATAATTTTTTTTTTTTTCTAACTTGTAAGAACATTAGGTTATCTATCCAATCTCAGCAGAAAGATCAGATACAACAGGAAAAGAAAATAGGAGAAATGTGAGACAAATAGATTAAAAAGGCAATTACTTTATCAAATTTATGGTCCACCCAAGAAAAGCAAAAAAATACTGTAACTGCTACTTATGAGCACTGTGGGATTTAAAAATGTCACTTTCAGATTAAAATTTCTTGTATTTTCTTCTTTTACTAACATCTCTCCTTTTTATTTTATTAATTTAGACTATTATTACTTTGGTACCAGAATATCTTAAATATTTAAGCTCATAGGTCATAAATATGTAGCTCTGTTCTGAAAGGTGGCATAAAAAATGTTTCTTATGAAATATGGTTAATTTAATATGGAAACATTCTTTTCTAAAAGCTGATCCTATAGACTTGAAATATAACTGAAGATGTTGAAAAAACAGATCCCACTTAAGCACATTAATATAAAATATTTATATGTCGAAACTATTATTGCTTGCATTTTGTAACTCAGAAATAATTCTCATTTGTGCATGTACTTAAAGGAATGTTAAAACCTTGCACTTGCAGTGAATCTGTGTTATCAACAGGCTGATCTTTCAAAAGGGCTTTGTCTTAGACTACAGGCTATTCAGTACTATCTTTTGAAAGAGATCAGTGACACATATGAACACTTAGTATGATTTTAAGTATTGTGTCTTAACTTATTTAATGCCTTAAACAGGGTTTGTAGTTTTCACAAAAAATACCTAATCCTCAAGTAAAATGTGGATGTGTGTTTTCACTCTGTGATCACTAGAGCAAACACAAAGTAAAACTTTTGTTCCATCAAAATGGCCTTTTTCACAGCTATTCTGTTCTTACTTTGTGCTGGAGCAAATGGCTGTGCAAACTGAAAGACACTAGTGAATCTTCAACTTCCTGAAAGAGACTACTCTTTAAGACTTCTGTGTAAAAAACACTGCTCTAGAAATATTGGAAAAGAAGTTATTGTACCAGAAAAAAAAAATATTGGTCCTTTAATTTGCAAGGCTTTAAAAGGATAGTTCCACAATCACAGATGTCATTTGTAAGATATAATAATTTTAAACAAGTTGTGTTTCTGCATTACAAAAACTGCTAAGCAATAACAAAGGTCTGTGTAGCATAGGGGTTGGCAGTGAAATTTAGAGCTGTCACTCCAGAAGCATAAACACTGGCAGGTTTTTGCTTAAGCCAGGTTGGAGTGGTAGACTTACTCATGCAAAAAACACATTACCCTTTCAAGTGTGGTTGCTCATCATCTGTGGAGGCACGTTTGTTTTCATGCAGATCACTCTCAATATTGATGTATTCATCTCCCTGGAAAGCAGATCAGTGCCGAGATTGTCAGAGGGGTTTATGCTTCTTAGGTAAGGTGCAAAAAACCATCTCCACTGGCAGCTGGCTGAAGCAGTCTCTAGAATTTCCTGTCTGCACTGCATTCATGGCTCCTGCTCTCCCATCTGCCACCAAATCTGTCATCAGTGTTTAGACCAGCTGAAGAGCTTCCCAAGCCATTCACACCATTTTCAAAAGGGAAATAAAGGGTGGGACAGGGAAATACCGGCATTACTCAGAGCTGAAGAGGGCAGCGCCTCATAGGTAGTACAACTGCATACATTTGAAAAGGGCAAGCTGTGAATTAGCCAGCTTGTCCAGCACCTACTATAGACACAGTTTTGTTGGTTGTCTCTTTGCAGAACTTTAATATGATGGAACTTCTGTATATGGAGACTGGTTAAACAGGGCGAATCTCAGTGTTTTAAAAATTTAACTAAGCCAACAATTTTATTCTTAAGAAAACTTGTTGCCTGAGTCCACATAAGCATGGCACTGTTAAAGCTTTTGTACAGCTACAGGCTGCCTTGCACCCTGTGTGAGGACTGCCTTGAGGCAGCCAGGAAGGGCACAGCCCTTCAAAGCTGCTCAGCACACCCGTGGGGGCTGTCATGCCCACGCTGCACCTCTTCCCCCGTCCCACTCTGGTGGGGCACCAGGAAGGAGCTTGTCCCATGGCTACTTACCTCCATGCTCATGGTGGGGCTTGCAGAGTGGCCAGGGCCCAGTGCAGGCGACCATTGCGTTCAAAGACAGCAGCCTACCTGCATGTGGCACTCGTGCCTCTCCCTTTGAGCACCGTGACCGGCTGATTGCCCTGGAGTGTCTGGCCATGACCAGGGCGATGACAGACAGTCTTGGCCTGGCCTGGTGGCATGTCCTACCCTCTTTACAAGAGCGGCCCACAGTGCTCAGCCACTTTTGAAGCAGTGGCAATCAACAGGTGAGTTTACCTTTTGTTATTCTGTCACTTTTGTTTATGGTAAGTCAATTCCCCAGTCTGCTGTGGAAAGCAAGGCCCACCACAGACCTTGTCCTGGCCCCTGCATTCTGTCTGTCCTGCTGCAGATGCTGCCAGAAGCCCTGGAGAGCTCTCAGTGGCCAGGGAGAGACTTGAACCACAGAGTCATGGAATGGCCTGGGTTAGAAGGGACTTTAGAGATCATTGAAGATCAGAGTTCCAACCCCCTGCCATGGGCAGAGACACCCTACACTATACCAGGTTTCTCAAAGCCTCATCCAGTTTGACTTTGAGGACCTTCAGGGCCATCCACAACTTCTCTGGGCCTCATCATCCTCACAGTAAATTTTTTTTTCCTGATATCTGATCTAGACCTACCCTTTTTCCATTTAAATCCAGTCCCCTATATCCTACATGCCCCTATAAAAAGTTCCTCTTCCTTATTTTTTTTTGTAAGCCCCCTTTAAGTGATGAAAGACCACAGTGGGATCCTGGAGCTTCTCTTCTCCCAGCTGACCAGCCACATTTCTCTCAGCCTGTCAAGTATCTTCAGGCTTTAATGGTCTCAAAGGGAAAAGTAACACATGGTGAGACCAGAGTAGTATATACACAGAAGCTGCTGTTTAGTCTCCTAGGGAAAGCTCAGCATAAAAACAGCAGGAGTCTGTTGGTCCTCTTGGCTGCAGTTTTTGGAGCAGGGTGCTGTGCAGCTCTATGGAGCTGCACTGCAATATATGACTGCATCTTCACTAAACTCAACTTCTTTGCCTCTTTCGTCTTGATTGTGAAATAAAACAAACATGAAAAATGCCTACTAAGTTACTATTACTTTTGGTAACTGGCAGTACTCTTCTCAATGGCTGTACAAGGTAGGCTTCTTGTCTGAGGGACACTGAGTGGTCATAAATTATATGTAAATATCATTTATTCCTGAGCCTACATTTGGAATATATTGCATACCAGTGCTTCTCACAGATTTTTTAACCTACATTATAAAATCAGGAGACCCCCAGCCCTCCAGGTGGAAGTGCCATGCTTTCACGTTTGCAGGCAGCTACACTCCCTTTGGCACTGTGTCAACTCCCCTGGTCACAGCTTGAAGCTACAGATATTACTTTCATCCCCACCATCATTCCCACTGCCAGCACTTCATGCACTGCCCAGGCCAGGTCATGCTCTCCTATCTCTTTTCCCCATGCCACAACATACTCCCTGTGCCTAGATCACCCATAGCCTGAACTCTGGTCCTCTGAATTTGTGAAGTATATGGTTTATCTTGAGAATATAAGCTATTCTTTTTCTTTTGAGTATTTCAATTACGAAAGCATCAATCTACATATTTTCACATTGTTCACAATGTATTTAATATGCTTAGAATATTACTGTATCACTCTTTTATTGTCACAAATGCTTTCCTACAATGACATTAAAATGTGAAAAAATCTGAAATCAAAGACAACTTTGTGTGAAAGCGTGTAGATACAAAAGGAAATTGGAGAATGGATACAAACCCCTTTTATTTGTTTTCATGGCCAAACAAGATACCAGGTTTGGTTCGTGGGGAGTATTGGCCCTTGCTGAGAATTACCTAAGGGTTGTGTGGAGCATGTGGACTTCTGCAAAGGGAGACACTGCTAAGTCCGTACTGTAAAGATCCTCAAAATAAACTCTTATGCCTCTGTCACAGTGTGCCAGAGAAACTGTTGGTGCAAATATACACATCTCTGATACTCTTGCACCAAATAGTGGCAGAATGTTTTCGGATGAACTTTTTCAGTTGGGAAATTGGTTTCTCTGATAAAAATAAAGCTTTCATAGATGTCAGTACTTTTCTCCAATTTTCTACAGTTTCAGTCTGTTCTGAAAATCCTTTTTGAGTTGTTGGTTTTTTTTTTTTTTTTGTTTTAACAATTTCCTTTTTGCCAGCTTTTTTGAAGATGAAGGTATAGACACCATCTACCACCTCTCTCTCCTAGGATGTCAGATTCCAATCTAGTTCCCAGGAGTGCTTATCAGAACATTCTAAGTGATCCTTTCCATCACAGTATATCTGTAATTGATTCAACTCTGAAAGCAGAGACATTACTTTGCACCATGTCTTTGTTGCCTCTGATCATATTCAAGAAAACAGTAGAAGATAGAAATGAGTACCCACTGCATCAAGTATTTCTTATATGCTGCTTTGAGTACCATTACCAAACTTGGCAAGTAGATATGATTACAACAGAATAGAATGTTTAGAGTAGCAAGTTATTTCTGGAGTGAGGATGTGAAAATATTAATACCTAACAATCGTAAAATACCTGCGGATTTTTTTAACCTGACTCATGTTTTCATAGTGGGATACTCAGTATGTGGGCTTAAACAAACATACAGTCAAAAGAAGTCAAAATGAATGTGTTTATTATTACAATAATCTGCATTGTGCTCTCTTCTCCTCTGGTCAGTTTTACACAGGACCTGTTGCCTCAATTTGTGTTTGCCTGAAATTCTCCCTATTTAGGACGTTTATTTAATAATTAAATATTAATTTATTATTAAACACTTAGTATTATGAATTCTTTGTCTGACTGAAAGATTGTATCTCTAAAACCAATGATTACAGATTCTCTTTTTTCACCTTCTCATGAGAAAATGCTTTTAGGGCAACTCCTTGTCCAGTCTTCCCTCTGATTACCATTTCTGATGCCTCTTTTGTATCTTGTATGAAGCCCTTATGACATTGGAATACATTTTTTTCTGAACCCTACACATGGAATTTTTTTTTCTTTAATGTATTTTTTGAGAAGAGAACATACTTCCCTGTCCGTTTATAAATGTTAAATTATATTCAGATTTTGTTAGAATATCTGTCTTGGATAAACTAATACATTGTTGACATTAACTTTGAGGCTTACTAACTTTCATAAGGTTATTTGGAAGAAAGAAAAAAGGAAAAAACATACCTGATTAATATGCACTGTTTCCTTATTTTGTGAATTCTTGATTCTCTGTGAATTGTCTCCAAGGCCTTTCAGACTTGTATCATCCACACGTTCATCACTGTCATTCTAGAAGCAGAAATTATATTGGTTCAAATCAGAAGCTGAAAGCCTTTCTTGTGTATAGTAAGAACTGATTTATAATCTGATGCCTGGGCTACCATGGAAGCAAGTGAATGGGTGACAAGAAATGGGGACAAGTTGCACCATGAGAGGTTTAGACTATTGGGAAAAAAAATATTATTATTTAGATATTGGGAAAAATTTCTTTGCTGAAAGGGTGGTCAGGCATTGCAACAGGCTGCCTGGGGAAGTAACAGATTCACCATGCCTGAAGTGTCCCAAAAACATGTAGATGTGGCACTTTGGGGACATGATGGTGCTATGGTAGGAAAATGGTAGGACTCAGTGATCTTATAGGTCTTTAAATATCTAAATGATTCTACAATTCTCTGTGTAACTTTACCACAAAAGGGAGCCCAAAACTTGGTGTGCAAAGCTTGGCTGGGTCCCTGCACTAGTGCACAAAGGTGCCTTGGTCATGAATGGTGCTCAACTAATGTGAATCTGCTGTTTTCTTGACTAAACGTTTCCCATGGTGAATTGTGCTGTTCATTGTCTCAAGACTGGTTCAACAAGTTTCTAAAAATCCAGGCTGTCTCACCAAGAGCAAAATGGACTCTTTAGGGCCTTCCCCAATTGTTTGTACCTTTGCTCCAGTATTTATGCTCCTTATACATATGGAGTAAATGTGAACATGTACTTGTATTGCTCTTAGAATAAAACACTCAGGGTATCTTTAAAGAGAGGAGTTAGCTTTACCACATTAATCGTCTAAGGTATACCTTTTATCACAGAGATGAAGACTGACATTACCAGCCCAATTATTTCTAATTTTTTTAAAAAATAAATCCTGAATCTCAATTTTCTTGTTCCTTATAATTTTGAAGGATAAGTTACCTCTTTTTAACAGACCTAGAACATCTAGTTCTTGATTTTGTAAGAAAGCTACCTAAACAAAATTTCAGATAACTTACATCTGCAATTGTTGTGAATGTTTTGTATTTCAGTGGTTTCTTATGGCAGCAGTTACATTACAGTAATTTCACTGGGTTTTGCTGCATGAAGTATCTCATTATTTACATGGTAGTAGACTCTGTAAATTAGTATTTACAATGAAAACAATCACTTCCACATGAACAATACAAAATAACCCGGATCATAGTAAATTAATAAAAATTTCTAAAGACAGGAATAAGCAGTACTACTAGAAATAAATTGAATTTTGCCTCTTAGCAGAAGCATGGCCTTAGAAGCAACTAGAACAATGCTCAGTAAATTTTTTCCTTAAAAACTACTTTGCCCTCTAAAGTTCACAAAAAATCAGTTTCAGTCAAAGTGGTTTTGTAACTTTTTGTGTATCGGAGAAGAGAGGAATCACAAGAGGCTGTTTATTCAAGTGCTGTGGCCTTGATATGTCAGTTTTCTCACTTCTGGGTGAAGAGTATCTTTTCCTTCCCTTAAGAGAGGTATTTCTGTTTCAGAAACACTTGTTACTTGTGCCTTCTAACCATACCATCATAGGGGTTTGCTGTAACTGCCCTTGCAGCCAGCAACAAACACAACTACTGAACACTCCATACAATTAAAAAAAAAAATCACAAGAAGCAGAGATTAACTGTAGCATTGAAATATATTAAAAATACTACACAGGACAGCACAGCAAAGTCAAAGCGCTATACTTCTGTAATTCACATACACACATTCCTGAGAATGGTGTCTTTGAAGACTTCTATACTTGTTGCTGAGGAAGAAAAAGCAGAGATTTCTTAGAACTTTTTTCAGTAAATGTGTGAAAAATAAGCATGCAAGTTGCTATTTATGAAATACAGAAGAAAAGAATAATCTATGTTGGAAGACACCTCTAGAAGTCACTCCAGTGAACCCACTGCTCAAGTGCAATAATTACATAAGAAGTTTCATTTATAGAATAATTAAAATATATGAATGTATGAGTAATGTAACAACACCAGTAAGAACATCACACAGTTGCTGGAATTCAGTAGCCCACGCTGCAGATGGACAGACTGGTGTCCTTCTCTGTGAATTTAAAATGTTGCTATTTCAACTGATCATATCACATTTCTGGATTATTACTGATTCAGTAGAAACTGGTTAATTACTATTGATAACACGTTTACTTTAGTAAGATTTCTGTTGACTAGAACAGTCTTTGAATGAGTGCTATGAAGCTGAGTAATTTTCTTATTTCACAGCTGATTTTTAAGAACTGTGTCTTCATTCTCCCCTTATAGATTTTTTTTGTTTGTTTTGTTTGGTGAAAACACGTTATTTAACCCTACTGCTTGAAGGAAAAAAAAAATCCATTTTAAATTTCTAATAAGAAGAGAAATATTCAAGTGACAAATAAAACTGCCTGTTCCCTTTTCCTGCTTACTTAGTGTATGAGGTGCTGAAGGAACTCCTCAACAAAATTTTAGTCTGTGTTTATCACCTACTGTTGCTGATTGCTATATGTAAGCAACTCAGCACAGGCAGAAAACGTCTACCTCATTTACTCAGTATCCTTTTCAAGCTCCCTGTAAATGTCTGGAGAACAAAACAGTGCAAGAGAAAATGGGTGTTCAAGCCTTAGGAACTACAGTTAGCACAATCCTGTTATAAGCACAAGCCAGTACAGCAGCATGTAAAGTCACTTCTGAACCTGCTCGACCTCCAGGTGACATGAGAGAGTAGGAAGTTCACAGAGAAGCTTCGATGGGAAAATTTTCTTTGCTTTAGTGCACAGTTAAAGGATTACAGTATTGGTCCATCTATTTTGAACGTTTGTAATATGAAAAGTGCTTTGCAGTGTTTCTGCTTTCACAAACTGCTTTACTTTAAGAGCTTGGAATTCCCCTCTTGTAAAATACTTGATTAAATGACAAGGACATAGCTATCCCAACTGTGTATGCTCTTTCAATATTTGTTTAGTTCCCTCTTGACAAGCTGTTAATTCACCCAGAAGTGTTGCAGGACTACATTCATTGATGTACCCTGCCATCTCCTCCTTGATTTTGAAGGAGGATGGATTTTGCAAAGGGCTAATAACTTCTATTGTGCTTTTAACAATAGCAGACACTCTGGAGTAGATGGTGTTACTGCTTATGCTGGTTAGGGAGGAAAATAGGCTGGCCAACATTGCATGGAGGCAGCTGCTTAAACTGTTTATGGTTTAAGGGTGGGTCCTTACATTATACTGGAGATTAGAATAAGGATAGTCAAGAAACTTAGGAAAACAGATGCTTCAAAAGTAATATATAATGTCGGATTTTGTTGCATCTCATAAGATTTTAAATTGTATTTGCCCAGTAGAAGTGAAACCATCTAGTTTACAGGTCCAAACTTGCTTTTCTTAAATATTCAGTGACCCTGAACACCATGCATCTAGGTTTTCCTCATGTACTAACTTTTGTTAGCCAGTGCATGATTCTGGAGTTTAAATGCATTTTAAATATTGAGGAAGAATTTATTTAAATTAATAATTACAGCACTCATAAATACCTTTCAAATTAGAAAACTCAGTCTACAAGGCAGGAAGGATGAATGTTAATTATCCATGCACTAAACTACAGCAAATGAGTTGTATAAACAACAGATAAGAAAAAAGTTCTGCTAGATATAAATTTAGCAGGCTACATCTTCGTGGGCTGTTTTGAAAAGGACTGTAAATAAGACTCTTCATTTCTAAGTTGTTTTCCTTAAAAAATTTAGGTTGTCAGGATAGGATAGTTGGCTATTATCCTGAAATGTAGGGATTTTTAATTAAAAGAAAAAAAAAGGCTTTGGAAAGCCAGTTTAGAAAATGTGGAGCAGGATTACATAATTTTCTGTCTGGATCTGGTTAAATAATGCAGTGCAATACCACCTTCATTTCCAAGGGTGAACATAACAGTGATGCTCATGAAATATAAATTCTTAATAACATCTATAGTCTTAATTAACCAACCAGACAAGAGTATCTAGGAAGCTGTGAAAAATGGAAATAAACAGAAATTGCATTTTTTAGGATATGTTTTATCCTTGTTTGAATTAAATGGATGCATGCATTATGGCAATACAAATGTCCTATGCACTGTGAGCAAAGGTAATAATTTTAAAGGGGATCCTTCCTCAAGTCAACTTAAGACCGTGCTGTGCTACAGAAACAGGTATGGACTGTTTAATGCATCATAATGCTAGGAATAGAAGGCCAGTGAACAATAAATATTTATTAGCTGTTATCTTCCCTTTGTGCTGTATTTACGTTTGCCTCTGTGTTGCTTTTAACTGTAGGGCAGTTTATTCATCCCACCTACTGTTCCTTTTTAAGATGCAGCTTTTATCATTCCTTATGGAGCAAGTGTGGCTTGATGTCTAATGTTATCAGAGATCTGAATCATCAGAACTGATCAGATAAAAATTTTGCCTCTTTAATGAGGGCTAAAGACAAGCTAAGTAAATATAATATCAGTTTTAGGGTGATTGTTAGTGATACAGGGTTTCTGAGCAGGAAACTGGGGGCAGTATAGTGGTCCTCCAGCCAGCCAGTGCCATGTATGAGGTTGATTAAACCACCTTGAAGACAAGAGACACAGTAGCATTTCCACACATTATGCATGATATTATTGTAGCTATAGATACACAATCTGTTATGCTGGTACATAGACACTTAGGAGGAACAATTTTCTGAATTGTGGATAATGATCTAAATTCCTTAAATTACATTACATTTTTAAGATGAAAAAAAATTAACAATCTGGATGTCTCATTATAAACAGTACAGCAATCTGTTGATTCTACCTGTGAGGCAGCATCCAAAGCAGGTAACTTTAGCATGTAAGTCTTAACAACTGCATTGGGTTTTATTAAGTTAAATACTTTATTACTGAAGGGTAGAAGTGTGGTAGAGAAGACTGGCAGTATGGGTAAGGAAAGCTATGTATCTTCTTAAAAACTAGAGAAAAAGCTCACTCATTGTATTACACCCAAATAGCTGTTGGTAATTGAGATACTCCTAATATCAAAAAGAGAGAAACAAAGAGAGAAACAGCAGAGGTGTACGTTTGGGGTTTATTGTCTGTTGTCTTTTGAGACCATTTTGAGCTGTTAATAAGGGGGAAAGTTGCTTCTGGGTTTCCCAGGTACTGGCATTATCACAAGGTAATAATGCAGGACCTGCAATTTCAACACTATGCTCAAGTGGAAACTGCATAGTGTTCAAAAGAAGTAGCTGATATTTTGCAGAACCAGGCATTTAAAAAATGCAGTTAATGGTATTAACTTCGTAATTAACTTCGTGCTGCATGGATGCATATCCCATCTGAAAGTTAACATTTGTTAAATGAGGGTGTACTACACTACCATTGAAAATGGTGATGCAGTGAAAATCCTAGTACAGTACAAATGGAGGTGTGTTTACATATCAATAGCAACTGAGAATTTGAAAAGAGCTCATAGTTATCGCCCTTTGACCATTTGTGTGACAAATCAAAAAGCAGACTACTCTATATTATTGCAACTTCTTCATCCTGTTAGTGTCCCTTTGCAATAGAAAGCACAATGCTTCTCATTCTTGACTTAATAAAGATCTGATATGATCCTTCACCGATCACTTCTTAGCTTTGAGCTGCTCTGTATTACATTGAGAGCTGTTTTACTAACTTGGATACCTTGTAAATTGCCTAATTCGGATTTACTTTGTCCCTCTCTTACTTTATCCCTTTGTGCATTAATCATTAAGTGGTTCAGGTGCATCTGAAGGTACCTATGGATACTTAAAATGGTACCTGCACAGATACTTAAAATGGTTTAAATTACACCTTTTCCAGAACATTTTTATATTTTGTGGTTCAGGCAAGATACTCATTGCTTAATACATTAAGACACGTTTATTTTGGAGGAATTAAAATGTTCATTTGCGCAAGAAAAGCTTTAAACACAAGAAATAATGGGAAATTATGAGATTGTTTCCTTTTCAGTGGCTTTTACTGTGATTTGTTTGTGTACGGAATTTTACCTATTTCCTTCTGTGTCTTATTTTTTCTAGGGAGTGACTTACATATTGAAACAGAGATAAGACAGTGTAAAAGTAAATAAAAATGGCCCGGTAAGCTAGCTGCATAAGGCAGAGGGTTAATCCGGGTGACTACACTGTGCTACACAGATCTCTGAGAAAAAAGGTGATTTTCGGCTTATGCCATTTAAGAGAATTCAATACCGAGCGTTTTTGAGTTCGTAAGCACAGATTTAGGAAGCGGATGGCACTAGCTTAGGCTCATATTTTGTGTGAAAACACGGGATAAAACCTCTTATCTCGTTCACTTGAACTGACAGACTCAAGTTCAATTTGCTTATCTATCTGCTCCGAAGCACAAATGAGTTGAGGGTGTTTTGATTACTCAGGAGAAAGCCCTAACCACTGGGCGATCGTGTTTTAAGAGTTAACTCTCTTACCTACATTCCTTAAATATTTCCTGACGGGCCTCTCTGTCCATATAGCGCAATGAATAAATATACAGAGTGGTTGAATGTCGATGATGTTATGTCCACATGCTTAGCATCCACAGAGACGGTTCTGTGTTATTTGGATAGTGTCGGCAGATACCCACATCAGCTAGCCACTTCCTGCTAGCTGAGATCAGGGGCAGTGTAAGGAGCGGAGACTGCAAAGGAGAGCAAGGATCTGCTTTGTTAATATAGCCCTCTTGAGAGTATTTCACAGCCACTGTCTCTCCCCGACTTATTCTACTTTTACCAACAAGTACGGTGAGCCAGCCCGGCTGCGGGTTCGCAAGTTTCTGTTTGTGTCTGCTCTAATTCCAGTGAAAGCACAGGGATGCTGGGCACTAAGAAACAATAACTAAATACTTTTGTGGTTTTGATTTTTTTTTTTTGTGGTGTTTGTTTGCTTTTTTGCAGTGGTTTGTGCTTCCGCTCATGAAATCTGCGGTTTTTAAATGGCTGTTAATATTACTTTATGCCCAGAAAATGCAAAACCTTCTGGGTTGGCCCCTTCTGTTTGTGCTCTTCTCGAGAGTAGAAGACAATTGCGCTTACTTCATGCATGGAAGAATGATATGCCCCACTATGATTACATTATTACTTTATAATTTTTCTCATATTATTGAAATACATTGCTTTGATGAATTATGTGTTTGCTGCATAATGCTGACCTTCTCTTCAACAGAACTGTAAATGACCTATCCTCAGGAAAAGCCAGCAACTGATACAGCAAATGGGAGCTAGTTGTGAGATCCACCAGCCTATGAAATATTACCAAGTCAGGACACTTTTCAAAGCTAGTTGTATACCACTGAGTAGAGCACACTCCTGAATAAGTCAATTGTGCTCAGCTTTTTTTTTTTTTCACAATAGCCGTGTACTTTGGCAGGGTATCAGCACGTAGAATGTTGTAAAATACCTGCAGGCAGAGCGCAGAAAATGCTTTTTCTTTGTTCGGGGTCTGAATTCAACATTGTTCAAATGTTTTTAACTCCTTCCTCTTTCCCAGAAAGCAAAGGAAACCACGCTTACCTGGAAGGCCAAATTGTGCACTCCTGAGTGATCACGGTTGGTCTCCGTCAGCTCCATGTGCGTGGTATGGAGTTTTTGGGTGAATGTTGGAATGTTGGAAGCTACTTGCAGTACTGGGCAGAATCAGCCAGGACCTGCTTAATGCATCCACAGGACCGGTATCACTTGAAGTCAAGCTAGCTGGACGCCTTCTCAGGTTACTCTTACTCCCACTTAGCTCCACCTTCTCGCTCCACTAGCACAGCCCCTTTTGGCCAGCACGGAAAACGGCCTTCAGAGACAAGAATGGAGGATACCTGCAAGAAACATATTTTACACAGTATATCTCTGGGTGGTCCTAAAGGCAAATGTGTGTACTTATATGACTTCTGTCTTTCCTCACTTGCGTGGGATGAAAACTTCCACGTTCAGATTTTGAAAGGCCAATAAATTTCCCCCCCCCCCAACCTTTTTAAAGGTATTCTCAAGTCATTATTTTTGTGATATTATGGTAGCTTTATTTTTCATAGTAGCTGGGGACTTCACCTAGCAGGAGAAAAAAAACGAGAATGTGAACAACACTCAAAACTCTGACAAGTGCTGGTAAAGCCACTTTCAGTTGGCATCCTGTATTTCATGGCACAGAGTCTTTTAATTATCTGTCCACAGATCACTCATCTTTAACTGAAGAGGTTTTATGATACTTTTCAGGCTTACTGTTTGCAAGTACTGAAAATAGATATTCTTAGAACTATCAGTTGGGCCTCTTACCCATGTTTTTTGTTGACTATGGACTTCATGTATACAGCTTGTTCTGTATAAGTCCTGAAAACTCTAGTACTATTACAGACACCAATGTCAGGATTTGTGTGAATAAAAATTTTGCCATTAAGAACAGAAAAAATGACAGTGTTCTGTTTCTTGGAAATACAGCAAAGCATATTTATGAATTCATTAGCTGCCTACATTCATAACTTTTTACATGCAGATGGAAAATGTCACAAGTTATGCCTCACCCTGTAAAAAGCAAAAAACTGTGCCCTGTTTTACGTATAAAACCAGAATGGATTGGCATGACTGAATATATTATTCAAAATAATGAACAATTACATGAAAATTAAGATGATGCATCTTTCTGAGTAATCTTCCAACTTTTTTACAGTATTATAAATCATACTGTTGCAATATGTGCTTTCTGAATATTATAACTACTGCTCAAAAAGGAGGACTAGCTGAGGTTTTTTTTTTGGCCAGGAGTGCATGGTTTTTAATGATTTTTAGATTTGCAGTGTTCAGAATATTTTTGGAGACCCAGGTTTTGAAGTCAACTTGTTTATTGGTGATTGTATGTGCCCTGTGAATAGAGGACATTTTCTGACTAATTATTTCTCTCTGCACAATAATCTTCAGCAAGAAATAACTGCAAATATCTTTAGCAAGTTTTTATACAACTGCCTGCTGATTTCTGCATACCTCAGCTGCTTTCCCTTCCTTTCTTCCTTCTCTCCCCCCTCCAGGTTTGAACATGCTTTTGCCACAGGAAGGTAGGGGAAACAATGAAATGAATAATTTTGAAATCCAGTCTATACAATCTTAAAATCTGTAATCTGCATTTGCATGGATGGAAGAAAGTTCTACCCTCCTAACAGTTACAAGACAGTTCCTCATTGCCATTAGATAATTTTTAAAACATTTTTCTCATTAAAAAAAAAAACCTCAGAATAACACTGACTCAATAATTTCAGTGTGGTTTCCTCCTTTAAATTTTATTTTATGTTAGAAAACTCACAGGATCTTTAAAACAAAAATACCCACACATCCAAGAAAAATCCTGAACTCACTATAAAAACTATGAAATATTGTTATTTCTTGGTGGACAGAGGACCATATATTTAAAGAAAATTAGGTAATTAACTGATTTTTTTTTACATGATAAGTCAGAATTATATTTAATATTTGATTTACAGCAAACCCTTCCTGTTTCTGGTTAGTTTAATACTTACTTGAAGATATGACTTTTTTATATCAAGATATGTTATGTGTCTGAGGAATATTGCAACTCACCATCTCAACTGATAACAAACCTGGATGTCTGTTTTCCTCTTATGTGATTCCTTTGCCCACGAGAAAGCATTAAAGACTCACATTCTTAAATTTTAGGGTGTTTTTACAAAAATAGATTAATTGCTAGGCTGAAACAAATATGCGTTGCCAAAATTCTACTGACTAATATCAGAGAAAAAATTTACAATAATCTTAGCGTTGTTTTGAAAGAATAGTGATAGGAAACTTCCATCCCACTATTTCTGCATAAACTCTGGAATCTCTGTCTTATTTAGAGGAAGACCAATCAAAAGGCCTAATTGTCTCACTGAATTTCACATATAAATGAGATTTATATTTTTCCTAGTGTGAAAGGTACATGGAGGAAGTTTATTTTCATTTGAAGGAATAATTTTTCTGGATGCTTCTCACTTTCATTTTTAGTGGTAGAAGTTTATCAATTTATTGACAGAATGATGCTTTTTTCAGTTGGCAGGCCTGAGAAACTAGGGAAAAAAAAGCATTTTATTGTATTAAACCAACAATCTGGAAAAGCAGAAACTACTTTTCATATACAGACTAAAGAAAATTTAATGTTAACATGTTGGGTATTTTTACAATATTATTGTAGAGCTGACACAGCAAACTACTGTTATTTCATCATACCCATGACTAAAATGTAGAAAATGAATAAACTTTTGTTTAATTAATGTTTTTTTAAAAGGTTTGAATATAATCAGCTATTTTCTTGAATCCTGTCCTCAAAACATGAGAAAGGTGGTTTCTCTCATTCCCCAGAAATTTTTTAAGGAAGAAGAATGTTGCCACACCCTTAGAGAGTTTTACCTTGTATTCTAATGCAGGTGAAGGAAACAAGAAATCTTGTTAGTAGGAAAGGCTTTCAGATGGCTTTTTGCTTAGAGGTCTGAGTGGCAAAGAAACAGAGTACTGTGTCAAGTAAATAAAATATTTTGTTAGCAAATGAAACCTTCCCACTGCTATATACTCCTGCCTTGAAATCCTAGTCACATGGTAAAGCATTCAGAACCTCTTTTTTCTTCAAGTAAGGGCACAGCAATGCTCAATTTGCTCTGATATTGGCACACAGAATGGTGAAAGCCAGAAAGGTTTTTTGGGTAGTATAAAAATATTAACAAACAGCACAGCTTACTGTACACACAGCAGGCAAATATATAGCAACATAATTCTTAATAATTTGCTAGGTGCATAGAGAAGATTAGCAGGAGTATGAAGAAATGAGTAAGGTATCTAAAAAAGAGTAAAGTCATTCTGGGTTTTTTTCATTGTTGAACTGTGAGAAGCAACTTCATAGTTAGAACCCGCAAAGTTCAGAAATTCAAAATTTTACATTCTTAATTGATCCCATTCATTATGTATAGGTTTGTAAATATTACTCAGCTGTGATTTCAAGAACATTTCAGTGAAAAATTTCAAAAGCATTGAAATAATCAAATCATAACTTTTCATACATGCCCTAAGTAAACTACACCTCAGAGGGAAGGTGAATGAAAAAGACCTTGGTTACCATTGAAAAATGGTTGGGAAGTAGAAGACTGATTTACATTTTGCTCTATATCCTAACATTTATCTAGCCAGTACTGCTTATCCCTCTTCTGACTTCTCAGAGTGAAAAAGGTACCTTCCATATTTGAAAAAACATGGGCCAAAAAGATTTTTTTTTTAACGTCTATAATCTACAAGCTTCAGGTTTTTGCAGTATGGCCTATTCAGTTTTTAGAAATATTTTCATACCAGTGTCAAAGATAAACTATAACCCTCCACATTATCTTGAGAATAAAAGGCGAAGGGAAGAAAGTACTGTCTTGGGGAAAGGAAAAACAATTTTTTATGTGTGTAAAATTGTCCCTCAACACAAAGTTTTCTTGGAGAGTTTTCTTGACTTTGGGACTTGTTTTTATGAAATGGCAATTTCCCCTCCAAATTCTCAGGTACTGCTCTTACATTTTTAAAGGAAAAGCAGACAGTGAAAAGCTCTTAGTAAGATAAAATCAGTTTAAAAAAATCAAAATGGTGTCAAGTTTGATGACATGTGGACACAGACCCCTGGATCTCTATTTTTAAAAATCGTTTATGTTTGTACAAAGTGACTGTAAATGAGGTGGATGAGTGGCCAGGTGCTGCCTCTATTACTCCCAGCTTCTGCTCTGAGTTCAGTTTTTGGTTCTTGCTAGTCATAGACCCTGGCCCAGTAAATCTCCAGCTCTTACTCTGTCTCGCAGCTCTCCCTTGCGATCTTTTGAAATCAGTATGAATTTGAGCAGACTTACTATCTTCCTTGTTTCTCTTTGGTTTTTTGTTTTTTTTTTTTCACTTCCTCGTTTTTCTGTGACAGTAGAAATGAAACATTTGCATACTTCCCAGCTGAATTAAAGTTGCCCCTTCACAGGATGGAAACACTTCAAAAGAAGTGCATGTTTAACAAAAGGAATGAATTTGGGGGTTAAGACTCCTCAGAGGAAAGACAAGGGCTTTGAGGGCTATTGTGTTTGACCTTGTGGCAAAAGGCAAAAGTAAAGTTAAAAAAAAAAAAAAAAAAAAAAAAAAAAAAAAAAAAAAAAGAAACCTGGGCAGCCAATCACTCCTGTTGTGGAAACTGGACCTTGTTGCACTTCCTGTAAGGCAGATATGACCAACCCAGTTGGGAAATCAATTTATAATAGTGATATAAGGAAGAAAGTCAAATTCTTTCTAGTTGCATTGTAGCTGGCATTTGCAAGGACTGCGTATACAAAGGCATGCCTCTGGGTGTACCTGTAGTGCTTCAGGGGAACTTCCCAGCTTGTTTCTGTACGGGTGAGACAATGGACTCGTTTGTGACAAATTACTTCACTGAACTCCGAGCTTGCTTTGTCTCAAAGCAACTACCTAGTTGACACTGGATCTCCCCAAGTGCTGGATTCCCAGAGCTTTATGTTGGCAGCTCCCATACGGGGCTGACACAAGTTGAGAGGTGTTACGTGCACATTGAGATGTGCCAATGGATATCCTGGGTGGAGGAACTGAGTAATCCTGAGAGCTCCTCTGGGCCAAAATGTGCACAGATAAGAAAATTTGAATAACGACTAGAAACTGTTCCAGCATATGTAGGAATAGTAAGGTCGAATAGTCTTTCATCCACTGCCAAGATAATTAGAATGTTTTGTAGGTACTTAAAATTAGCCCATAGGAATTTATTATGTCCTTATTAGGGTAGTTATCCTACTTATAGGACAAGAATCTAGCAGGATCACTAGAGTTGTAAAAATTTATCTCAATTATACAATTCAGGAGTCTGATCTGATCCAGTGAAGATGCCATTGCAACGCTTTCAGTGGGGAGTCCTGCACCATCTGCATAGTGACTGACGGTCCTGTTAGAGAGATTTGGTTCTCCACAAAAGCATTACATTATCACTGCAAAAGATCACAGGAAATAATTTTTGTAACTGCCACTCAGTCTGTGAATGTGTGTACAGGTCAGAGAGTATTCTTCTTAAAACAAAGCAATTTGGTATAAACCAACATAAACTATTGCTACTTGTTAAAAAGTGAGGTGAGAATATTACAAGTTGGTTTGTTTTTTTTCTCCAGTGCTTGTTGTGTATTTGTTTGTTGCAGTTGCTATCCAAACAATACTACTTACCTACTTCTTGAACTGTTTCCTACATAAGTAAATAGAGATATCCTGACAGTGCAGTATAAGCTCAATATCGATTTTCAAGCTCTAGCAGCATAAATCAACATTTTCCTTATAATAAAGAATTTCAAAAGGAGTAAAAAGAGGACAGCCATAGATCAGAAAACTAAAAAACCTGGGCAAAAGTTCTGAAAGTGTTTAGATGTCTGTCTACAAGAAAAGCTATACTCATAACACAGAACTTATTCTTCTGTGTGATTATTGCTTTCTTTGCACACTTAATAGGGTTTCTGGAGCTTGGAACTGCAAGAGGTTGATGATAAGCAGGAGCTTAAACCTGGTAGTGGGAACCATCACTGGCTGGGAAATGAAGAGAGAGTAAAAAAAAATCTGAACTTACATTCCTTACATTTAATGATAAATCACTCATTGTTATTGGGATCCAAGGTAATTTGCTGTGAATATACAGTGTTCAGTGTGGTTCCCTGTGGAGACACTCATTATGCAGACAACAAAGATTCACTGCTATAAAAATGGCAACCAGCACAGTTTATAGGGCTGGAATCATCATAGTGAGGTTGAGAACTTTTATATGGAACTGTACCTTCAACTGCAGTCCAAGTTGCTTAGATTTGAAAAGCAGTAGCATTGATGAGAGATTTAACCTTGAAGTCTCTGTAAGACTGTCTTAACTGCCAGCAAATGGTCCTATTTTTCCTTTTTTTAAAAACCATCACCTGGTCACACTGGCAGTTCAGCAAGCTTCTATTTTTGGAATAACAGAGCTAAGGGTTATGCTCTAATTTACAGCACCTCTAGTGTCAGGGGCTCCTTAAGAACATTAAAAAAATGTTATGGGAGGTAGAGGATGCATGCCACTCTGAGTACCTCTGATTTAGTGTGCTAGTACTAGAAGTACTTTTTATCTAGGACAGGTAACAAGGCCTATCCAAGGACATGAAATGCTATATAATACAAGCTCTTCTGGGGCAAATTTCTTACTCATTAACTTTTACTTTTTGGTTGTCTGTCTGTTTGTTTTGGTTGAGTTTTATTTTGGTTTTTTGAGGTTTTTTTTGCTTGTGTGATGCTGATACTTCCTCTGAGAGACTGGCAAATACAGTATTCATACACTTCCACTAAACAATACTACTTTAATTACATACATAAATTTTAGTGGAGTGGATGACTTGGAAGCAGGGCAAGAACACACTGAGGTTTTGAATTAATATTCCAGAGGTCTACAGCAAAAGCAAATCTTCCAAAATGAGACCGGTATGGAGGATAAAGTCTTGAAGACAAATGAGGTTGAATTCTAAGTTACTGTGCTAAATGTCTCCCTCATACTGGTTCCCTAGGTGCACTAGATGATACAGCATCTCTCTGCTTGATGCAATGGGAACACCCAGCATGATTCTATTAAAGGTCATTTATTGAGTGCTGAATGCAATTTGAAAGAAACAGAAGCATGAAAACCTTTTACAAGAAAGAATCCTACCCTTTGAATATCAAGAACTTGGTTCGTTGAAATACTTAAATATGATTGAGCACCCTTTTAATATTTTTTCTATCTGTGTATTTTGCATTTATTGACCATATGTAGAAGTCAAAGTAAAACATGCTTCAGAATAGAAAATAAATTCCAGGGTTCTGAAATACTACACCAACCAAGGACAACACGCGCACTGGGTTTGAACTCCAGGGCATTTTTCAAGATTGCTGCCTCCAGGGGAGGGAGAAGCACTATTTAAAATGATCTTTTGAATTGCTAATGGATATTTAGAAGTTCAGGCCTTTGCAGCAGCTGAGAAGTGTTAAGAGAAGAGGTCAACAGTGGCTAAATAGCACTCTTAACATACCGCTGTTAACACAGATGAATTGTTATCATCCTAATAGCTTTCAGGCAGGACCCGGCTTAGAGAACAATATGGAGCCCTCTGGGCTGCCCCAGCATCACAGACTTGCCCAGACCAGTTCTTCCAGCTGAAATGTACTGAGTGTTGAAGTCTGGAGGTGTTTGTGCCCTGTGTCATCCCAGCAAGACCGTTTCACCCACGCCCTGTACTGTTTGCTTTGTCTGGGAAACAGTCAAACTCATCTTGCAAGATAGCCAGCCTGGAATTATGCCTAAGAATAAATGTTCTAAGCGCGGTTTAATACAAGGAGTTGCAATCTCCCACTCCTCACTAAGAAATTTGGGATATTCATTTAAGATGCAAGAGACAGAAAACTACATCTTGTCTGTCAAGGCAAAGGGCTTAACAGGGCGCAAGTGGATTTGGACAACCAGTACCATAAATTATTCCTCCTTTCACCAGTGGATCCTGTGTTTGTGCAACTAATCTATTAGTGTGAAATCTGTATTTGCAGACTCATTTTTGCAGCTCTCGTTTGCCTGTGCGCAAAGACATTCCAAAGCTTATTATAATGTTTCTGTACTGCAGGCTGTATGTATTGCTGGTTCATTAGTACAATTTCAGCTAAATATTTCCTGACCTAATGACCTTTTGAGTTTCTTAAAATATACTGCTTGATAGAGTAACCTGTTCATAAAACTGACTCAACATAACCTAAAGACAATTTTTATTGTGCTTCTGACAGAAAAAACTAATCTATCTTATTTCACCCTACCACTAGTGTAATTTTTCTTCCAGATTTTTCAACAGAGTGCTGTCTAGCAGATTTGCGTGACCTAGATGCAAAGATTGATGACACTAGCTTGTTTATCTATCTTGAACTAAAAACACTCTTGAAATTTGGTGATACATATGCACAAAGCTTCTACACAGAGGATCCTGTTCACTTTAGTCTTCTTATTCCCCATATAGTTCCTTTGAATTGTGGCAGACAGGTTGGAATTTCTCTACATGTCTTTAATTCCACGTGTTTTGTCCTGTATAAGTCTATGAGATCCTTGAATGTTAGTGGTGAATAAATGAGACCTTTTTAAGAAGTTAGGTGAGAGTGTACCATGAAGAAAGCCAAACTCTAATCCTTCCAGGATCCATTTCCAAACCTTTGTTGAGTACCCAAACACAACACAGTAGCGTGAGTCAGGCATATTCAGTATGTATGACGAGTCAAACCTAGCTTAAAAGTAGTGAGGGGGAAAATAATTTGTTTACCATTGGACTAAAAAGTACATAATTAGTTTAAAAGCAGGAAAGAATTGCAACCTGAGGGCAAGATGTTCTAGTTAATTATGGAACCGGGTGCAGAGCATAATGATAGAAAAGATATTGTGTTGCAGAAAACTAGCAATTGGCTGTTGAATAGTGAATACCACATGGGAAAAAAAAAAACAAACCAGTAAATAGCTTGTCACATGTCCCTTTAACCACTGAAAAAGTACTTGCTACTTCTTTTTCGATTCTTACCTTCCTTTGTGGACTTCTTTCACATTAAATAGACTGTCCATTGACACCCTCTGGAGTTGCTAACTAACATCCAAGTCAGACCTTCCATCAGAAAAACTGACTCTTCAGGCCCTGCCTAACCAGTAACACGACACATCTGTTTCTGACTGAGTAGCCAATTCCTCTAAGGACAGCTCTAATTATTTGTGATGGATTATTCATTTTACAAAGCATTACACATAAGTGCTTTAAAGTATATTCGAAAATTCCACTGGAAGCAAATTGCCTTGCAGAGTTGTCTTGCACCAGCTGTATATAAGATTAATTGTTAGGCAGCACCAAACCACACTGTGTGGGAATCGTATTACCGTCCTCGTAGTGATTGATGTGTAGAACTATGAAAGGCTAGGTGCACTTCCTGACCCCTTTCTTTCTTGGAATGGGGAAACAAGCTCTAATAAATTATGCAATTTTAAGCAGAGGAGTAACATTTCTTGGTAGCAGAAATACAGTATGTGTGGGGCTCTCCAGCTAGGCCACACACCAGAGACTGTCAGAGCAGGAAGTCTCTGTTTATTCTAAAGTGACAGTGTTAGCAAGCACTGGTCTTTTGAGCTGTCTTTCAGGTCTGAATAGTGAACGTAAGCATTATTCTTCCTATTTCTCGTACATGATTATTCATATGTATACCCTGATTCCCTGACGAAATAATTAAAAAGACATATCTGGTCCATGCATACTGACAGATGCACTCTTTAGTGTACATTCACATCATACAAGTGTCAAAGTTGGACTTGAAAGAGACTGCTAGATTCCCCTGCTGCTTGTGAGAGCTCTCAAACGGGGAGGTCATCCTTGGTCCCAGATCCTTCGTGGAGACACAGGAACATGTCCTCTGTTGATACTGAAATCCCACCTTCTGTTTTGCTGTGGTATCTATACTACTTGGATTAACTGTAATCTTCCTCTTTTCAACACCTATATTAAATCACTCCTATCTTGTTTACATCTAGCCTTCCTAAGTAAGGATTTCCTTTCTTTGTCAATATAAGGATCCCAAAGCTCAACTATGGTCAGTAGTACTAATTACTATTATACTGATAATGAATACACATGGAATAATTAACCCACTGCTGCCTATAAAATTATATTTTTGTTAAGAGTCTTGGATTCCATTTAGAGACATTGATTATCTGATTATCTTCCTATGTCATATTCAGGCTTTTAGTCTTCACTTTTATGCCACATGTAATACTGAAGCTATGTATTCTATTTAATCTCTTCTATGTTTTTACCTTGGTTGTTCCATATAATGATGTTTCTGCTTTAGTCTACAGCTTTATTTATTGTAAATTCCTTATAATTTCAGTTGGCTTTCCTAATCCTTTAATTTTACCATTTCTTTAATCTCTTTCTCTGCCTTTCAACTTCCTAGACCCTGTCCTGGTGATTCCTAAGCTTTAAGAAGCTGCACAATTTCTGTTCACCATCAGTCTCCTTCAAACTTCTCTGACGACAGTTTAACCAGAAAACTTTCCTGCTCCTGCTTTTTGTACTGATTATTGTTGTTTGAACACAATTCCCTCAAAACTTTTATTTACATCATTCATATAGTAAGTTACAGAGTGAAAATTAGCATCATCAGAGGACACACTTTTTTTTGATGACTACAAAGAACTCTTCATACATTACCTGCCTAAAATAATAAACAGTGAAAAATTGAAGTATAAATATTTTTAATGAAAAGGCATCTGTTCCCTGCCATTTTTATGAATCAGCCATCTCACAAGATTAATAAGAATAAAACTCAGCTATGGTTTCTAGTTTTTACTGGAAATCACCAATTTTCAAAAACTACATACATTCAGTTAGATTTTGTTGAAATTGAGCCACAAGATCAAAAGATAAAGAGGGGGAAAGGGTTTGTTGCCAGTAAATCAGAGGTCCAGGCAGGCAGTGTGGTGTCACCTCCCAAGTAAATAAGGGGGAAGAAGGGATAAGGCCCAGGAGCTGGTTCCTGCCTTTGGGTGGGCAGTGCCCTGGGGGTGCCCTGTGGGTTGGGAGATCCTTTTGGATGTTGTAGGGTGTTTTTGCACTGTGGTCAGTGCATTGACTGACACCCACATTAATGGCAGCCCATGAGGGTGGCAGCAGTGATCCCACCCTTAAGTGCTCTTTCTGCTGAAGCTCTTGACAGCACACCTAAGTTCTGAACCAAGAGAAAACACTTAAATTCAATTTTGAGGCATTCCAGGAAATAGAATAGGCTGTACAGCTTACAGAAGCCCAGACATGGGGATGATGATTTCCCATCCTGGCTACACTTTTTAGACTCTAATGTATCTCTGTTGTCCCCAGGAGGATGGGTTTGCATTGACCTGTACGTTGAGATTTGTTAACTGTTTGAGTTTTTATCAGAGAGAATTGTCGATGAACATCCACCATCAATGGCTGCCGTGAGTTAACACCCTCATCTCCATGTGCAGATGTTGATGAAGAGTCTGCATTGCAAACAGGCTTGTTGGACACTTGATGGCAGTATTTGTTCTGGGTTCTTCCACTGGTAACTCCATTAGCTCTGTTTAATGCAGTCTCCGGAGAGCTGTAGACATTTTGGGAAAGGGGTGCAGGGCAGAAGGGAGTCACAGAAGAGGAGTGGAAGAACAATAAATATGATTTAGTCTCTTCAGTCCTAATGCCACAGCTGCCAAAAACTATTTTCCTTTAACTATTTCATTTTCCTAGTTATTGTTGACTTTCTACCTTGGGAGCTCTTGCTGACCCTGTGTGTTCGATCTCAGGACAAAAGCTAGGTAAACAGATTTGAAATCTATCACAGTGCAGCTAATAACATTTATCTCGTTTTTATTGATTAAAAACGAAGATAGGATTGTTATGACAGCATTAGCCTCCAATAATTATTGTCTTCAAGGGACTACAATTCTTCTGCAGTGGCTGAAGTACTTGTTAACTTGCAGGTGCTATAGAATAATTCTAAACATAGTAGGTGAGTAGGTGAGAGCAGTCCCCAGGTGTAACGAACAGCCTCCTGCACAGCTTCCTGCTGATTCACCACTAGTGATACTTTTGGAAGTGATTAACTGAGAGTGTCTAGCTTGTACAGATGACCAAACCAATCCCCTACTAATGCTGCACAGAAATGGCAGAGGAAGAAAGGCATCAAGAAACCATCTAGTGGGAGTTGGCAAGTGCACCCTGGTTCAATACAAGGGCTACAGTGAGCAGGAATGCACAAACCACCTTAGCACATATATACCAGTACCTAATTTCAACCTGTTCTGTGCTCTGAAAATTGCATCAAACCTACCTTATTATCAAATAAAATTTGTGTAAATGCTTGTGTTTCAGTTTTGGTTTGGTTTTGTCTGTTTTTTTTTTTTTTGTTTTTGTACACATGAACAGCAGATTAAAATGGTACCACTAAGTAAAAGCTGCATTCTGATGCCCCAGTAAAACTGAGCAATGAAGAGTTCTGGGTAGATATTTTCTTTCCTTAATGCAATCAGCTCTTTACAGTTAATTAGACTGAAAATATATTTTAAGGTCCCCCTCCTCTCTGTTTCAGTTCTTCTTTTCCTGCTTATTTCAGAGGAGAGAATCTGTTGGTCTCAAGTGATAGTTTTTACAGTATGCAATAAATTCATGTTACATTATGGCTTTCTTCACAATGCTCAAAACTCTGGATTTTTTGCCCAAAAAAAATGACATCAAGATTTAAAAAAAATCACACAAGAAAACAACTCAGTCTCCCTCAAATGCTAAGAGAGGTCTTTAGTTGATATAAAGCAGTATATATTTAGTATTGCTTGCTTTTACATACTTGATCCACTTATTAATAATTTTAGTGATGAGGCTGGGGGATTTTCATGTCCAGTTGAGTCGTCCTTTCATATGTTTTTATTTGAAAAGCAATGAACATTAATTTTCCCCTTTTACTGCATGGGAAGTTCAGTCTCCTTCTGGTAGTTGTTGTTTTTATCAAGCTGAATTATTCCTCATCCCCTTGAAATTCTTGGTAATAAATAAATAATTTATGCTAAGTGAAGCAGTACTGCTGGGAGCTAGGAGTTGAACTAATCAGAATTCAAAAGTTACAGGGTCCATTGAAAACATTTGCTGAAATCACTATGGCTCCAGGAGATATTAAGATATGTGTGTGTGTGTATATGTATGTGTGTGTGTGTGTATGTGTTTGGAGAGAGAAGAGAGCTTTAGTCTCTTTTTCATCTCCTGAAGGAATGACTAGCAATTGCTGGATTTAGGAAGATAGCAATGCACTGAGTAATCTTGCTCAGAACACTCTGGCAACTGAAATTCCCCTCCATGGAAATTTCAAAAAATATTCTCTTCTCTTTGGAAAAAGTAAATCAGTTTTCTAGCATTTTCTGTGGGATGAAGAATTTGAGGACCTTTAGTTATCAGTGATTCAAATAATTTATTTAGGGTGTAGTTGTAAAGGTCTTTTATTATTTCCTTTGTGAATCCACATTCTGAACTTACTGACTTGGCTATAGGTCTCCCAGGGAGAAGCTAGGTGTTCTGAAACCTACAGTTGAGGCTCTCTCCAGCTCTGGATACCTAGTAGGAATGTGATACCATTCTGCAACTGCAGCCCTTGGTGGTTCCAGTGCTTTCCCAGAGCTAGCTGTTAAGAGTCCAGAGAGGATACAGCCATGCCTGTTTTGTTCGACTCTCTTCATGAAAAATTTCAGTTTTTACAGAGTACAGTTAAAAAAATTATATGAAAAACCATTTCCCATGGAAACTCCTAGCCAACTGTTTTCCGTAGACAGGTCAATATTGGGGATAGTGGAAGGACAACACAGAAACACTGGTTGCTGTTGTCTCCCAAGGCACCACTTCTGGAGAGTGGATTATTGCTTCATGCTGGAACTGTAATGACTATAGCCATTGTGAGATAAACCCACATAATTTATTAAGACCCATTATATATTTATACCCTAGTATCTCATGTAATCTTTTCTTGCTGTCCTCCCAAGTGAGTCTATGTAGCCAAGCCCCTGTTGCCCTGGGTTGCATGTGTAAAAGCTGGGTTGTTACAAGTCCTGAACTGTGCATTCCAAGGTACTGATGCATTCCAAAAATGAGCTGTAAAAACTGAGATAGCTTTGTAATGCATTTGCTGTGGGTGACAGGAATATTTTTGTGAAATACAATCTTTTTTTCAATTTAGTCAGCTTCTCCCCTTTTTAGTAAAACAGGAAGTCTCCCCCCAGCTCTGATCCCCCACCCCCCTTAAGAGTCCAAATCATAGAAATACAAAGCTGCTCACTGAGAAAAAACAGTAATTGCTCTAGTGAATAAAGAATTAGTCAGGTACCAGTAGATGGTGCTCAGGAGTATGTAATACTATTTGCTGCTTTACCCAAACAGAAAAATTTCATTGAAATTTTATGGTAAAAGGGATTTTTAGAGGGACTATCCCATTATCTTCTTGAGGGAGTGTCCCATTATCTTCTTGAGTACACAGAGATAATGACTTCATTTGAAAAGATGTTCACTATATGAAGCTCCCAGTAATTTAAACTAAAAGTGCAAAATCCACTCATAAAAAAAGACTGCAAGTTTTTAAATGTCTTGGATAACTTAATTTACTCGAACCCAGATTCTCTTTAGTGCCTCTAGGAAATACAGAAATAATAATAGAAATAATAACTGAACACACTCCACTCAAACAATAGAACAAAAAACCAAAAAAAACCCAACGCAAACGGAAACAATTCAGAGAACAGAGGCTAGAATATCTGCAGTGCAAATATCAGTTCTGAGCTAGTTCTTTGCCTTCCCAGTTTTACAAACAAAAAATAATCTACAGATTTAAAATTATAGGAGGCTGGTTTTGAGTTGCAAATTTTTGTGAGCAGCTTGTTTGTTTTTTTGGGATTTTGTGGGTCTTTTAAAAACCAGCAGCCAGAAAGTAGAAAGCTTTGTCTCCCTTGTCAATTAAAAACCGGTTTGGATGAGCAGAGAAGACTTGTGTTCTTGCAACCACCCACTCAGCTGTTCATCAGCACATCTATACAAATGGCAAGGGCAGGGCTTTTCTCCACATACAGACTTCACTTGACTAAAGGAACTTTTATTAGTCTGGTTAATTTAGTTTTATAGATTTCCTTTATCTTAGATGTTAAAGGAGCTGCAATATTGTTGAAATGGTCTAAATGTCTGGTCTAAATGTTGAGATTAAGTGTTGATCTGAAACTTAGCCAGGATTTTAAACCACATGTAGTTCAAGAGATGTTAATCCTAGACTTTGCAGTACTTGTATATGGATCAAAAAAGCTGCACTACTATGATAAAACCTACCAAAGTAATATGTTTACCTTCCCCTCCCGAAGTGGTTTTAATGTATTTTGCTTGTGGCATTGCAGGCAAATTTTATTTTGGAACAAACATAATTTGCCATAACTTTCTATTGGATCAGGAATTGTTTGCAATGGTTATTTTGATAAAAATACAATTATATATCTACACCTGATTCAAATAAAATTGATAATGTCTGGTAATTCAGTAGTTTAAAGCTCCAGTATTATCGACTCTGAAACTGCATTTTATATAATGGAGAGATGTTCCCTTATGAGTGCAGTAGCATCACCTAAAGATGTTACTGTTCTCTCCCTGTGGGTATCTTTCTTGGATGGTTTGAAATTTCCACCTCCCACTATTGTGTTTTGTTAAACTGGTCCTGGAATACTTCCTTATTCAGATCAAGCAAAATAAACTAAGTTAATTCAAACTATTACATGAACTGTTGAAGTTAATGCAGCTGGTTTGCTGGCCAGGGAGATAGGAATCATCCACACGCACTGTGTTGCAAGGGGGGCAACCTACAGCAAGATAGCAGTTGCTAGCACCTGGGGTGTGGAAAAAGAGAAATCTTAAATAGCACATCTGTGAAGAGCAAAGGTGTCGCTGCAGTTTTTGTCTTAAATTGAAAGACTTATCACCTCATTAAAGACAAATTGTAAGTGAGCTACATGCTGAACCAGTATGAAATAAGGTGGTAATTGTTTACATGAGGTCGTTCTTGAAGGATGGACTGTTTAGTGCTCTTCTGGCATATTCTGTGAGAGTACTATGAAAGCTGACCTAATGACACTAAAAAATGAGAATTCAAACCAATAAATATGAACATCTGGAAGTCAAAGTTGTGGTGCAGGACCGAAATATAAACCTTAGAGCTGTAGGCCCTTCTCTCATTTTATCGTAAGTAAGGGCAATTGTATTTCAGAATAGTGCCCCAGAAAATCTGTAACCTGAATAAGTCAATAGGAAATACCTGAAAGCAGGGATGTGGTTAAATTTTATCCCTTTAAAGAGGGGTTGAGGAGTTGGTAGGGGCTATCTTAATATGCTAGACTACCCTCAGTGTTTGATCTTAAGGCACTCCATGTAGACAAGCTTGCTGGTACAGGTCTTCAACCTGTGCTCCTCAACTTTTTGCTTGTCTCCAACAAGTTCTTTTCTCCTGCACATATATCATGACTGGGGAAAAAGTATAAAATTTCTCAGACCAAAAAGAGAAGGTGGTAGGAGAAAGGGATGCGAGTTCATATTCCTAATTTTCTCTATATCTTTTCTGATGATAACAGGGTCAGTTGGGTATTTTCATGGCTTGAATCCCATCAGAGGAGGCTTACAAACTGATTCTCTGCTGCCTATATGACTGCTTTATTTGCTGTTTATTACAAAAATGAGGCAATCTCTTTTGGCTGCATTTTGAGACAAAGCAGTGAACGAACTTTTGTCAGAGTTTGTGTTTAAGAAATGTACTTGCAACATTCAACTGGACAGTACTTATCAAAGAACTCTTTCTTGTATGCTTTTGTGGGAGGTAGACAATCCTTGTCAAATTTAGAAACAGAACCAATAATGTCTCACAAAATTTTAGGTCAAACAGGAGAGTTAATATACCTTTCCTAGTTTCATTTTCGCATCTGAATGGATGCATTCACAGATGCATTCACCCCAGATTCTGGCTCTAAATCCTGCTTAAGCATATCTGTAAGACAGATACCCCCAGCAAGGATATCTGATTTTATACTAGTGTTATGCACTTTGAGCTAAGCAAGATGAAAAAAAAATGGTGCAGGTATCTTGTCTTAAAGACGTATTTGCAGCTAGAATGTATATTGTATTCTTTTTCTCCTCCTCCCACTCCCCATGAAGAGTCTGATGTGGCTTTAAAATCCTTTGATTCCTTGCTTTGTATTTATTTGCTTTTTTTTTTTTTTTTTTTTTTTTTGAATTGGAGGTTTTCCATACCTACACCTGCTCTCCTCTCTTAAGAAACATTAAAACACTGTATTAAAGTTCTGAATTTATGGTTGCCCATGAATTTCAAAGTTGGAGACAAATACAGTATAGCCTTAAAATATGTCATTGTAAAAATGTAATTAGTAGAAATGTGGAGAGGTTACTGATAAAGCATCACAGAAATAAGATGAATTATATTCTAAAGTATGTATAAATAATAGGAATAGAACTGTATTTCAAATATTAATAGATTATAAAAAAGGGTATCAATCTAACATACTTACTATAAACTACATCCATTAGGTCTTTCTTTCTCAAGCACATAAATCCATAGAATTCTAAGCATGTATCAATTTTTAAATCCATAAGTATATTATGTAACAGTTCTCTTTGAAGAGATAATGCTTTGTTCAATATTCTGTTAAAATGCCTCAAATGAAGTAAATGGGCTTAGAGTCTTATTTATGGAGGCTTAGGAAAGCAGAACATAAAACATCCATGTAAAAACACTTGCAAGCTCAGAGAACACAGCACCATATTCTTCTAACCAAACTGAGAAACTGACTGAGTTTCTAGATTCATGTAACCCACTGGTGTCTGAGAGAATCCTGACTATGTCAGAAACTTTACCCTGCAAGAAAAAAGAAAAATATAAAAATGCTACCTTAAGAAAAATAATTTTTTACCTTTTCCTGTGGTGTTCTTTTGCTGTATCCTGGTAGCTGATATAGAAAGACCAGATCAAGGTGGCATAGATTTAATTTTATATTCACATAGAAGTTAGGGCTTCTTCCCTCTCCAAAGTGACAGGACTGCAAAGTCCCTCTCCAAAGTGACAGGACACCAATGCACACAGCACGGACAACAAACAGGAGGAGCTGGAAGTCATTAACATAGTTGCCATCATGGAAACAGGGTAGGATAACTTGCACAACTGAAGTGCTACAGTAATGCTTCAGAATGGATAGACAATTGAGAATTGGTAGGGTAGCCCTGTTTGTCAGGAGTGTTTTGATATTCTAGAGCTTAATGATAGTAACAGTAAGGTCTATGGTTAAAAATCAGGGGGAAGGCCAACAAAACAGATATCCTAGTGGGAGTCTGTTAGACATCATCCAGCCAGAATGAAGGGGTAGATGAAATATTCTATAAACAGGTGGGAGAAGTCTTGTGGTTGCTGGCCCTTGTTCTTGTGGGGGACTTCAACTCACTAGATGTCTGCCAGAAACAGGTAGAAACAACAGATCAGAGAGGAGGCAGTCTAGGATGTTCCTGGAGTGTGTGGAAGATAACTTTCTGATGCAGCTTGTGAGGGAGCCAGCCAGGTAAGGTACTCCACTAGTATTGGTGGCTCCAATATAGAGAATGGGACGTGCCCTGGCTTGTCTGGCCCCTGCTGCTGGACCAAATGGCGGCAACTGTGGTGTTTCACCCCAGAGACACCTTTGGCTAGCTGGATGTCACAGCTGGGCGCATGGAGACAAGCCCAGACAAGCCAGAGCTCAGGTGGCGGCGGCATGGAGCTTCCTCTTGCAGAGGGTCTGCTCCTCAGAGGCAATGGTGAAGGAAAGGAGTTGGTTCTGATGGAGGGTTTAATCCAGAGTTTTTATTCTGGCCTGCAGGCCTCTGAATGTAGCAACAGCTCCAAGCAGAACTCCCTGCAGGCCTCTGAATCCCGTCACTGCTCCATCAGAACTGCCTGGACCGGCTGGTTCCCCTCTTTTTTCCCTGGGAGAGGGGAGGGGGGAAGGGATAGGGAGCCCACCAACCAGGTACAGGAGAGGAGGTCTCAAGGGACAAAGGACATTTGGATGGCCCAATGCCCCCCCGGGGGTGGAGGGCATCCTTTGAATCTGCCAATCACTTGACGCACTTCTGGAATGCCAGAAGTGACAGACAGTGCTCAGCAGGGGTCAGGATGGGGAAAGGAGGAGTGATTGATACACCTGGGAGGAAATCTTCAGGGGAGAAATCCGGGGTTCTGGGGTAACGCAAGAAGGCACTCCGCAACACACTAGACCTGCTGTTGTTATTATACTGGTGGGTGATGTGGTGGCCAGCTTAGGCCAGCAACCCAAAATGATAGGAGAAGGAGAGAGGTCAGCAAAGCCACTGCCTTGGACTTCTGGAGGGCACATTTTGGCCTATTCAGGATGATGGTTTAAAGAATTCCTTGGGAGGCAGTTCTTAATAACAAAGGGTTCCAGAAAGACTGGACATTCTTCAAAAAGAAAATCTTACATGCACAAGAGCACACTTGTCCCAGTGTACTGAAAGACAAGATGGTGGAGAAGAAAATTGGCTTAAAAGAATAGGGAACTTTCATACGAAATCAGGGGGAAAAAGAGGATTTACTAGCTTTGGAAGAAGGGGCAGGAACTCAGGAGAACTACAAGGATATTGTTAGGTTATACAGGGAGCAAGTTAGAAGGTAAAAGCCCAGCTAGCAATTGATCTGGCTACTGCTGTAAGAGATTACAAAAAATGTTTTTACAAATACATTAGAATGGAAGAAGGACCAAGGAGAATTTCAATCCTTTATTGGATGCTAGAGGAAACATTGCAGCAAAGAATGAGGAAAAGACTGGGGTACTTAGTGTCTTCTTTGTATTAATGGTTAATAGTCAGACCAGTTATCCTCAGGGTACTCAGACCTCTGAGCAGGGGTTTGTGAAAGGCAGGTCCTGCTTGAGCAACCTGGTCTTCTTTTATGACAAGTGACCTGGATGTGTAAAAGGTTGTGGACGCTATCTGCCTGGACCTCATTAAAGCCTTTTGTCACACTATTCTCCAATTTAGTATTCCTGCTAAAACCACACACTGCTTCCCCTTCCTGCCCACCCCCGCAGCTGGAAGCACCAAAGGCAGAGATCATGGACTGACATTAAAGGAACTTACTGGAAACAGCAATGTGGTAAGAAAACAAACAGTAATGTCAACAATATTAATGACAAAATGTATGAAAAAATAAAGAATTCACATGGAAAGCCTGCAACAGTAGCCAATTACCAGATGGCTTCCCCCACTATGTTTTCCTGACCAGAAGGAACCCCTTCTCCTCAGAAGAGTGTCTTTTGTCCCCACTCATGATACGAGGTAGAATGGAATAATGTCTTTCCTGGTTACTGCAAAAATTAACCATGTCCTGGTCAGAACCAGGACAGAACCTTTGGCAGCATTCTTCTGGAGAAAGTGGATGTTCATGTTTTGGACATGTATAACCTTTGATGAGTTAGGATAAGAGGAAATGGCCTGTTGCCATGTTCCAGGGGAGGTTTAGACTGGATATTAGGAAATATTTCTTCAACGAAAGAATTGGAGAGTTTTTTGAACAGGCTGCCCAGTCAAAATTTTTTTCAGGTATGAAGTCACCATTTTTTCAGGTATGTAAAATATGTGTAGATGTGGCACTCAGGGATGTGGTTTAGTGGATTTGGCAGCACTACAGCTGTTTGACTCTGTAATCTTAGAGGTCTTTTCCAAGCTATATGATTCTATGATTCTGTAAATCAGTAGCTGAAATGAAGATGCATTTTCACTGTTAGTGCTTGGTGTTGTGTGGCCAGTTCTGGTGCAAATGTGACTTTCAGACATACATTACCTATGACATAGTGAGGGGAGCTAGGAAATGAGTTGAGCAGAGAACAAGCTACTGATGCAAAACACAAAGGATTTTCTAAACAGTCCCTTTCTTTATGTAGGTCTATATAATACAGGCTCTCTCTGGTTGCTTTCACTCATAATAGATAAGAAATATACAGTAATTAAGCACTTCCTTTCTAGTATATATGAATACTACATCAAGTGTTTTGCTTTCTGTGGTAATAACATCAGGATTTCCAGTAAGGAGATGGTCAAATGCAGGCTCCCATTGAAAGCTGTGCAGTAGTTTTTTGAGAACTTACTGACAGATCATGGAGTTAAGTGTTTCTCTGACCACTTGTTGCCACCTTTGAGGTTGTGTCTGGCTGTATGGCAAAAAAGAAAAAAAAATCGATTTAAATAAGAGGTTATTTTTCTAGCAGGTTAGTTCCCTGCTCTGATTTGCTGCATAGTTGCTTGTGCTGGAAAAGCACATGGGGTAGTCTTGGAAGAAAACTAGAAAGCAGGCAACTGGAGTAAGGAAAAAGGAGGAAACCACTCACCTAAAGTGGTTTACTCACTTCAGCTAAATATATAATCCTGATTTAAGAGCTGGGAGACCACATAAGAACACAACCTCATTGCTGGGACCATCTCCAGAATGACCAACAGTGCTGCAAGGGAGTTAATTTTTCATTTGCCTCCCCTAATTTCATAATGACCCTAAACAGGATATTGACTGTTCCTATTTGCCATATTGACCATATACAAAATTCAATGTTGCTATAAGGATAAAAGTTCACAGTAATATAGAATCATAGAATGGTTTGGGTTGGAAGGGATCTTTAAAGATCATGTAATCCAACCTCAGCATATTTCACTAAAGCATGCTTTTCAAAGCCTCATACAGCATGTCCTTGTACATTTCTAGGGATGAGATATCCACAGGTACTCTGGGCAATGTCTTCGAGTGTCTCACCACAGTCATCATAAAAAAAAATATCTTCCTTATAACTAATCTATACCCACCTCCTTAATTTTAAAGCTATTTCTCCTATTTCTGTCTTTACAGGCAGGCCTTAGTAAAAATTGTCTCTCTGTCTTCCTTATAGGCGCCCTTATTGAAAAAAAATTCTTCTCCTGGCTTGCAGATTTGAACCTGATCTTCAGCAATGGGAGGGACTTCATCCCCCTCCAGTGCTTGTCTAAAGACTCAGGGTCTTGAGAAATGGGGGGAAAAGAGATTACCATTGTAAACTGGGAAAAATGTTTTTGAGTATGAATCACATTTGAGTTTACAGTGAGTTTTTTTCATCTGCATTGACCTGATGTTAGAACTGGAGCAGTAAAGTCCCCTACACGCCTGGCCTGGCTCCCCTGGGGGCTGGACAGAGCATTCATGGGGGGCCCCCGAGCTCCCAGCAGCTAGTGGAGAGGAAATTGTCCCATGCACAGTGTTCATGTCAGTTGTCACTATCTCTCCTGTCTTATTTTTTAGGGAGAGTATATTTTCTTTGATAATCCTTTTCAGGCCAATGTACTTGTAGAAGCGCTTCCTAATAATTTTTTTCACACCCACTGCCAAATCCAGCTCCGGCTGTACATTATGTGATCCAGTCTGCATACATCCAGGCATCATCCCTTTATTATTCCCAGCATACAGGATTCCACTTCATATGCATTTCTTTCTTATAATTTGATTAGGAGGGTCTTTTTGACCCATGCCTGTCTCCTGTCCTCTTTGCCTAATTTCTTATGCATGGGAAAGAGGGCTTTTTTACTCCAAGGAAAAAGTCCTTAAAGATTCGTCAGCTCTGTTTACTCTGCTTGTCATCCTTTACCCCTGAGGGCAGGTTCCCAAGGGTCCCATTCACTAATTCATAAACCAATTGTTTATATCAAGTTTGTATCAAGCAAAGATAGAATACACCTGCAAGTTTGGGTAACATAAATAAGACATGGTTTTTCAGAGAAAACTATGGGCAGTCCTGATCAGATAGTCTTTTTTTGTCACCTTGAGATACGAGATTTCTTGCAGTCATTTTACATTCTGTGGACATGGTGTAAATTTCACTGAGCTTCAGCAACGGTGACTGGATATCTGACTGGAAAATTGCCCAGTGGGCAAGCATATAATTGACCATTTAACCCCTGGATCATATCTCAGTTGTGATAAAATTTTGATGACGCTGGATTCCTTCAGGAACTTACGTAGCTTTTGTCTGCCTTACATAAATCCATGAAATCCATGAAATTCATAAAGCCATGTAGGATGAACTCTGGTTACTTTTTTAGGTATCACATTGCTTGTTGCTCACCATATACACTTCTACCTCTAAAGCATGGTCATGAATCGGGTGCTGACATGAGAATAAAGTAATTCTCAAAAATATTCTTAATAAATTTTAAAATTCTAGTTTCTACATTCAATCAGTCAGAGTTTATCTTGGGAGTTAATGGCAATGTTGGTATCTGTTGAAGTCTTGCAGAAGCAAATAAAGTCCTGAGTTTATTCTCATTAGCAGTTATTAGATGGACTTGGTAAACCAGATGCTAAAACAAAGAAACAAACTGGTAGGCCCACTTCACTTATTTTGGAACTCTGAAAAGATTTGAAGCACACTAATTCAGACCAAGCTCTGTATATTGCTTGCATGGCATGGAGGACCGAATGCTTGCCATGTAGAACACAAAACATGGAGAATTATTTGCTTCATAAGAAACCAACACCAGCCTGTGCTGTCTGAAATGGGAGAGGAATTATAATGAGAAATGAGTAGTAGTGAAGATCTCTGCTGCTGAACTACACTAATATACTTTGATTTTGGAAGCTTTTGAGGTAGTAGTCTGAATATGGTATTTCCTCTGACAGGCAAAGGTCAGTGGGAGGTGGACTTTGAATATTAAGATATTCTGGAATTGTACCTAGTGAAAATGTCACTTAGCATCAATAAATGCACAGCATCAATATATATTATGGATTTATGTGAGGGAGACAAAATCCATGTAAGTTCCTGAAGGAATCCAGCGTCATTGAACTTTTATCATCATGTATCTGTGGATAGCAATAATGCTAGACTTAGGATAAGGCAAATTTTTAAAAAGAGGCTAAATATTTGCAGATATTAATATTTTTTTGTGAATTTTCCTGTCCCACATTTTCCCCAGTTGTAGAGGTTCAAAAGCTCAAAAGTGACAGAGGTATGAAAAACCACTAACAGGAACAACCACCTAATCTTTAAAATGGATATAATTTCAGGAATTTCTCATTTAAGTGTTTTAATACTACTGTCTTGGAAAGAGTATTCCATTTTCTTTTATATTGAAGAGGGAAAACATCCCTCACTGTCATATTACTTCTGTAAATGAACACTAGGAAAAGCTACTGAATCTGGATTACCAATGTAGAACTTGTGTGAGAGAAATATCAAGCCTCTACTTGCTATCATCACAAGGTACAGATAAATTATACTCATGTCTTTGCAGATATATCACTTCACATTCCATAATATCAGTTTAATTTGATCTAAGAATGCTAACAGAATATGAATAGCCTGTAATCCCTAAAGCAAGACCTTAATGTAATGCTTTAGAAATCACATATGACAAAACCCTCTCCATTTAGGAGGTTAATATAAAACATAGATAGGTGTAGCTGAATTAAATGAAAGACAGGAAGAGATAGAAATCTAGCATGTGTTTATACAAAATGTTCCAGCTGTTATAATTTCCCTTCATTACTGAACTTCTGTGTAAAAATCTCCATCTGTTTTTTAGAAAGAAAGTGTTTCTATATTTTGCATGTAGATCTCACTGAAGTCTTAATTCTTCATTTTGATATGTTAATTATTATGCCATTGAAATGGTTTTATTTTTAATGAGGGCTTTGATGAATCAGAGCAAAAAGTATCCTAGATGTTTTACTTTTAGAATTAAAAATTTCTGTTACACCTTCATTAAACAGAAAGAGCCCAGAGACTTCTACATAAAGTACTTGGAATAAAGTAATGCACCTTGCCTAATTTCTAGATACTTCAGTAAGTCAAGGGAAAACAGTATTTTGAAACTGTACTAGGCAAAGGGCCCAGTATTTGAGTGGTGTGGGTTGAAGCAGTTGGATTGGTTCCCACTGCTGAATCTTTACGGTTCACAGCTCAGTACCTTTTTTGTTGATTACACAGACCCATAGTTTCTAGTGATTTCATTGCTGCTGTCTGAGAAGTAGTGATCATCTTTACAATAAGGGTAGAATATAGGAAGCTTCTGCAACACCATGGCTTAGGATTTTCCAGCCCATGGAACTGAGCTGTAAAAGATACTCAGACTTTGAAATCCTATAGTCTTTCTTGGACTTGCAGAACAAAGTCTTGATCTCTCTTCCCATCCCACAGCACTGTAAATCCTAGAATGGAGTGGAAAGAAGGAGAGCTAATCTGAAAAATAATTAAATTAGCGATTCTGATGTCTTTAATCTTTGCCAGCATTAGAGTATCTCCTTAAAGGCAACTTTAGTCTGTGGCATTCTTGTTGTATCCATTCAGAAAAGATTTAGCTACAATCACCATCAGCAGAAGATTAATATAAAACATCATAGAGCTTCAAATCAGGTAGGGAACTAAAAGCACATTGATTGAATGAGAAAAGAAGCTCATCAGTGCTTCAAATGTTCTGCAAAGATAAGGTGCTGGCTAAATAGTTTACTCCCCTCTTCTTTGGCAAAGATTTCATACTTTGATTTTGGAAGCTTTTGAGGTAGTAGTCTGAATATGGTATTTCCTCTGACAGGCAAAGGTCAATGGGAGGTGGAGTTTGAATATTAAGATATTGTGGAATTGCACCTAGTGGAAATTCACTTATGCTCAGACTGGAATGAATGAAAATCTAGGGGTCGGTGAAAGGCTGTAATGTTTGCAGATATGTTTCATGCAACATGGTGCTGTTTTCTTGAAATTTTATCTGTGCCCAGTTTCATTAATTCAAGGGTAATTTACTAATGGACTAATGCTGGTCATTCAGCTCACTGATCCTGAAATGTCCTTGTATCTCAGGGAAGAATAAGAGGATTTCTAAGTTTGGACTGCAAGTGTACATTAATTATGATTTCATTTGTCTTTCAAATACATAATGCAAGCTCTTTAACAAAGCATTTCCTTAATAACCACATTAGAAATTGAACATCATACATCAATCAAAGCAATGTTATGGTTATTTTTTACTACCTTTGAATCAATAGGGAAAATGGTAGGATAGTAAAACGTTTTAAAGAAAACATAGAAAGTTAATGTTTTAACTGAAGAATTATTTTGGCACAGTCTTAATTTGTGAAGTAATCTGCATATATTCAACACATCGTCACTGAGAGGCAATTAGCTACCAGTGGGGAAAAAACACTGAATATTACTGAAGACATATATTAATTTCTTTTACAGAGTCATTAATTTGCAGAAAACATCAAAGTAGCATCAAATACATGGAATTTATTTTAAAATATATTCTCTCATGCTATAAAAGTATTTGTGATTTGGATAGGAGTCCTAGTATCAGCCAAGGACAGGGTTAATTTTCCACAGTAGCTGAGAGAGCGTGGAGCCTAGTGCCGTGTCTGGATTGTTACTTTATATTACCTCATGTCCTTGCTGGGGTGAAAGTAGGGGATTCTGGCTTTTGGGAAAAAGTGGGTTGTAGCATCAGCTGGAAAAAAAAAGGTGCCAGGCAGAGAGGTCATTGCTATTTTGTACCTTTCCTGAGGGAGCAAGTGGCTAATGGAGCAGTGGGGTGGCTCTGGCAGCAGTCACATCACATCAGGTTGGACTCAGCAAGCATTTTTCATATAATCACCCTCTTTTATACACTACAGTTATTAATATTGTTGCTGTTACTGTGCATTTTCTAATCTCATTGATGTTTCCAGTAAAGTATTTTTGTCTTAACTTGGGATATTTGCCTTTTGTCTCTCTCACCTGAGGGGCTGGAGGGACTTGAGCATGGGGTTTAATTTCCAGCTGGGGTTGAACCATGCAATAGCTCCTGACCATTTCTCAAGCATGGGAAAAATGTCGCTCCAATGTGGTTAACAGCAAAACAACTGGATTTGACTGACTTGTAATTTTACTACTTAGAAAACAGGCTGGTTTGACTCTTGATGACTGCAGATTGATGCAGCTCCAATAGAGCCTGTGATTTGAACCAGTTGGGGGCCTAATCTGTACACTTCTGTAGCAAGTAGGAGTTAGTTTGCAAGTACAGAGAGCCTCTCTATTATTAACGCTGCATTACACCAGTGTGACTGAGAAGAGAATGAACTATGTGTGCCTGATGTCTCCTACTTTTTTAGCTCTTGAGATCAAAAAATTGGACAATAAAAGCTTTTTTTCTTATAGCTGAAGGGAAAAAAAAAGAGTACTTACTCTGTTTTAAAATTGACTGTTCACTAAATGGCTTCTCCCAGTGAAGATCTTCTCTGTGTTTTTCTTTAAATTTGTAATAGTAGCCTATAAACCTCAGCTAGACAGAGTGTTGATGAGGGCCTCCGCTGCATTAGTGTGAAAATTAAAGAGCTGTGATTTCCTCTTAAGTTTGATTTTTTGTTTTGTTTTGCCTTTTTTTTCCCCAGAGGAAAACTAAGGGACAAGGTTGTTATTGTTCCTAACCAATAAAAGCAATGGTACAACAATTCTTCCATTTGAATAGGAAATTAGTTTTTGGGTAAATACAAAGATGAGTCAGGCAAAGAAATCATGAGATTTCTGCAATGTATTATTTTACCATATGGAAATAAGTTATGTTGAAACAGCTGAGGCCAGCCAGTTTCATTCTTGTACTCTACAGAATACACTCAAAACAAAAACCCTCTTACTTTGCTTTTATCTTACTCATTTTTTTGGAATCCTGTTGTTCCTCTGCTTCTGTTCTGCATAGAGATGTATACACAGCTTAGCCTGGTGTACAAAATATCTTCATATTTTGAGTTTTGGAAATTTTCCATTTGCACATAAAGACAGTTATCCTCAAGCTGCCTTTTCAGATGTTTCTAATGTACTTTTCTTAGGTGACACCTAAACCCTTCAAAGTTACATAAACAACTTCTAAACAAGTTCCTAGGTCAGTGTGTGGAATAATTGAATATAGGTCCTAATTTCTATGTTTTAAACAAGCAGTATTCCTCTGTCTTTTCAGCAGCTGCACAACACAGTCACATGTATGCAGCAGGAAAACAGATGGAATCTATATGCTGGTTAATCAAAGCAATGATGACATCTTCATAAACAGGACCCCAAATAATAAATTGATCAGAGTAGAAATAAATGGGCAGACTCTTAACAGAACCCTGTAAATACCAGAATACTACCTATATGACAGACTCTAGATTTCGTTTTGTTACTTCAGGTGCAGAATTAGTGTAACCCCAACTGCAATGAACAAAATAGCACAGATAAAAAAAAAAAAAAAAAAAAGAGATGCACTTTTGTTAAGAAAGCTTCCTAAATCCATATGGGAAAACGTTGTAGTCAAGGTCCACTGGTGTTGTGCAGCCCATTCTCTTTGTTGGGAGTCCTAAGCATAGTAGAATATGTATTTGTAAATCCCATGCATTTCACAGTCTTGATGCCATAAACACATAACTAAAGTATCCTGAAACATGGCATTTTTATGTAGTGATTTTTCTGATAAAAGAAGGAGAAAAATCTATTTCCAAAAGAGGAGGCCTGAGGTATTTATTGCTAAGGACATTGCCAAACATGCCAACATTTTCTATAAAGCTATGTTGGTGAAGTTCAAATCCCAGAGTTGTGGGCACACAGTTCTTTTAAGTAGAAGACTGAACCCTTTCCCTGTCTGAGAGTTCAGGTAAACAGTGACAGCAGTTAGCTCCCAGGGCTAACAAGAGCAAGCCCTTCTTTCAAAACTTGCCAGAAATAGCAAACTTGGAAGGTGAGTGTATCAATTAGATGCATGGGAGAAATGAATGATTCAATTCTGTGGTACTCTAAGAATAACTCATAGATGACCAAGGTGTAGGCAGTAGGTTTAACTGGTTCTTGAAACAGACTGGGACTGAACTTTGATTGGCTTGCTGCTAATTATTAACAATGCTGGAGTTCGGTAAGTGGAAACCAAACCTTTAGAAGAGGATGTATTTTTACTTTACACAATATTCACACTGGGTTTTCTGATGGGAAGAAAATGTGTCAAAACATAACAGCCAAAACACAAGCCCATGCTAGAAACGAAAAATGTGTTCAGGGTCCCTGATAGGCCTGTATACCAGTTGCTCTGTTGGTCTCTGTAGATTAAACTGGCTTGGAAATTCTTCTGTATTAGGAGTCACACTTATACTTCTAATACAGAGACATAGAATTGTGGAATGCTTTGACTTGGATGGATCATCTAGTTCCAACCCACATGCCATAGGCAGGGACTTCTTCCACTAGACCGGGTTGTTCAAGGTCCCATCCAACCTGGCCTTAAACATTGCCAGGGATGGGACACCCATAATTTTTCTGGACAACCAGCTCCAGTGACTCAACCATCCTCACAAAAAAAAAAGTTTTTCCTAATATTGATTCTAATGTCTGCTCTTTTAGTTTAAAACTGTCCCACCTTGTCCTGTCATTATCTGCCTCTGTATAAAGTTGCTCTACCTCTTTTTTTTATAAACTCCGCTTAACTGCTGAAGACTGCAGTGGGGACTCCCTGGAGCCTTCTCCAGGTTGAAAAACTCCAGCTCTCTCAATCTTCCCTCGTAGGACAGGTGCTCCAGCCATCAAAACATCTTAGTAACTCTCCTCTGGACATGTTCTAACAGGTTGATATCCTTTCTCTGCTCTGATTCAGTGTTAGGCAAATGAATTGAAGCCATTGCAATAAAAAGGGATTAAGCAAACTAATATTATTTACAACTCTTCCTTTCACAGAAAATAAGGAAAGAGTCAGTGAATCAGGTTCAATATCTACTGGTTTACTGTTTAGAAGAGTATCACTCTTTAAAGTATGAAGGAATTTGATGTGTGGTTTGTACAGAGCTAACTGCACCTGATATAGTTATTCATATTGTGAGGTATCAAGAGGTCTCAAGATGCTGTCTTTACCAGGTGAGAACACTTGTTAGGCATTTCACAGCTGGAAATAAATTTTTATTTTGCATACTGCTATTTATGTGTATTTTTTGCACAGTCTACCTGTCACACTGCTTCAGAGTGTTTATAAATACTTTTACTAACTCTGTAACATCTCCTAATGAACACAACACAGTGAGAGAGGGAGCATTTCATGCATATTGGTTAAATGCCTTTCTCCCCCGCCCCCCACCCCAACCCCCCGACATAACAGGAATAATGCCTGCTTGCACTCTAGCCTTTGACTGGAGGCCAGCAACCTCCAAACAAAAAATCTGCTCTTGAGGTGTTCTTGTTTTCATCCAAGTGGATCAAATCAATGCTCTTGACGTGCAAGGCCGGTTAAATTACAATATGAAATCTTGCTGAATCTGCAAGTTTCAGAATTATATTGAATTAATGAAAACCAAAGGGAATTCCCATATTACAGCTTCTCTGTCGTAAGGGATCCTGGCTAAAAACTGTGAAGTAATATTATTAGTTGGTAAGGCACAAGAGATGAAATAGTGCATCTCTGTGTAATTCTCTGCAATTTATAGGCAATATTCTAAGTGTAAAATTGCTGGTTTTAGGCTCCAAAGGAGATCCTCCAAGGGCACTGGTGGGATTTAGGTGGCAAATAATTAGATTTTTGATGGAAATTAAACTTCTGAGGCTCAAATGCCTATTAAAAATATAATTAAAATATAATTTGTACTGATGTTGAACAGTAACTAGGCTTCTAAATACTATGTATGTTGGTAGGAATGTTTTTCTTTTACTGCAGAAGTGCACAATCAATAGGGACAACACCTCTCTTGTTAGATCACTCATTCATTTCATCCTCATCATCATCACTTGATCTCTGATAAAAAGCCAAGTCCCAAACTGTGACTGCCTCCCTCCAACAAATTGAATGTCAGCTGCATTCATTGTTAAATAAGGAAAGACTAAAAGTATTCATGCTTCTGGTTATTTGCAATGCTTTTTTAGAATTACTGACTGTTGAGCTACCTGTAATTTGTACCTTTAGCAAGTACTCATAAATTGTAAGGATTGATTATCTTTCATCACTGGCCTGACTCACTCATGGCGCTTCTGCTTTTAGAGCAGGTCTGAGATATATTTATATAGGGAAAAACTCACCTCATTTCCTTAGTAGGTAAGAGTGACTTCAGTTGCAATTAAGTTCAATGTGATTCATATGCACAAAGTTTAATATAATGTTTATACTGAAAAAAACAGTATGCTAAAGAAGCAGCAGTATTATTTTCTGCTATTTTAGGTTATTCTATGCTGGGCTGGTTCAGTCAGAGATTTTAATAAATATTAGGTAGGTCGGTCCTCTGTACCCCTATTTTCCCCCTCAAATGGTTCGCTCCAAGTTGTCTACCACAGGAGCTCTTACATGTCAATCTTGTATCCACTCCCTGATTCTTCTTGAAAGTTCTGTATCAATCACCCCACCTTTGCAATCCTATTTGTCCCAGAAGACTCTACCCACCTCTGTTATGTTCCCATAGGTTGTTATGTTCCATGTCACTCCCCTGTTGTCTGTCCCTATTGGGCGAGGGGGATTTCCACCCCTACCCACCCACCCCCTATTTAACCCAATGCTTTCATTGTCCATTGGCCATTTTGCCCTGCGCCATGCCAGGAGTGGTCGTGCTGCCCATCGCTGTGACCACACGTGGAATAAAATCTCTCAGGCCTGCAGACAACGTGTGCCTTCTCTCGTCCCTTTGCTTCCTCTCAGCGTAAGGCTACGAAAGCTGTGTACCCACGCCAGAGCGCTCCGCACCAACAGAGAGGCAAACACCTCAGCCCTGGAGCGTCCGTGCACACGGCAGCTACGGTCTCGCCAAAGGGTGGCTCTAGCCGGGCTTCCCAGCTGCCCGAGACCGTAGCGAACAAAAGCCGCATTAGGTCACTGGGTTTTTTTAATTTAAATTTCACTATCCCAAGAAGTGTCTGGGATGACTTTTTGTTGGATTGCATCGTAAATCTGATTCATTGCCAATGACAAAAAATCCTATATTGTAAAAAAATGAGCACTTGCAAGAAGTGTGCTTACTGTTCTTTTGAGCATCTGTATTCCATTAATTCTTTCAATTGTATGTTTTTCTGTCACCCTGCAATTACTGTGATTTTTCTATTAGTCGCATTATTTAATTTCTACTTTTTGCCTGAAAACAGGCAAAAAGAGTTTCGTCCTTTTCATACAGGTTCTTGTGGGTTTATTCCCATTCTATTTAGTTTTTATTAGTTTGTAGCAACCACTGTCTATAATAGTGGCCTCAGATTTCTATAAGCTATTACTCTCTTATAGACAGGGCACTTCATTGATCTGAACATAACATGTTTCAGGGATAAGATTGATGGACATGAAATCCCAAGGTGACAAATTGATGAAGCATTTACACTAAAACAAAGGGCTGTGCAGCTCTTTGATTTCTTTTTTAATATGCTTTTTGAAAAGCTGGATAGAATTCACAATTAAAAAATGTGGCAAGAAAAGATATTAAGAGTTAAGCACAGGCTTAGACCCTTTGCTTTATAGGAATTGTCTCAAACATCTGCTTTGTAATGGAGCATAAGTATATATTATTATTTTGCAGAAGAAAGAGAGCCAAGTTATTGCAGAAGTGTACTGACATGGTCCCTTCTTCCACACCATGAAGAAAAGAGTCACCATGTTTCTACTGACAGAACTATCTGACCTTACTTGCTTTTCAAGTCAGAGTGACTTCAGAAGGACTGGAAGGTAGTGGAAACTTTTGAAAAGGGAGTTCCTCAGAAAGCTCTCCATTTTGTTTTCTAAGGCCAAAAATATATTGGCAAGCAGAGTAGATCACCATTTCTGCTTCCCTGAAATTATTTTGTGTGTTGAGCCCTGGTCCATCTTTAAACTGAAGCTCTCAACCAAGGCTCAGATTCACATACTGAGAGTCCATCACCTTCCCTCTGTAGCGGGCAGGTGGCAGACAACATCTAATCCAAACAAGTGCATCATCTGTTGTTCAATGGAGGAAAACATTTGACTTCCATATTTTATTGAGTTCTTTAAGGTTGTGAGTGAAGGAGTAGAGCATCTGCATGGCCAATGCAATATGAACTTATTGCGAAATAGTCAACAAGCAACAAAATACAAAGGAAAATCAAGATCTCTTTCCAAGAGAAAAGTGTATGCTGATCAGTATGGAAAACGATATCACAGAGGTGCATAGTGTCTTACCTTCATCTGTGTCTAACATTAGTTTCACCACTTTCTACTATAGTCAGGTGTTAAGAATGCATGCCAGTGGTTAAAACATGAAAGAGGGGTGCTTTTTCTAACAGATGTAGAAAACACATCTTACTATAGAAAGGGATAAATAAGAGGTGCTGTTTTAGTGCATGTTTAAAATGGTCAGTGAAGTAAATTAGTTCAGGATTCAAGAATATATGATTTATCTAGCAAAACTTGAGCTATTCAATTTTACAAGAAATTATAAAATTCCTAACTGATAAAGGCAGTACGTTTCCAGGGGTGTAGTATATTGAGCCCAAGGAATTCATCATCCTAGCAAGTAATCAAGGACAACAATCTAGCAAGTGCAAAAAGAAAATAGGTTAATTACGGTCTCAAAATTTAGAGTTATTGCAGATGTAGGCACTTAGAAAGGAACAGGTTTGTTAGACAGAAATTCTAGAAATTAAGCTGAATTTTAGCTATTAGAACTTAAATGAATACAGCTGTAAAGGACTTTAATTCTACTTCCACTCCTGTAACACTCTTGTACATTCTTCTGAAGCATCCAGTGCTGGTCAGGCTGAGAAACAGAAAGAAGGATAAGAGGGACCGAAGATCACATTGTAGAACAATTCTTACTTTTTAAAGATGATATTGCGACTCTCTGCTTGCATGTAAATACCCTGGTCAATATAATTTAGATTGCCTCATTCCTACACTTTTCCTGCTGAGTTTTTAGACTTGGAAGTAATTTTATTTCCTGTTTTACAAAATGCAAATGATGTAATCATGAGTGATGGTAATAACTACATTGAAAACAAACTCCATATTAAACTGTCCAATACATGGTGGATTGTAAATTTATTATTCAGTTACCATAAACAGAATTTTGTATTTAAGATGCCTTAAAGTAGTACAAGTACTACAAAGCCAACCCTACCAATAATAAGTCATACTACAAAGGCAGTGAGTTTACTACATCAGCTAATAAGCAGCAGAAGACTGCAATTTTGTATTTGCATTTACCAATTAGGCTTATAATGAAGAGACACAGAAAGAGTAATTTCTTCTGGCATTTGTTACTGCTGCAAGTCAGAGAAAAGTGGTCTCTGTAATAACTTAGTAATAATATGAAGACAAGAAAATGTATCTAAGCAAACATCTCCACCTTTGTAGTCTACAGAGCTTACAGTTTCAGTCACAACAAAGCATTAAAACTCTTCCCAGCTGGTCTGTCTCAGATGAATACACATGCTTTCCCATCAGCTAATATCCTAAATGGCAAAGCTGTACCTTAGTAGAGTGTGCTACATTTAAGGGAAAGACCCTGAAGCCATTTAAGCTGAAAGTCTAGAATCATTGTAATTTCTGCTTTCATGGGACCTTGTGTCAATCATTGTCCTGTCGTGCAAAGCTGCGTCTAAATGAATAATACAAAAGCATCTGAGATCCCAAGAATTTACATTTAAAGAGGGGATGCTGTTGTCTGAGGAGAATGATATAAGACTGTGTTGAGATGTATCCCTAATGTTATGATCTCCATGTATGAATTATGGCTGTCTTCTGTCTAAGAACCCAGAAGACCTCCAGCACACATGACTGTAACAACATTTTTAAGTGAGACCATACTAGATACGTACTACGTGGGGGTTTTCATTTAGCATTGTGCTATGTATTAAAGGGGAGGGTTTTGTTTTAAAAAATGAAAAACAACACAGTGAGACTAAACTGCCAGATCTGTGAGATTAAGCTGCCAGATCTAAAATGCCTGAACCATATGGTGCACAAGACAAAAACTGCATTTTTATTTTCCTGCAGATCCTTAAAAACTAAATGCATAACAGATGCAAAGAATCAAGGTGTCTGAACACCATTTTTGGGTCACAGTGCAAGACCATTTAAAGCTCTGCAGTGTAATATGCAAAGAACTCATATTTATACAAGTCGTCAGAATTCACTTACATATAAGCAGAGTCGCTAACTCTTGCCTGTAACATAATTTTCCTTCTAATATAATTTCTCATATCCATTTAGAAGATACTGGGTAGGACTCTGGAAGGCTGTGTTTATCCTGTAACTGAGCCAATGTCCTATGTGCCGCAATCACAAAAACCTAGAATGGTTTGGGTTGGAAGGGACCTTAAAAATCATCGAGCTCCAACACTTCTGCTGTGAGCAGGGCACTGTCTACTAGACCAGGTTGCTCAGAGCCCAGTCCAGCCTGGTCTTCAACACCTCTAGGGATGGGGCATCCACAACCTCTCTGGCCAACCAGTTCCTTTGCCTCACCACCCTCACTTCAAAGAATTTCTTCCTAATATCTAATTAAACCTACACTTTTCCAACTTTTCCCCTCATTACATGCCCTTGTGCAAAGTCGCTCTGCAGCCTTCTTGTAAGTCCCCTTCAGGTACTGGAAGGCTCCTATGTCTCTCGAACCTTTTCTTCTGTAGGCCAAACAGCCTGTCTTCATAGGAGAGATCTTCCAGTACTGCGATCAACTTAGTGGTTCTCCTCTGGTCTCCTTCCAACAGGACCATGTCTTTCTTTCTCACCAGTCCAGGGGGGTTCTCAGAAAAGCAGAGTAGAGGGGCAGAATTGCCTCCCTCGACCTGCTGCTCATGACTTTTTTGATGCAGCCCAGGATACAGTTGGCCTTCTGGGATGCAAGCATGCAGACCTGAGTCATATTGAGCTTTTTTCTACAAACACCCCCCAGGTCTTTCACCCCAGGGCTAGTCTGGATCCATTCTCCACCCAGCCTATATGTGTGTTTGAGATTGCCCTGACCCATGTGCAGTAATAGTACAGTAAATTATGAACTTTGTGTAAGTATGTACTCTCACGGACTGCAAACTAGTGAAGTTTCTACTGAAGAGTTCTGTTGCCATATGCCACAGTGTTTGGAATCTTGTCTGTATTTAGGACACTCAAGATGCTGATCTGTACTCAAGGTCTGTACATACGCTTGTCCAACTTTTCCTCTTCCTTACTACTAGCCTTTGTGAGCTATTGCATGTGGTTACTAGTACAAGGAGTTGTTTCTCTCATGTTTTCACTGATTTAATTTTATCCTGCATTTTCCAATCTCTTTGCAATGGGCAGGACATGGTAATGCAAGTTATGCTTCTGAAAGCCTTAGAAACTATTCCTTGTTCCTTTTCTGCTTATTATATTTCTGAGAAATTATTTAAGAAAGCAAAAGGAGGTTGAGGATTCAAAAGCACATTTTTTTTTCCTTGGAACATTCAAATTTACAAAGGTCCTAGAAAGAAGGAAAGAAAGAATTTGAAAGAAATTGTCTTTAGAGAGGAATTGTCTTCATTACTGATTTTGTATTTTAGCCCAAAACAAATCATGTTCTGATTAATATCAAAGACCACAAAGAACTTCCCAAGAAGTCTAGAGTCTGACTTGTAATGTTTTGATACTTAAAATCTGCATGTGAGCACACAGAATTTGAAATATTAATGGATTTTTAGAGGAAGTCTGAACTGAGGATCAGGATGCCACTGTTTCTGCTGTTCAGTGGAAAGAACGGGCCCATGGGTTTTATACCTCTTTTACTTTATGTCACAGCCTGGAAACATCATGCCTCTCCAGGAGTTTTGGCCACTGGGACTTACGACTACCAGCTCATAGGACGACTGTGTTCCTGTAGTGCCAGGGCCTTCCAGATGCCCTGCAAGGAGGCAGTGGCCAAAGCCCCTCCTGTCCTCTGGGGATTTTCAGCTGTGCCTTGAGCTGGGCTAGCCCTTTTGCTCCTTAACTGGTGTGGTGGGATAGCCCTGGCTGCTGGCTCTGTCCTGCCCTCTCAGGGAGCCCCATAGCTGCTGGTCTCCAGAGGACAGCCAGTAAATCCCACCTGAAATGACAGTGCTGTTCCAGTACCGCTCCACCTACCACTCCCTGACAAACTCCACACTGGTGCCATTTGGAAGACAAGAGCTTCCCTGCCAGCAGCAGTGCATGGACCAGGCAGACCTTGCCTGAGCAATAAAGACCAATCAACTTCATTATCTTTCAGCTCTGCACGCTGGAAGAAGGGCATCTTCCATAAAAGCTGTAGTGAGAGGTCAACTCATGAGGACAAAGGCTCCAATATGCAATTCTACAGGAAGAAGAAAAATAAAGTTAGTGTTCCAGGTTTTGATCATCTATGTAGTACATGGAGTTAACCTTGAAGTTCTTGTGGAAGTCAGAGCTGGTGCAAAGCATCTCAGCAGGCAAGTTAAAAGGCCTTCCAGAATTAAGTAGGAGTAAACTTGCAAATCAGCCCACAGGGTGATTTGCCATTTTTGTATAAACATTTTGGCTTTATGAAAAGGGAGGACATGCAGAGCACCTCTATGCTGCAGTTGTGCTCCCAGCAATCCATAAAGACCTAAACCCAGCATTAGATTACCAGATGCTCAGTCCACTAATCCACTAGCTATTACACTAGCATTCCAGGGTTTTAATAAGAAATTCTACAGCTGAACCCTTGAAGCAATGACATACTTCAGTTCTGTCTTCTTCCCTCCAAATTGGCAGGAAAGTTTCCCATGACATATGCCCCCTCTGAAGAAATATGGGCAACCTCGCGCTTAAATCCTTAGAAGTTCTTATGAGTAGTGGAACTGTGTGTGGTGGTGGAATTCTGCTAACACTGCAAATGAATATTGCAGTGCAAATGAATAGCTGTGTTCCTCTTTGCTCTTAGATCCTCCACAGATGTTCCTTTAGCTTAGATTTTATGAATAATGTCATAGGAAATGTATTTTCATGTATGTTGGTTTATATTCTAAGTAGGTTTTTCCCCAGGTAGATGGTTGATATCATGCCTTAGACACAGATATGAACTCGTGGTGAGAGAATCAAAAATCCTACTGCTAACTTAATGGCAAAAGAGTGTAGTGCTCAAGTTTTTCCCCCTCAGATTTCAGGTGTAAGTCATAACATTTATCTATAATTTTTCTCTGTAAGAATATGTCTGCAGTTTCTTCTGGATATTCTCGAGTATGTAAAGGGTGATACTGTTTTGAATTTAAAAATTCTGTTGTGATTCCTTACTCTCATGCATTGTATGACATGCACTTGATATCTGAAGTGGAATAATCACCTGTTACTGTCAGTCTGACACAACTCATTCCTCATCTATACAATTTTTTCTTCTCCTGAAATGTACTTTTGTAGTTGAAAGGTTACAGAGACATTAATAATTTCAGATACTCAGAATTAGTCAAGATTTTGACTAATTAATAAAGACATTAATAATCAGAAGCATAAAACATGCTTTCCTGAAAACCGATTCCTCTGTTTGATTTCCTAAATTGCAATGCCCTGTTTTTCTTCTGTGGATGGAAAACAGATAGGAAAAGTCCTGAGAAACTGAGTAGATCTTGATTCTATCAAAGAGAGGCTGTAGGGAAATTTTTGACAAAAAATCAACAGACAAAATGGGTAATTACGTCTGATAAGTAAGCTTAGCAAAACATGAAGCCTTTTCAATAGCTTGCACCCTCTTTTTTTCCAGAAGTAAGTGTATTTGTTTATGTGACATTCATTCCATCTGTGTATCTAATAATATCCAAGTCACTTTAGAGGGAGGACTAAGTAAACAGTGACTTGGCTAAAATATTTGTCCTCCTATGCAATGGATTTATTGATTTTTATTCAATAAAATAATTAATAATTAAATTAATTAATAGTTGAGTTTATTGGCCCTTACTCCCAAGTTTTGACTGCAGGTTCTAGAAGGACATGGACTTGTGCATTTAGAAAGTACTCCAATCATATAGTAGAAAATAACACCAACACAAAGTCGTATTGTGCCACCATTTTACCAGACCAAGTTGCATGTATGTTGGTGAACCACTGGGATTTTTTTTTTTTTTTTGTCAGGAAGCAAATGATTTATAAATAAGCTTGGACACTTGCAGGGTGGGATACTGAGTAGGTGACAGTACCATGACAAAGCTTAGGATTCTTCCAGGTTGATTTTGACAAACCAAAGGTCTTCACACTCACCTATGAAGGAATCATTAGCAAGGTATTTTAACAAAAATACAACATGAAATAAAATAAAGACATCATGAGTCACCAAAAAGTTTCAATATAGTTACTACAGAAATAGATGTACATTCCAATACCTCATTTATTTTTACACTAAAATCTCTATAAGCAGCATTGAAATAATTGTGACATTTTGTGCTTAAAAACTGAATTCAAACTTTACTTTTGCCAAAATTGTATTTTCACATAGTTTTTTTTCAAAAGTGAGGTATTCAAGTTCAGTATTTTGAGTAATATCACTTAAGCATACAGAGACATGACAACACACTTTAAAGCAATACTGAAATATAGGAGGTTTGTGTGTTTTGACCTGGACAGAGTTGATTTTTTACAGTAGCTGGGAGGGGGGTCATGTCTGAGGGTGCATGACCAGGACCCAGATATCATTCCACTTAAGAACATTGCTGGGGTCAGGGGGAAGGGGGTTTCTGGCTCTGGGGAAGAAAGGCAAGGCTTCCAGTAGAAAAAACATGTAAGGCAGGTGAGAGGTTGTCCACCATTGTTCGTTGTGTCAGGTTCTGTGGTTACCATTTTTGTATGTGAATGACCCTCTTTTTTGTATACTTTTAAAATGAATACTGTTGCCATTACTGTTTGTTTTCTTATCTTAACCTGTGATCTTCACCTTCTGTGCCTCCAATTCCCAACTCCATCCTGCCCCAGTGGGAAATGGGAGAGGGAGAAAGTGGCATGTAGATTGGGAGGGTCTCAGTGGGAGCAGTGAGTCAGAGAATACCATTGATAAACTGCAACAGTTCTTATAAATAAGAACTTTGTGAAAGCAGAGCCAGTTATGGAGGGGTGCCACTTTATGGTTAACCACTTTGTACTCTGAGTGGTAGGATATGAATGAACTTGGGGACCCCCAAGTTGCTGCCACAGAAGAATACTGCAACTAGTACAATTAACCACACCAATGCTATGCTGCAGAGTCTTACCTTCAAACCCCACCCACAGAACATATGAAACTGAAAAAAAATCCCAGCTATCCTTTGCTTTTTCATCTTTTGTAAAATGGAAGAATTGCACTTCAATCTTGCTATTGAACATTTTATAGGCAGCAGCTCCACACTAAAAGGCAGTTTCAGGAAAAGCTGTGTATTTGAGATTGTGAATTCAATCATATACCTGACACAATTTTATAAAGAAGGCACATCCTTTGTTTTATTTTTCTCTCTGTGCTGCAAAACTCATTAGAGTCAAAAGGTAAATACTTTCTATCTACAGAGCATCTCTCTGTTCAAAGTTAGAAACAGATGATATGTGTTCTTAAGAGGCATGATTTCATAGCCTTTGTTGAAAAGGAAATGTTTTCCATTTGGGAAAATTTTAGCCAACTTAGGAACTGCTGGATGGCTGAGAGCTGTTTTCTCACTCATTCATGTTGATTATGCCAGTGTATGATGCTTAGAGACCCAGTCAATATGTCACAGGTTGTCTTCATTCAGATTGGTATGGCAACATTAGTGTCCTAAATATTCCCCCAGGTCACTCTGCTTAAAAGTGGTGAAATATCCTAATTTTTCCTTGGTGATAGAAAACCTAATTGGAGAGTATCTTTATGTGGGAGTAGATGAGGAGAGATAAGACAGCAAAGTGCTGATAGCATTAAATACACTGAGAAAGTTGGAGATACATGATGCAGTCTGACAAATTGTGATATACCTGGTTGAGTGAGACACCAAAAGCTGGGGTTGCCTTTACTTTATCTGTTGCAGAGCTGCTGTCCTTCTGAATTTCTAAAAATAGCAGTCAAAATGGTTTCATTTTGTCTTCATTCTTGGGTACAGCATCCTTACCAAGTGTCCAATGGAGCCCAGGATATTTAGAAATGAGTTAGCATCCTTGAATGAAGACCTTTCACTTACCACTTTTAAAAGCTACATCTTTCCCTAGGGATTTAAGCTCTGTATTTATTCATACATCGTTGTGTATGATAGTAACATAAAGAACACATATATTTTAATATATAGGAATTACTAGAAGACAAAAAACATCTTACCATATCATAGCACAGGATATCATATCCCAAAACATGTTCAGCAAGTATACACTTGGCATAATACTTACCTTTCATTTTGACACAGTAGTAGTGAAAAATCAAAGTAAATGAGGAAATGGAGATTTGATGCTATAAAATTTGTTATGACACCATTTCTTTCAGCAACAATAAAGTAATATTTTTAAGGCAGTTGTAAAAAATAAGACTACAAAGTCATATGGATAATCTTGACTAATTCTGAGTATCTTAAAGTATCTATGGCTCAGACATGCCTCACAATAAAGTGATTAGATGGTTTGCATAGTCTTTTTCTCCTTGCTTTTGAATAATTATCTCCTTGGAGAGAAGTAAGTTATTGATAAATATTAAAAAATAAC